>NC_079532.1:2370500-2681250 GCF_003711565.1 Takifugu flavidus | reverse complement strand
TCTGGTCACTTAGTGTCACGGCGCGTGGTCCATGGATAGCTCCGTATCGCTGTCCTCAAAGTCCCGCAGGTCCACCGGGTTGGCCCGCGGCACCGGCAGCCTACAGAAGCAAAACACCCGAGACATTAGATCATCTTAAACGGAAATATAATAAAGCTTTGTGAAAGGTAATCGGATTCAATCAAGCGGCGCCTTAAGTAGGAATCATCCGTCCTGTAGCTTTTATATCAGCGGCTCCGCGTTGACAAAGACGAAGTGGCCGCTAAATCATTAGCCTGGCTGAGAGATTTCAGCGTGCTCCCATCATACGCTCTAATTGGACGCCGTCATTAAGATGGTGATCCTCCAGAGAGAACGGCTCGCCACTTTCCTCATCCTTCCTGTGGTGGCGTTAAGCATCATCTCCGGTTGTAAAAAACCGCGTCAGCATGTTTCGCCCTCCGCCCAAGCCGACGCTGTTTGATTGGGTGAGTGTCGAGGACGTTTAACTCTCAAACGCTCACTGCTCAAATGTTTGTCCTGAAGACCGGCACTTCCCGTGACCTTGGCCATTTAATCTGCATTTAGATCATATATATATGGGATGTACTGTCATCTGCCAGAGGAGGAATCCAGGGAGATTAGATCTCTGAAGCACAAACCGCCGCAGCAGTGCCGCCGGCTGCTCTTCTGAGGATTTATACATAAACTGGCTGTGACCAAATGAATCTGTATGTTGGAAGACATGATCAAACACAGCCCAGATGATTAAAAAAAAAACATTTTTTCATCACATTAGGACATTAGGTTGTCCATGGCAACTGAACAGTAATATTCTCTTGTGCAACTGTCGAGAACCAACGGCGTAAAGCTAATGAATCAACCGCAGTTAAGATGTTTGTTGTAAAAGAAAGAAAGGAGGCATGTTGTTGTTTAAAGAACTGTTGTTTTGTCATGTTTAAAAGCGCCTCAATTAGCAAAACAGGAAATGAAACAAAGCAGCGTTGACAAACTATAATGCAGAGGATTTAGCAGGCTGTTGACTAAGCAACAATAAATAATGGTCTAAGCGGCAACAGGTCGCTCACTGCATTTTCGCGGTGGGGGGGGGTCTCGCCATTTAAAAGCAGGACAATAATCGAGGGCTTTCACCTCTGACACCTGGGCGTGTACTCTGCTACGCCATCATGCAATTGATGTTATAGAAGGGCTTTGTTTTTAAAACAAGCAGCTAATTAATGGATCTTCTATAAAATTATCGATTTCATGCCTAGTAACGCTAATCCAACCAATCTTCTATATTGCTCTGTCGAGCAGGACGCCCCATCCATCAGCAGCTGCCCTCACTCGCCTCCAACCCTGGCTGCCTCCGTTGCTGCCCGGGCTGCATGCATTAAAATAAATAACCTTACGTGAGTTAATAGGCAGCGATATCTTTGCTGCTCCCGGAGCGTTCCCGTCTGACACACTTCTGTTGACAGCAACATAGAGCCGCCTCCTCCCCCTGCCCGTGCATCATCACAACATGTACGCGCGGTGCGGCGTTCCCTCGTCTGCAAGAGTTGTTTTTTTTTTTTTTGGTCTTCATTACCAGCAAAGGGCCGAGGCATAAACGGCACCGTGCGCGGCTGCTGAAGAAGCGGCAACTGTTCTGTTGTCGACAACATCAGTGTTCCTTCGCTCTTTACTGTTAAACATGCCCAGATTACACATGTCCCTGGTGTCCGTCCCAGCTAAAAGAGCGGCGGACTTATTCATGTGAGGCCATTTCAAGCCTGCGACTCCGCTCAACCAAAACAAATGCGAAAAAGGGAGGGAAAAAGGCAAAGTAATTATAAATATATGTATATGAGACCTGCACTATGGAGGCAAATGAACTATTTATATTCAAACAGTCCTCGCTAAGCCTTGGGACACATGGATGTAATAACTTATTTATTCCATCCACAGGAGAAAGGCCATTACTTGAGGAGAGAGGCGGTGGTGGCGGCGGCGGTGGTGGTGGCGGTGGGGGGGCAACAAGAATGGGGGCAGAGGGAAAAACGGAGAGAGGAGCTTCAACATGCAACAAAACCACAGTGGGTGGGTGATGAATTCCCTGTAACCGAAAACCATCACTATGCTCGTTTTCCTCCTTATCTGCTCCTCTTCTTTTGGGCCTGGAAGTAAAAGATCGCTTTCAACTCTGCCTCCTGACAGCTGGGTTCTTTCCATTCATGACTAATTAATGAGCTTTAATGTGCGTCTAACTGTGAGGGGCCGGTGATGCAGCCGCGCCCTGCAGAGGGGCCTGAGTGGAGGATGGTGAGGCCCACCAAGGAGCCTCAGTGGGAGTCAAACAGAGCAGCTGTGGATACCAGGGTGATGGATGGCGTGTGGGAAACTGGAGGAATGCACGTGCGTGAGCTAGAAGGGGGTGAGAGGTTTTGATTGGAACTGACAAAAGTAATTTTGGTAATGTCTCGTCTCTGAGTAGAATGCAAATCGGTTTCCAGATGTGCCCAAAATCAAGCCATCGCTCATGGGGAAATGAGAAATAAGTGATGGGACTGATGGGAGAGACCTCACAGAGATGGCTAAAAAAGAGAATTAGGGAGATACTCAGACAAGTTTTGCGACATTCCAGACCTGGAAGTCAAATAACGTGTAAAAAGGTGAAGAAAGGAGCTTTAACAGGGGAAAAAAAGTTGGTTTCTGGACAGATGCTTCAGATGCTAACTAGCAAGCTCGTTATTTACTTGTGGTCTGTGATATCGTAGGTCCCACTAACAAGTGGAAAAGGTCCAAAATCGCCACCTATCCACTAGCTAGGATGGTAGCTGGAATAGCTGTGGTTGAAAGGGGGGTGTTTCCTGTCCTGATTAGCATTAGAAATCCCCGCTGCCACCACAGGATCCACAGGAGTCATGAGTCATCATCCGTAAACACTCTCATCGCTCTGCAGCAGCGGCGGCTGCCTGGTCTGGCCTCCTTGCCATAAGAATAATCAGACTGCGGTAGCCTGGATGTGCTGAATGTGTCTCAGGTGTACGTGTGAGTGTGTCTTCTGAGTGTGTGTGTGGGGAAAAACTGGAGCAAGAGAGGAGGGAGGGGTTTCTGGGCCAAGTGGAAGCTGATGATGGTGGTGGGGGGGGTGAGTCTCTACCTGATTAAGCAATGAGGTTGAACGACAATATGGATGTACACGGCGTCGCAAGCAATCATCCTTAGGGCGAAATAACTATTGCAATTTGCATTTCCAAATAGTGGCGATGCCACCCAAGCATACTCCATCACATAAGTGGGAAGGAGCCATTTTTCAAGTCCTGGAGGCCTACAAGGTTCCGTCTAATGAGAGAGGTTCTTTAATGGTTATTGATAGAGCCCACAAGGACAGGCTCGGACTGGCCAGTGAAGCGGCGCATTCCGCTCACTTAATGAAGTAAATCTTGTCGCTTCTATGGGATGATTTAACCCTCCAAACAAATTCACAACGAGAAAAGGCGCGTGGCGTGGGACCGAACGGAGGTGCGTCGGAGGTAAAAATGGACAATCAATGAGGTGAGTAAGTGAGAATGAATCTTAAAAAGACGGCGCGAATTGCAAATGGGGGTTTAATACGAAAAAAGAAATGACACAGCGTTGGCTTTTATGGGGGATTCTCTGGCTCTGCACTAATGCTCTGCTGGATCTAATTGGCTATTTTCTTGAGAGGGTGTGTGTTCTCTCTCTCTCTCTCTCTCTCTCTCTCTTTTGGGCCGACTTGTTTGACAGTTCCGCTTTCACTTTATGAATTTACAATGGCTCTAAAAGGGCCATCCGCCTCTGCGATAAGACAGGATTTCTGCCGATATGCATCATCATAAAAGAAACCAAATAAATCTTTTCACAGGATTTATTGGAAAATTGCAACCTATAAGTAAAGGTGCCGAAGAAAAAGCACAGCTGGATAAATTATTACAGCTAAACTAAATAAAAGGGAACGGAGACGTGGGGAAGGAGGCTGCCAAACGGGCCGATTTCTGGCAAGTTCCTCTTAATTCGAAAGGTCTTCCCCAAAAGATCAAGGCTTTGGAATCAGATCGAATCCTGAGGCAAAGAAGCTAAGTTACAAATCAAAAACACACTGGGAAAGTGAACAGAAGTGAAGTGTCAGCAGGAAGGAAACACTTTGTTGAAGCTTGCTGCAGAGGACAGGAGGGCGAGAGGAGTGGAGAGCAAGTGCGGGGATCAAGAGAACTACTGTACATTTTTCATGAGTTTCTATTAAAGCTACAGGTTACACAGGCCGCCATCAGATAAGGCTCTTTTCAATTCGGCTCTAACACAAAGAGCCGTCTGAGCGCTGCCAGGGACGCGATCATCATCTTTTGTTCTGCAGCCTCAGGTTTTAAGAGAGCGCAATTTTCTAAATTATGCTTCTTAACCTGCGATAACACAGGAGACAATGCAGCGTTGTTGGCTGCTGCGAGTCAAAATGTGCTAAATGCTATGTTAGATCAGACGCTTCTGGGCCACAAACCTGCAACAAGACCAACCAGCCAGGCGGCGTTGGAGGGTGAATTAAATAGGAGCAATGTCTAGAAAAGCACTTCAGAGCTGATCGTACTTATAAGAGACTATTTCAAAACATTCTACTGAGGGAAGTCGGGATTATAGTCATCAAACATCTGAATATAACTTGCTAATGGCAACAGATGCTGGGTCACAACTGGGTTTGTCTTCAAACCACAGCCTCAAACAGCAGCACAGGATGCTAAACGTGCACCTTCTGCTGTCCCCCAGGGGTTCTGCAGATGCTAGAGAGATGTTAAAGGCGAGGACACAGGCAGCATGAAAGGGTCTCACCTGTTCTCCAATACAACAATCAACAAATTCAAATATGTGCTTCGGAAATCCATCCCTCCATCATCCATCATCTACATATCCATCACTCCATCATCTCCCCATCATCCCTCCATTATCTCCCCATCCATCCCTCCATCATCTACATATCCATCACTCCATCATCTACACATCCATCCCTCCATCATCTCCCCATCATCCCTCATTATCTCCCCATCCATCACTCCATCATCTACACATCCATCCCTCCATCACGCATCCCTCCATCATCCATCATCTACATATCCATCCCTCCATCATCTACACGTCTATCCCTCCATCATCTCCCATCCATCATCCATCCCTCCCTCATCTACATATCTCTCCCTCCATCATCTCCCCATCATCCCTCCATTATCTCCCCATCCATCATTCATCCCTCCATCATCTACACATCCATCCCTCCATCTACACATCCATCCCTCCATCATGCATCCCCCATCCTCTCCCCATCATCCCTTCATCATCCATCCCTCCATCATCTATACATCTATCCCTCCATTATCAATCCCTTATCATCTACCATCCATTGCTCCATTACCCATCCCTCCATAATCCCCCCATTGATTCTTTCATCAGTCATCCTTCCATCATCTACCTCTCCATCATCTACATCCATCCCTCCATAATCTTCCCATTGATACTTCCATCATCCATCCTTCCATTATCTACCCATCCATTCCTCCATCAGCCATCCAACAATCCAACCATCCAACCAGCAACTCATCCATCCTTCCATCCATCATCGATCCAACATCCATCCCGCCAACCATCCATTATCTATCCATCCCTCCATCATTCCATCCACCCATCATCCATCCATCCCTCCATCATCCATCCATACATGCCTCCATCCAGCCATCCATCATCTATCCAACCATCTATCTTCCACCTATCCATCCATCTCTGTAAGATAAAAAGAATAAACACCATATATCAACAGGCCTGGGCATGTTTTGCTAAGTTGTAGAATTGCTTTATAGCCTGCATCAGCAACCTCACAGTTGCAGCGATCAAGACTATTTATGGGCAGTAAAATGCATATAGGTAATAAAAGTATTGATAGTGCTCTAAGCAAGCTGAACCCACCACAGATGTATAATTAAAGCGTGAACACGCCTAGAAAAAACAGGTTATCTTTATATCTCCACTGACACAAAATCAACTACTGACCTCAGGAGAAAAGCAGGATTAGAAGACCAACCGAAATGATAACATGAGCGAAGATAGATGTTAAAGGCAAGGACACAGGCAGAATAAAAGGGTTTCACCGGGATTAGAAGACCAACCGAAATGAGAACATGAGCGAATGATTACTCAGCACCAACGCTGTGGCCCTTCTTAAGCCACTGTGGTATTTACACCCTTAGTGGGATTATCCCACCCTGAAAAACAAAGCAAACCCCGGAGGCATTTCTGAACCTGTAATCAGTTTACGGCGGAAGTGTGTAAGACGAGGCGCGGCAACAGGCAATGCATCATCGTACAGAGGACACAGATATGAGGCTATATAATCTGACCCTTTGTGTGCAGCTCAGCTTGTTCGCCAGAGTGCCACACCCCATTCAAACCCCTGTCCGTGCGTGCCGTTCCTGCAGAAAATACAATCCGACCCCTCTCCAGTCTTGAATGCAGGCAGTCAAGTTGCTACTCGATGCATGAATTACTGCTTTTTCCTGCACGCTGGCTGAAAGGTCGTTGAAGTCGAATAAAAATGCTCGGCCGATCAGAATAATTACACAGGTCGACTGCAGCGGGTGACGACAGCTGGGTGATCACCGTTATCCTCCGTGAGCTCATTTCTCGCCTGCTTTGATGCAGGTTACCTCGCGTTAATCACGCAGAGACTCTCACCTAACAGCAAATAAGTACAGCTGAGACTCAATTGTACGCGGGCTCATCAGCTCCTGTGGCCACGCGGCACTGGAGAAATGAATGAAAACAAGTCATTTAGCATGAACACAGCTGCTCCAGCCTCCTTTGCTAAATGCTTTGGAGGCATTGTTGTCCATTTTTTTGGCTGAAACATTTCCACTGGCTGTGAAATCTGACGGTCGCCAATTAGCTCTGTTTAATGTTTTCATAACCGCAACAGACTCGGTCAGATAGAAAACAGCGGTAATGGACATTAAAGTCCCTCAGAGGAGAGAAGGAAGGTGATGGAGTGTCAAATATTAAAAACAAAATACTTTGAGGAATCCGCTGCAATAACATTTCTTGGTATTATTCAACAGGCATGATAAAACAACTGCAAGCAGCTCATAAATGACACCTTTGTGCGTATGAAACAGGACAAATGACTAACAGTTACTACATCTTTTACTGTAGGAAACAATACAGAACTAACTTTCAATGGATTTATATATAAAAATGGTATAAAGAACAAATATGTGGCCTACCTGGCTGTAGTATAAGTCTTTAAGTCTATTCTAGCTGCAGGCGAGCCTGGGGTTTTTAAATATATACCTCTTTATAGGATGCTGCCATAAAGAACAATGAAGTGTGACGTGAAGAGGGACTATGTACCTAATTGCACAGTGCTCCAGTTTAACTGTCTGTGGAATACTGTTGCAATGTTCTCAGGGGATAAACCCTCAGCGCGGAGGAACAATAATCTCTCCATGTCACTCCTACACGCTTGTCAGTCTAAAAAAGGCAGTAAGCCACTGCTTGCTACTTTAATGCAACAAATTAATAGTGCGGAAAGAAAAATTGGAAAAATTCTGGAATGTAGATGTTACAAAGAATTTATAGTTTTACTAAATAGCTTTTCCTTTATGGAAGGTGTTTCTGCATATACTGTAAAACTCTGATTAAACAACTTCTGCCTAAAGTGCAAATGCAAACACAACACTACTCCCCCAAGATGACAGAGGGAGCTCTGCCGGTGGACAGCTCCTACATTATATCACTACAACTGGACAGTGTGTGAGTGGATCTAGTCTCCAAATCAATGCACACATCCACTTTTTGGGCACATTTTTGGCTTTTAGTTAGATGATGCAGTAAATCGTGGATCAGACAGAATAACTGATGCCAGTTTCTCTTTTGAAAGAGATTCATCTTGATTTAAGATGGCAAAGACGCCGCCGCAGCAGCAGCAGCAGCAGCGAACACGAGAATCTAAATATAAAGATTTAAAATAGCCATTTTCTACCTACATGTTTTATCCAGTGGTGAACTTTGAAACATGATAGTGAAAGTCTGTGTTTATTATCATTAAGAACAATAATAATAACAATTTCTCTTCCTCCATTTGTCTTTAACCAAGCAAACATGAAATGACAAGTGCATCTTCTGCTTCAGATTTAAATCCGGACTGTTTAGAAGCTCTTTGAAGTCTCCCTGAGGACCCCACAACAGGGAGAAACACAGAGACGAACAGTTCTGTGGATCCTTCTAAAGGCAGCACCAGGGTCAGGGTTACCTTAGAAACTCCCTCCCATCCGTTTTTTTCCTGCCTCGACTGTAACTTTAAGTCTGGGTCAACAGCAGAAAGGAGACTGCTTGACCCACTTTTTCAGTATTTTGTAGAAGATTACTGCCTGGCTCAAACACTACTCTTTTATTAAAGACCACTCTAGCAAATGTGAGCCTTTAAAAGACTGGATGTGAATGCAAACTTTATTTTCATTTGAAGTTAGCTTAACTTAAATGCTCTGTCACTTCGCTACAAAGCATTTTTATCCTCCCAGAATATCATTTCATCCATCCTGTACCCAGCATGTTTCCTGCTGTCTCCCTCTCTCCCTCATCGACCCACGTCCTCCTAGCTTTCCCTCTCTGCCCTTTAGCGTCTCCATGGCCACTGGTGATGCAGGGGAACTGATCTTCACATCAGACATGCGATCACTGTTGTGGTTTTGTCCCGGCGCCAGCTAGCTTTTATGAAGCCTGACTGGTTGCGGCCGCACCCACAGAATTGGCAGACTGGTAGAGTTGCGCTCCCCCCACCTCCCTCCCCTCCTGTTGTGTCTTTGTACAGCCCCTATTCTCTCGCTGCAGAAGGCCGGCGCCACGTCAACGTCCGAACTACCCAGGTGCCTGGACAAGCTGTCTGCGTCTGCTGAGTGGTTTGGACGCTGCCCCAAAGTAGCGAGGGATAGATGGATGGATGCGGAATAATTTGTAACTGCGGAGATCATCAAAATAAAAGAGCAGACCGGTCGTCTGGCAAATGAACCCTCGCTCCTCCCTTTTGTCTGAGTCCAATCATCCAGACCCTCAGTGTAAAGGACACCCTCACAGACAGGGCAGAACGGCGGGGCTCCAAGCTGTCACGGCTCTCAGCTGATAAAAATATGTGTCCTATAGCGCTCCCCTGCCTTCCCCACAGCTAAATGGATGGTGTAAATAAAGCAGCAGATTTATTTACACCACCGCCAACATTCTGCGACACGGGATGCAGCCGACAATTACCGTGAGATGTAACTGTGTGCTAAAGGCCAGAGGTATCGTAGCGGTCAAAAATTTATTGTTTTGTCCTTTTGAAATGTCTCACTTAGTCTACATTGAAAAGCTGACAGATTTTACCTGACCAATAAATTTGATGTCATATGCTTCTTAAAATGCTTCAGCCATAACAGCCCGCATTTTCTTAAGAGGACAGCCTCCCTCCTCTGATTTACGCATCAGGAAACTGGAAGCGGTCTTTGTTTTGTGTCTGTTTGGCACAGAGAGTAATGCTGCAGTGTCTGTTGCAAAGTCTAAAACCTCTCTCTGAAGAAATGTAGAACAAAGCAATCACGTTTAAAGATTAAAACGCTGTGATCATCAGCCTAATCCGAAAGGAAAATGTGCAAATGAGACCCGCCTTCAGAAAGAGCCCTTCGTTTTTCATTCCCATCCATCTCCGCTCGCGACAATGCTGGATTAAGGTGATTTTGCAAAGTGCGTGCTAATCTCCCATTAGAATCCCGAGGTAGTTAAATCCCCACTGTCTCCTCGTTCCTGCAGTAAATCGACATGGTGATGAGGCTCGTTGTAAAGCTGCTGAATCCTTCCCCTCCTTGTAAAGCAGAGGGACGGACAGAGAGCTGGAAGGGAGACAGAAGCCATAACCACCGCCCCACTGGGTCGTTACAAACATGCTAGACATCGTTGCTGGGTCCATGAAAACCCAGGGATGAAGATGTAATATGCAGCCGGTGTGTGTGTGTGTGTGTCGTAGTGCTGCCAGATCACACCTTGGGCCAGAGGCTTGATAAGGCTGATTCATTACCTGCTGCTCCGGCCTGTCACTATCACCTTCCCCCATCATCCCCATGCTGAAATCACAGTTGTAATTCCACCTGCAGGCCAACACTGAGATGTGCTTTTATCCTCTCGGTCTTTGTGTGTAAGTGCGTGTTTGCATAAAACAGCACGGTGGGTGGGGTGCGTGTGCAAGTCACACGTACGTGTGAAGCGAGCTTCTGGCTTTCCCCTCGATGCTCTGCTAATTACCAATCATAAGTATGTGCACGAGGGTAAAATGTGCATGCTTTTAGAATGAAAAATGAATGTTTCAATACAAGGCAACATCTTCTGAATGCCGTCGTGGTCCACTGACAAATCTGCGTGTGTGGGTGTGTGTGTGTGTGTAAGACCACAACAGAGAACATGGAAAACAGGGAATGCAGATATGCAAAGAGTTGCCAGGGAACCAACATATGCTTGTTTTTCACTTTGTGAAAGTGGATAATTCCCTGACAGGAAGTATAGAATGTCACACCAGCCTTCAGCCCCACGCAAATAACACTCACGGGAAAGTGACACCAATCAACAACCGACTGGCTGGCGCTTCATGGAGGCGGTGGTTTCAGTTGATGTTTGATTATCATTGCAGATCCACAGTCACACGATGGTACGTCGCTCGGTAGCCTGTTGAAAGCCGTCAGTGACTGGGGAGATTATTTGAATGACGGTATGGCCCCGAAATAAAACCACTGTGTTCCCGCTGAGGCGAATGCCAGTCTGCCTACTTCCTGTCACAAACCGTCACACAGACAGACGCTTTTCTCTCCTGCTACAATAACATCTGACATTTATGGAACTGAACCAAAAACACTGCAGACTCTCAACCTCTACCCACACATCCTTTAAAATACGTATATCTCCGCTTATAGACTGTTTTATTTACGCTGTTTTGTTTAAATCCTTGAATATGGCTCATTAAAGGAAAGAAGACGATGAGGATGCAAGATCGCTTTCTTTGGTTTTCACTTCCATTTAAAGCAGCCTGCCAATTCAAAGAAGGAAAAACATATATTTATCTGAGGTGGTGGCTCATCAGCCAGCAATAATGCAGTCTTGTGATTTCTTCCCAGGGAGCTGAACTCCAGCTCCAACCTCAACCTCTGACCCTGAGCATTTCCAAATGCTTCAGGTCTCTGAGAAGCCAGAGTGTTGATATCAGCATGCTTGATTAAACCATTGAATACTGGAACCATTACGGTTTCCTGACAGTGGCTTGTAATTTCTATTTGAGATTCAGGAATAATAATTAGAATGATTAACTGTTGCGACATTTCTATATGCAAATGCGGCGCTTCACAGTTTGGGCGGCTGACTCCAAGGTCGTATCTAAGAGATCCTGCAGATGAGCTTCGCCAGCGCCAGATGTGCCGTGACGTGATGAAAGGAAAATGGAAGCCGTCTGGCTGCCAGCTTTCTGCCCTCTAAACTTCTTGGACAATTCCGTCACACTTGTTTTTGCCTTTCCTCTGCCTTCTTATCAAATATTCTCCTCTACGCCACGTGTGAAACAAGCATAAACCACCTCAGAAATATCCCAATATGACAGTAATACGTGCCATAATCAACACGTTTTTGATTACCGTAGTTATTTTCAACTCTTTATCACCATCACAGCAACGTTAACGGGACAATATGATGACGACACCAGATGTGGAGGTAAGAATTGAGCAGGCTCAGAGAAAAACAATAGTTTCAACAGCATTTATGCATAATGAAGTAGATCACACATTTTATGACGTGCAATAAACAGGGCTCTGCGATTTATGGCCGTGGAGACAAAGGAATGCTCGGAACGCTAAAAATGAGCATGCTTTCACGGCATGAGCGAGGCAGTGCTGTTCCACTAAAGGTTCTAAATTATACAGAACAAGGTTATGCTGAAGATATAAAGTAGAGGCCTTAGGAAGGGATAAAATTCATTACAGGAAGCTATTCACACCTTTTCTATTATATATTAGCAAAGTTACTCTGATATTGCTGTTTTCACACTGTTCTGGTTGTGTTAGCCGTTTATGCTGAGAGTTTAACATTATTCTACATTAAATCCAGCATAGTGACATATACTAAACAAGACACTACTTGTAGCTGGAAAACAGACACAATTATATGAATTTAAAGGGTTTGTAATCTCTATTTAAGAGTTCGACAAATGCAGTCCTCCGTGTTAAATTGACTCATTCGTTCACTAAACTGATTCTGAACACAATTTAAGTACAAACTCCTTTACTGGAATGGGAAAAGCAGCAGCAAAGGCAGAGTTTGGTTTGTGGGAAGGAGATGTAGTTTACACACTCCAACAATGAATTATTCAGATGCAGAACTGGCTGAAAGCATCGACTCACGCAGCAGCAACCTGAATCTGCAGCCTCGCAAAGGTAGATTTTTTCTTTTTTTTCTTGGAGAGCACAAACATCTCTGAGCTCTCCTCCTGTATCGACAGTATCTCCTCAGCAGATCAACACCACAAACACTTTTACAGCTCTGGTTGAGGCTAGACACACACAACTGCCAACAATCATGAGCCAGCACTGGAGGAAATTCACAACTAAAGAACACTTGGCAAAACTATCAGGAAATAAAGCAGGCGCGGTCCTACCTCATGAGATTTGCTTGGTAATCAGACACAAGTGCATGTGTGTGCTCTATTTTATATTCAGACAGGTAGTGCACGGTTCTGAGTCGGGCCCGCTGCCTTGACATGATAGTCGATCAGACAGCCTCTCTGCCTTTGCTCTTTCAACCATCAAGCTGCACTTCAGGTGTCTGGATGGAATCTGTCATCTTTTTTTAGGGGGGGAAATATGTAAATTGTCATGAAGAAAGTTGAAATAAGACACAAAATATGTCACTTGACAAACATGGTTCGCTGTGAGTCATCCTGGGCATCAATTATGCAGGAAGATTCTAACTAAACACATAAATATTTTCTTGGTTTTTTTTTAGCAAATGTTTCATTCACCACTGTGAAATCTTTCAAACAGAGAGTAAATGAAAAGGAAATGCAAAATAAGAGAAAAGCTAATGAGAGATCCCCATCATGTGCAGCAGTGAAGTGGCATGATGGACATGTGCGTTTTGTGTCTGCTGATGCCATCTTAATCTATGGGCAGGAAAGCTCAAAGAGATGAACGCATGAAAGCGACAGCATCTTTTGTTGACTCCACAATGGTCATACTGCTATAAATCAGGCCGTAAGGTGTGATAGAACTTATTCCAGGGCCTGCAGTAAACTTTAATCACCAGCTAATAACACAATAATTGTTTTATGACATAATTGCACAGCCTGTCTGATGTTGTCACAACGTCCTGAAGCAGAAAGAAATCTGGCCTAAGCCGTAAAATATTAATGGCGATGATGCAGAAAGTCGTTCCACTTTCCTGCTCTGCATGCATACATACATGATAAAGTACCATCACTAACCTTAAACCTAAATTCTAAAGCCCTAAACCCGAACCTCTAACCCACTAAACCACAAACCTAATCCTAAACCCCAACACTAACCAAACCTAACCAACACTAACCCCTAACTCTTACCTTGACCCAAAACCTAACCCCTAAACGTTAACCCTAACATAACCCCTAACCCTCACCTCACCCTAATCCTAACCAACCCTCACCTAACCATAACCCTAAGCCCTAACCCTGGCCAAACCACAACCCTAACCCAAATATAACCCATTAAGCCTGCCCAAACCCTAACCCAAACTCTGAACGAACCCTAACCATAAACCCTAACGTTAAATCCTATTTTTAGATAATTGTGCTTTTAGAACAGCAGAGGTGCTAAAATGTTGCTGCCATGTTCCTCTTCAGCACACTCTAAGCAGGGGTGGGGAACCTTTTCATATCGAGGGCCATTTCAATTTTTATAAAGTCCTCGAGGGCCATACTATTATGAACACATACCTAGGGATGCAAAAAAAAAGACAAAAAAAAAAAGTCTATAACCACTGTGTTACTAAGTCTCATGATTGCTGCATTTGAGTTTGAATTATTTATTTAGCACACATGCATATAAAATCACCAAATAAATAGAATAAAATGACAAGTAAAATATGTTTTCATGATCATACAAAATAAAAAGAGGTGCAGAGTTGAGGCAAGAGACCGTAAGGGCCTGTTCGAGGCTCTCTACTCACAAAAACTGCAATACAACAAGATAATCAAGAAAATAAATGAAAAAGAAAGAAAGAAAGACAATAACAACAACAACTAGAAAGCACTCGGAGAGCGCATACCTCCGCCAAGCGCAACAATTCCTGGCATATTGTGATTTCCACCATAAAATTAGTCCCACATATACTTTGACTACATATTTAGATTCCTTGACCATAAAAACATACAGTTAGCCACTGGAATCATAACAATAATGTCTTAGTTCAATAGTTATTCACCGAAAAGAAATTCACGCTTTGAAACAATACTTTGTCCGGCGCGAGCGCCTCAGCGCGGCTACGAGGCACGTCACGAACCTCCTTCGGCGTGAGGTTTCAGCTTCGTGGTATTAATTCACTCACCACAAAACTTGCACGCGTAATATTCTGTCGGTACATGGTCGTGTGAAAGCTGCTTGTTGAGCCTCCAAACTCCGGCGAAGAGCGTTAATTTTATCCAAACTCATCTGTCCTTTCAACTCATAGAGTTTAGCGTGTTTCGCTAGGCATTATTCGTCCGTGTCAATCAGTCCAGCCCACTACGTACCTCACATGCTGTGTTCATGACCCTGACTTGACTCGGACATAACATAACCGTCTGTTTTATCTCTCAGAAAACGGGAAAATATTTCCTCTACGAAAGAAATTTCAGGATACGAAAGGCAAAAATACGCTACCGCTGCTACTCGCAGCTCGCGGAGTTAGTTAGCGAACGGTCCCACTGTATAAGTGCACATATAAAATATAAAAATCTTATTGCGTTGCGGGCCGGTAGAAATGGTCTCGTAGGCCGTATACGGCCCGAGGGCCGGAGCTCCCCACCCTGCTCTAAAGCAATCCAACGCAGATGTCGCACATTATTTATGGTGGCTGCTAATGCTAATGCTCAGTGACTATAATGTATGATATATTGCGGTCGCCAGTTCTGTTGGAAGGACCATAAAAAAACAAGAACCTCTTTGTCCCAACACAGAAAATACAAGTCTAATGAGTGGGATCCTACAGTATATATGTCTGTCTGTCCGACTCTTAAAGACCCATCTCTAGAGACAACATGAAAGGGTTGTATTTTTTTTTTGTAATTAATGTCAATGCAGCAATAAGCCTCTTTCTCACCCCCCTCCTGTCCTTTTGTGTGGATATTTTAGACTGAATCCTGTATGTTGTGGTGACAGATTTGTTTCACAATTGCTGACATAGGCTGGGGTTAGAGAGGAGAAGCTGGCAGGTGTGGAGGAGCCACATTAGGGGGCCCTGGAGAGAGCTGCAGGATGTTACTGACGAGAAAGATCAGGAAAGATGCATGTGGGTGCAGGATTGTAGTCCTGTGAGGATGCTCCGTCTGCAGCACAGATATGAGGCTCAGACAGCAGATTAGTGTTTCTGCACCATAATCAATTTCCCGTCTGGGTCCTGTTGAGGCCAAACCAGAACCCTCTGCTCGTCGGTTGTCCTGAACTCTTCGTTTCACCTTCACAAACGTGTAGTTTCCTTCACCGTAAACATTTCACATTCCTATTTTATTATTTGCTTTCTAATAAGCTCTTCGCTGAAGTGTCTGATAGCTACGGTCGACTCAGCACCCACAACACTGCTGAGGACTGTGGCGGTTTAACCTGTGATGACAGCGTGTGGGTGTAAGTGAGAGACAGAGGGAGGGAGGGAGCCACACAGGCAGAATGAGAGTGAGAGAGAGAGACGCCGAGACAGACATTGACCTTGGCTGTGGGTGAACTCCATTGCACCCTTGTTATGAAGAATAGTACCATCTGTGTTTGTTTGAGCCTTCAAAAACACACAACACACACCCAAGTGATATGAAGGTCGGCGCTCCATCATGCGCCCCTGTGGTCTATATGCTGAACTGCTGGTGGTCAAAGATGAGTGGAAAAGGATGCATGTTCTTTATCTTCATATAAAATAGTCACAACTAAAACCTACGTTTTGTGTCTGAAGGTGAATGTGTGAAAGGTGTCTCGATGTGAGATCGACTTTGGAACAAAGGACCACTCTGGAATTAAAGGGCAGAGACCGCAGGTGGTGCCAGGGGAGCTGCTGGTCACCACAGAGGGAAAGAGAGGAGTTTTACTGCAGCAGATCGATGCGCGCGGCAGCCAGAGCGCTGTTCTTTTCACAGGGTCTGACACAAACAGACACAGGCCGATGCAGTTTATCACATAACCGGTCTGAGATGATCAGCTGTGCAATCAAAAACACAAACATCCCACGGCGCCTCACCACAAGGCCATATTCTAGAGGTCAATCCAAGTCAAATGGAAGAATTTTTTGTCTGATGAGAACATATTTGGGCTTTTTGATCATGTGTCCACTTCGATCACCTCCAGATTAGCCTCTTGTGCTCACTCTCTCTTTCTCTCACGCACACACACACGCGCGCACCTGCGCGAGATAATTGGAGTCAATGGAGGGTGCTTTTCTGTGGTGTGTGAGTTGTTTAACCGAGTTATTTCAGGGAAGTTATGAGAGCAAAAGATCTGATAGCTACAAGTGTTGATGATGACAACAGTCTCAGAGCAGCTGACACTTATGTTTAAGGAGGTCCTCAAATGTACTTCACTAAGCTAAGGAAAGGTGAAAAGGTGAGTAACGCAGTCTTACCTTGGCCTGGCATCAATGTCCCGCTGAAAGAGAGAGATAGAGATTTTAGTTTTTGCACATAAAAAACCCAAAATGCAGACCTGCTCTGACCACATCTGGCACGACTTTGACTCACTTCCACTTTCATCCTGTGGTCACCCTCATGTATATTCATGAACCTTTAAAGGGAGAACCAAGACACGTGAGAGCCGCAGATATTATTCATTCCACTGGAAGCTTTTCTGTTTAATTTTGATCTGGCTTTAAAGGATTTTTCAATGTCAAAGCAGCAGATGTGATTTGTTGACTGGGCCAGATACACGCGCTCTGCAAGCAAAAGGTTTAATGGCAAGCCAGATGAAATATTTAATCAAACTCCAGACTCTGTCGACACGCAAGAGATGTAAATACATCACATCACAAGGCTCACCCATAACTTTTGAAATATTCCTGAAAACAGTAAACATTGATATTGACTTCCAGTCAAGCTGTTTTGAGCTCAAGGCCTTGTTGCGAATAATTTCCATGCAGAACAGATTAAACAATGGGCTTATATCCTGGATGCTTAATATGGAATATGATTGCAAGCAATGGAAAACAAAGGGCCTTTTATTTCATAATTGAAAACATCATCAATGTGTACATGTCTGAATGAGTGCCAAGATTTTTTTTCCCCCAAACAACACGGACATCCTGTTGTGGCACAACTTCAACAGCTTTACTAAAAATCGTTCGTAATTAAATTGTGATGAATTGGAATCTTAAAAAGCAATAAAAAGCATTCAAGAGCCTTTGGTGGCACGCGTGTACAACACAGTTATCACCGATGCATTCTAAACATGCAGGATGGATTTAGTTTGGTGAAACATTTGCACATTCAAAACTATCCAAAATTCAGAACACAGACAGAAACAGTGAGTTAGTCATTAGATTAGTGCGATGTCGAAACAGAACCTCCCCTGGATCAGTTATGGAGTGGCCTGACCTGGGCCACACATGAGCTTACAGCTAATCACTGGTGTGCAGCAGTCATACATGTGGACGTTGTGAGATACAGTAGGAGACCAGCAGGTACACGGGCCCATCTGCACCAAAACATGAGGGAGGTTTTCATATTCTTCTCTGTAGATCTACACACTGCAGGATGTGTGTATCTGCAGCGTGTGTGTGTCTCTCCAAACAAAAACACAACTTCCTCGATACATCAATAGTTTTTTAATCAGCGTGGAGTAAACAGAGACTATTTAAATAAACTGATGTCCAGGGTTGTATAAAACAGACCCTGCTGTGACTCAGAGTTTAGAAAATAAATGAGACGAAGGCTCTTAATCTATTTTCCCTCTGGCTTCCGCTGGCTGGTCAAATTTAATTTTGTCATTATTACGCAGCATTATTATTCTCTGTGTGTGTACCTGTGTTAGTCTACTTTCAATAAAACAACAACAACACCAGGTTATTAACACAACTATTGTTCCTGTGACCATGAGACCTCAACAACCAAAAGCTAAATTTTTATCGAGGTTGCATTGGACTGCGTTACGACTTCAAAAAAGACAGAAACACTGTTAAGCGGCCAAACTGGAAGGAAAGAAACAATGAAGCAGCACCTTGGGCTTCTAAAAATAAATAAATAAAGTAGATGAGGACCACATCAAACAAATGAAGTGGATTTATTTCATTAGTGGAGAAAAAAAAGCTCTCCGCCACATTGAAAAGACTTTCGGGTAGCTGGACAGAACAGAGTCTAGGATCAAGAGATGCTTTCAGAATATAAATGGAGGGTTTGCAACAAGGTGCCAACTGCTGCTAACCTTCCAGATGAGGACGCTCAAACTTATTTCTACTCGTGAACCAGAGCAGAGTGTGTGGTCATGAGGAGGCGGTGTGATACGGTCACGCATGGAGTTATTCCTGAAATGCTGTCCGCATGTTTAGCGTGCAGAACTTCAACACTGCTAACCGAGTAAATTACAGAACCCCCCTCTCTACATTTACCCCCTGCCCTCCTGTGCCTATCAATATCCAAATAACAGTCCTCATTACTCACTTCACTTTGAGTCTTAATGAACTTGGGCCGCAGTGGATTAATTTCCCAGCTACGATATGCAATCTGTACATCAGCGATGGCCATTAAAGGGCCTCGCCGCTCCTGCTCAGCATCGCTGGGGGAAACTAAAGCCTCCTTCCCCAACTGACACGAATCTAGTATTAAGAGTGACAAATAGAGCAATGGGGCATTTACAACGGGGGCCTATAGGCGGCAAAGACCTCCGCTTCATTATTCGAATGAGGAATGGGGGGATGAAGCAGTCGTGACACGGCCCGTTACGTCAATCTGTGTGTAAATGATATGCGGACATGGACAAAAGAAAACAGCACCGCGCGGTGCTATAAGATGTTGGTATGTAAGAAGAGAATGAACAGTCACTCTCCTCAGAAATTACAGATCCTTTAGCCAGGAGACAAACAGAGTTACACTTATGCTTCATCAGGCAGCAGCAGCCTGGGATTTATTTGGCCCTGTATCATTCTGTCACAGCTGACTGCATGGAAGCAAAATTGGCACTTTCTCCTTGAATAAAATGTATGCCCCAGATAAATAAAGCCAGTTTCCTGTTTCATTTAGGGCAAAGCCGTGCATGGCGGCACCTGTTTACCATATTCATTGGACCGAAATAACTGTGCAGCAGGTGTTGCACTCATTAGACAGAGTCAACGGAGATAAAGACTTCATGGCCGCCACCATGTAAAGTCACATCCAGGGCAAATGCAAGCTGCTATGTGTAAAATATGAAAGTTTTATTAGTTTGTCTTTCAGTCTGACACTTTATATTGACTCGGACTCCTCCGTTGCCCCCAAAAAGAACCTTTTTAACTGTGCAAGTGCAGCAAAAACTGATTGATATGCTATATGAATCCTATCCAGTTGGATTTGATGCTAACAACAATTAAAAAGTTAAACAAAAACCTGATGGCAAATGTCAACATTGATCACCGACAGCTCAGTGAGGTGAGTAAGAGTTTTAAAAAAAAGTCTTTGTGAAGTATAAAGACTACAAGTAAATTGTGCCCGGAAAAACTGTCATCGTCTGTAGGCCTGAGCTCCTGAAATGGAGGGAAGTGATGTGGAACGCTGTCCTGTGGTCTGATGAGTCCAGCTTTCAAATTTGTTTCTGAAGTCAACTCCTTCAGGCTAAAGAGGAAGAAACCATCTGGCTTGTTATGGCTTGTTATGAGCACTGAGTTCAAAATCCCAGATTTGTGATGGTAATGGGAGTGGATAGTGCACGGCATTATGGGTAACTTTCAAATCTTTGAATGCTCCATCAGTACGGAAGGAATATACAGGCTTTTTGGATGAAATTAAACCACATTATGCAGCCTTGCAGAAGTCCAAATGAAGGTGCTAATTACTTGATTAAAAACTTTACTAAGAATTACTTATGCAGTAAGCAACCATCTGGCTGCACTGCAGTCCGCAAGACACGAACTGGGGGAAGAAAGCTTCTAACCTGGACTCTGTGAGCTGGTTCTGGGGCTGCAATGATGTCCCCTGCCCTGACCGCAGGCCTTCCACCCTCCGCCTTCTCCAACAAGCACAGCTGGTCGGTAATGCTGGCCATCTCCTCCTGCAGGCGCTCGGTTTCCAGGCTGATCTCGGCGATTTTCTCGGCGGCCGATGCCGTCAGGAAGGCCTCTTTCAGGTCTACGAGATGAAGGCTCCTCTTCTCCTCCAGACGCACCAGTTTACGGAGCTCGTCAAACTGGGCGTTCACGTAGTCCTCCAGCTCTTCTGTGGTCATCTTAGGTGCAGACACAATCAAACAGACAGAGTTGACAAAATAAAACACAATACAACCCGAAAAACTAAAACTTTAATTTTGGAACGACCTCGAAAACGAGTTAAAAAAGTGATTGATTTCAGCTTTTTGTTGCTTGTTTGTGACTATCCTCCTCACGCCTCCTCATTCCATTTGTTCAGATTGTTTCCTCCTCGTTGGGAGGGATTTATCTCGTACACAATCCCTGCCATCCATAAATGCACTCGCTGAAAAATCGAGCCACCAAAGCAGGAAGAAGAAAGAAAATTTCTGTTTGTTATTTTGACACGGGTGTCATTTTTAATGATAATGGCACTATTTTCTCCTGCTGTAAGTGACAGCATGAAGCAGATCCCTTGAAGGTAAACTAAACTCTATGCATCCCATCTGTATATAAAGACTTCAGAGGCTATTTGGACCACAGAAAGCCATCTGTTTAGTGCGAACCTCTGAAAGAGCTGTTTAGCTCTGCCTGTAACCGTGACGTTGCCACATTGGCAAAAGTCTCTCTGCCAAGATCTCTGCTTGCAAATGTTATAATTGCTTCAATTAGCCACGGCATCCCTGCTCTTCTGTGGGCAAGAACTCTATTCCTTTTCTTTTTTTTAAATTTATCGATCAGTGCAAGTAATTGTGAATGAAAAATCTAGAATAAAATGTTGCATTTTTCTTTGCTTTTTTAAAATAAATTCCAAGTAATAGATTCATAGCGCTGTCACGCCGTGATGTAAAATCAAGATATGAACACAGAGGAAGAAAATAATAAATGTGCATGTATTAAATCCATGGAAGAAGTGAGAAGTGAAGCAGACATGCACAAAAATGTGTGCCAGAAGAAGAATTAGGAGCTCAAACCATCGCTCATGGTGTGATGACTAAGATGCTAAAGCTTGCATTCTAATCTAATAATACAGGAAATCTCAGTAATCCCTTTACATTTTATAAAGCTTTGATGTCTGATGTCATCTTAATGTCCGAAATGAATATCAAGTATCCCTTTAACAAGCTTTAGCATTTAGCAGTCATGGCAAACAGCAATGACATTTGTGCTAGTGTCACATGGAGATCATCCTCTGGCAAACTTTTTTTCATAGCCACTCTTGTATGAAGGCCACCCGAGCAGTACTGGGCTAGACGGGAGTGAACTACAAGCCGAGTTCCCATTAAAGGATATGAGCCCCTCAGGTCAGCCTCATTGGGTCAGGTTCTGGCAGCGTGGTCAGAAACACGCACACTAATAATCGGAAACCCTTGTGCAGGAAACGGTGCTTCAGTTCAAAGAAAGAGAAGAAACAGGCTCATGTCCTTGTCGTGCTCTCTTTGCATTACAACCAGTCTCCGGGGTTCTAACTGCATGTAAGAATGATGCTAGCAAGGCTTTTGAGGCTAAATAGCATTTGAAGTAGCTGGATGACATGTGCGACCTAAGTGCTGCAGGGACGTGACTAAATGACTTCAGTGTAAATTCGTCAAAGTTCAATAGTTCACGCATGTATTCAAAACAGCTTTCACAATGGGATGTATAAATCAGGAGGAACAAAGCTTGAACATTCATCCTCCATCCAGCTCCTCCCATCGCCTCAGTCTCCCGGACACAGAAGCCTCCCACCCTACTATTTAGTCCCAGTGGCCTGGGTGGCAGATGGACCAAGGCTCTTTGTGTGTGTAGAACAGGAGACCCTCTGCCCTTGGACCTTTGGCCCATTGATGGCGCTTGCACGGAAGAAGTACTCATGCGGGCTAATCTTCATTTGCATTGCTGCGAGCTAAGCTGAGGCCTTGAAACGAGGCTTCGGGACAGACGACAGAGTGAGCACAGGAGATGAGAGCAAACACATCTGGACAGCGGATTTAAAAATCTCATTCCTTCTCCCAGCGTGGAATCGCTTTATCCATGTTTTTATGTTTATTTGTCCATTTTACTCAGCTAGCTTCCCTGAAACTGATTTTTTTTTTTTGTTCCAGTTGAACTTTAATTCAATAACTGCAAATGTCAACAGACACAAAAAACTCCACCCCACTGAGGCCAGAAAATGAGAAAACTGAAGCTGAATTAGTAATTAGCGACACAAAATAGCTAAAAAATATACCCTAATACATCAAATGTCTTCTAAATCTCCCATTTATATAAAAGAAAAAAGTTACGTATTGTAAATACTCATGGAAACAATCTGCACATTCAGTGATGAAAAATGCAGAAGCAGAATCTCTTTATTTAGAAATGAGAACTATGTAATCTAACTTTAATGCTTCTCGTGTGTTGTACAGTACAGTGAAATAAAAATGAAGCCCAATTCCTGGAACACTCCCACAACTGATTCACTGTCTGTGCTGTTGTTGTTGTTGCTCTGGTTGGGTGTGTGATGTGCTGTTTAAGAGCACCTAAAACTGACTAATTGATCGTAAACAGGTTTGAACTGAACTGAACTTGACCCTGTTCACAGCGAGCGCAGAACGCTTTTGTTCTCTTTTATCTCGGGACAAATTCCGATCATCCTTCTAAAGCTGCAGCTCGATTCATGCACAGCAAAAAAAATAAAAATCCCTTCCCTGGAGTATCGTCTAAAGAAGAATACACAGGAAATGGATAAAAGAGGGAAAGCAAATAAAAAAGGGGGGTTCAGTGTGTCAAGGAGGAGTGAAAATATCCACCTTTTATGGCTTCTGGGAGAAGCGGCGTCAGCCGAGCAACTTTCTGGGGAAAGATACTGAGTAATTCCATTAAAATGATGCGGGTAGATACAGAGAAGCACTGACAGCCTTAAAGAGCGAGTCTTTCATGCCTGACCCGGCTATTCCTCAGCCTCGGCTTTGGAGGATGGCTTTAATATGTCTGCTCCTCTTTTATGAGGCAGGAAAACAGGATGCAGCCGCCGCACGGCTGTTCACATTTTTAACTCTGTGCAAAGCTACTTGAAGACAGCGGACCCCTCTCTGCTCCATAGGCCTTAAAGAAACCCCGCGTGTTGGAGTGTGGCTGAATAAATCATAAGAGTGAGACGAGTGCTGCTGATGACTGGGTGTCCTGGTTTGGAGCTGCATCATGCTAACCCTGAGATCTCTGTCTGCAGATATTCGACGAGGCTCCTCGCGTTACAGTTCCGGCCCCCCTGTTGTTAGTCGCCGCGCAGCCTCGTCAAAGTTTCTGTGCTATGTCCCGCTCCCATGTGGCATCTGGAGATATGAGCTCTGAGAGATTAAAACCCCCACACCTGCAGCAAGGCACCTAATTAAGTGGGCTCGACTTAATAAGCAAACACCGGCTGAGGGCGAAATCTCTGCAATCTCCATCCCTCGCCACGGAGACGGGGGCTTACACCTTTTCTTTTCCAAGCATAGCGTCCTACCTTTACCTCTTCTTTTCGTCATCCATAAAACATGCTTACACTTTTAATGGACGTGCGAAGAAATCCACAAGAGTCCCTCTGAACACAGCACATCTCTGCCGTGCAACAGCATCAAACTAAATGTTCAGGAAATCCTCGGGGCTGCATTGATATTTGACTATGATAATTCTAAAGCCGTAGTGCTGCACGCCATTTACCTCTTTCTGCCCAGGGACATTAACCTTCCACATAATGCCACCGTACCTGAGCAGAATCACCTCAGGTACTGAGAGGAGCTCACCTCCTCTGTGCAATTACTCTCCTCTGAGTTCAGACAATATATTAAGCGTGCACAGACTGCAGCTGGTGTCTGAAAGTGCTCCCACTGACTGGTGAGTGCACGGCTGAGCCCTATAGCTGCACATCCCTGAACCCGCGCCTCATTGAAACGTCTCTGGCTGAACATTACCTAACAGTCTGTGGCAGTACATGCCCCAGCTATAGCATCTGTAATGGAAATACAGCCACAGGTTTCAAGGTTGACTTGTTGTGAAAATTCAATTTGCAGAATTTTTGTTGTGGTCGATATGGAAAGAGAAAGGTGACGGCGAGCGAGTGTGTGCCAGCTGCACGCTTTTTGAGATGTGGAGAGTGGGAAAAAAAGGTTGAAATAAGGCCAGCACGGGGATAAAAATCTCCGCCTCCGAGTCTGAATATAGCAGACGTGTGAAAGAACAAATCAAAAAGAAAAATGTCTGTTCTCCTGCACAGTGCAAACATGAAACTTTGTACTCCATCACTGCTGGTGCTTACCGCTCATATGAATTATGAGGGTTTCATAAGTGTTGTTAAATTCAGCTTCAGTGCATGGAAGCAGGTAGTTGATAACTAGCCTATCTATAGTTGAACAATCACGCGACTTGAAAAAGCAGGAGATGGCACCACATAGCTGGGTTCTTCTGTATCTAGTAAAAAAATGGCGTAACCACGCCTAAATGACGAATGGTGACGTCACCTCACGTCTGAAAAAGACATGACTCATTAATCACAGAGACATCTCACCATAATTATTGGGCAGAATTTGCAGACAGTAAATGGATCCCATCTCTGATCTGTGAGGTGATGGACTAAACTAATTGGCTCCCACCACATGCTTTTGTAACATAAGCTCTTTCTAATCTCTTTTTATTTTATTCCAGACTATTACATCTGCCCCGCTGCATGCTCTACACCGATGCAGCGTCTGCTCATCTACTCCGTTTATTAGCGAGAAGGAAGTAAAAGCTCTACCTTGTGTTTCTGGTGGCCTAATCCCAGGTATAATCTTTCTTTTTTTTTAACCTTAGATGAAGCCTGGGAACTGGGATCAGCCTCTAATCCCACAGACGCAACCTTTAAAATAAACCGCCCCTGATTCAAGGTAGGAAAAAAAAATAAATCACAAGTTTGTGCTCTCAAAGCTGGACTCGTTCGGAAAGTCACGCACATGGGTGGCTGGAGAACCGCCCGGCATCTAAAAAAGAAAAATGGATCTGCAGTGGCCACGGTGCTAAACTGACAGGCTGGCTGACACGGTCGAAAAAGCAGACATTTTTTAAAGGCTGAAAAAACAAAGATGAAAATTAGGAGTAATGCACAGCGCGGTTTCGCATGCGCCGTCTGCAGCGGTTACATCACCCTGTACATGCTGAAATGACGTTTACACGGGGAGAAAAAACATCTAAATGCAATCAAGTGCAAACCAGCGTGAACAGGTTTCCAACGTTCTCAAGGTCATTCTTTCACTGCCACAGAGAAACTGCCATTTTGATTCGATCTGACTGGGTTTGAACTCATTAAAGGATAACAGCTGTGCTCCGTGCTCCGGAGGAAGTTTTCTAAAAATAATGGCCGCCCTATAGCTTTGATTTAAGCGTTCCGCGTGCAGCAGTTTGCACTCACCTCTGGGCTGGTCCACTTGGTTTTGATCTTCTCGGCCATCTGTTGGGTAGAGCCCAGTAGGTCGTAACCCTGTCTGCCCTGTGGGAAAGACCAGACACACGACACAACAGGGATGGAGGATTAAAGGCAAAGAGGTGGGAGGTGATTTTCTTATGCCAGCACATCCTGCACCATCGTGCATACTCATGCATAGAAGACTTTTGATTCTAAAGATTTAGAGCAGTTTCAGGCCCCAGCAATGATGCATTTAGCCGCCATCACGGAAAAAATTAGAATACTTCAACAAATGACTTGATCTATTTAATACAGTCGCAGCAAAAATTTCTGAGGTGGCATGAAGCCAAATGGACATGGAGGTATTATTAATCTCAGCTTTCACTGTTCCCATATAGTTTAATTAAGTTTCCATGTAATTGAATCGCTTTATGAGTGATGGTGTGGTGGGTGGTTGTGTTATATTGTTGTGTTCTGAATGTGATGGGCTCTTGCTTAGTGTATAATACTGAATTACAGATGTGTGATTTATCACACTCAGTGTTCCTCACCTTTTGCCACAGGTAGGCCTCCTGCAGGGTGATGATCTCATGTGCACAGTGTTCACCTTGCACCGCGCACACCACACAGATGATCTTCTCATCCATCTTACAGTAGAGAGAACCCTCCTGTTCATGCTCCATGCAGCGCAGTCTCTCTACCGTCACGGTGTCCCTTTTCTGATCTGCTGAAACAGAGACCTCCTGCCCTGCTTCTGCACCCACAGGCCCCTCTCCCACCACAGGCTCCACCTCCAAACCACTCAGCAGTCTCTTTAACCCAGCGTCGCCCCCCACAACCCTCTGATTTCCTCCCATTCCAGCCTCACCACCGGCTCCACCTCCAAAGCTGTTGTCTTTGATGGAGCCGAGTCCATTAGCTGTAGTATTATCATGATTATAGGGCGCTAATAGGTGATGTGTGCTGATGACATGTCTCTCCGCATGGAGAGGACAGAAAGCAAAGCTGCATTTGTGACACACTAGAGTGGCCATTTGGGCTTCATCGGGCTCACAGGCGTCGCATGTCCCGTCCATCTGCGGCAACTCCTCATTGTTCAGCGACGTAGCTCCTTGTTGGTGGTCTTCTTTGTGGTCCATAGTGGCTAAAATTTCAATAAGAAACAAAAATCCTATAGGAGACACACAGAAAAAAACGACAAGTTAAAAATAGCCGCGACCTTCAGTGAACAGCTCTCGTATTTGCATGGCAGAGTGCCCAAGATCATCTGGACTAATCCCCTCTGATATAATATTCCCTCAAACAGGTGACGCATGTGGAGGGGGGCCCAAGTCCTCAGGATACACCCGCAGCACATACACGCAGTAGTTACAGTATTTGTCAAGGGCAATAAACAGGGAGACCCCATCTGTGGCCAATGCTGTGTCTTCCTGAGCAAACACACACTGTTGTTTACTGACACACAAAGTGCTGACTGAGTTTGCACCAGACACACAAGCTCACCTCCTCCCAGCTCGCTCTCTCTACAGGCCCTGACCTTTTCATGTGGCGTACTGGATGCCCTTTCAGCTGACTCTCCTGGAGTATAACTCAGAGGATCAAGAGCAACAGAACACACATACAAATGTACAGGGAGAAATATTTATTATCCCCAGAGACACCTCTCTTTTCCTCTCTCTCTCTCACACACTCACTCAGACACACACACACACACACACACACAGATGGTGTGTGTGCAGCAGTGAATGCCCACCGCTGAGGTAAACATCCGGTGAAAAGTGCAGTATTGTACAGAAAACTCTCGGACGTCCACATCCCCTCTCTGCCAGCTGGAGGCCGGCATTTCTCTTACCCTTTTGGGGATCGCCGGTTACACTCTCGGTCCTTCTTCTCCTGTCTCCCTGTCTTCTACTTCATGCTTTATTTCAAGAAAACGCGGAGTCGCCGTTGACATAATTAGCAGTAGGGCTAACTTCCGTAGCACAGCCGCCGCTGCTTCGTCGCTTGAGCTGCCCCGCAGGTTTTAACAACACACGGGCTAAAGCTCCAAAAGGACCGCGTTTAGCTACTTCCTTATTGCTGGTTGGGCTTTTTTTCTACTTCCTGCCTCTGTGTGTGTGCGTGTGTGTGCGTGATTTACTGTAGAGTCCGTGTCAGTGCACACGCTGGTGGGAGCGAAGCATCAGCACAAAGACTATTGCAGTTACAGACTTACAAATTCAACAAACAGCTGTTAATTACAATACAATGTTGGCTTTGTCACTACAACTAAAGATAATTATTGCATATTAACTCACATTTACACTTAGTTAAGGGGAAAAAACAAAAAGAAACATTACCTCATTTTGTGACTCGCCAGAAAAGAAGAGGAGTCCTCCAAGCAGTCCATAAAACCCCACTCTTTTTTAAAAAAAGATACTGTGTTCGGTTGTGATCAAAGAGCCCGTGACTGCAACGTTTTAAAAAATGAAACACTTACATGCTGTTCTCTTTCTCTTAAGGGCATTTGCCTGCATCATTTGCCAATGCTTTAAGTCAAAACATGCTATGTTTAGACATCTAACACTGCCACCTTCCAGGTTTTTTTCATGATCAGCAGAATGTGCTGCAAAAACAGACAGCTCAACAGAAGGATATGCATAGTAGACAGTCTGCTAGGACACCTTTGATTATCACCCCTGCATCTTTATGTCTTTTTGTCTTTCTTTCAACAACATTAATAAACTATCCAGGATATTTCATCTGCGCTGTTTTTAGTCTGTTTCCTTGGAACGATCCCCTGGGTTTCTGGGGTGCAATTATACTAAAAACACTGTTTTCATGTTTTGCATCTTTAACTGCAGAACAAGTAGCTGTCATGGCCACCGCAGTCTGTCTCTCTTTCCAATATTAAAAACAAGACATGGGATTTTGCAAATATGTTGTCTGACACTGTGGGCTACTTTCTTGTACAGAGGAAGGTTAAAAATAAAAATCAATCTTTTTAAAAAAAATGTATCATTCATAGCTTTTCTCAAAGACATTCATCAGAATAAAGGATAAGAAAAATGTATATATATATATAATATATATATATATATATATATATATATATATATATTATTTAGGCCTTCTTACACTGTGAAAGTGTAAAATGGTCCTATAAAAGAATAATCCATTAGAATAATATCTTGGGGACCTGCCCAGAGCTTACAGACCAGAAATACAGAATCACCTGAGATACTAAATAATCTCGTGGGACCTGACTTGAGTTTTAATGAGGGAGATTTCATATATTTCCTAAAAAAATCATTCAATGTTTCACTTGCAGTAGATCTATGATGCTTGTTGATGAGACTATAGTATATGAGAGAATTATATGAGAAAACATCCATCCATCCCTCCATCCCTCCATCCCTCCATCCATCCATCCATCCATCCATCCATCCATCCATCCATCCATCCATCCATCCATCCATCCAGTAGATAACAGCACACTGAGTGACAGCTGAGGCTTACAAGTTACTGCCATTATGTGAGAAGATGAGTGGGTTCAGCTGGATGAGACAATGAATTTCAAAACTACTGTTAATGGAGAGTTTGTAATTATCATGTTTGTTTTCTCCCCTTCTGTTCGCGCCTTAACCCTCCAAAAACTGGCACTGCCAAACAGTAGAGGGGGATTAGAGGTCTGTAGAGACACAGAGATGATGAAAAACAAGCTGTTCTATGCAGCGAGATCTAAAGAGGCTGCAGAGCCGCACTTTCAAATCAGTTCTGACTGTTACCCCCGCTTGAACGGCGCACCACCAAAAACCATAACTGTCATTCCAAGTAAGCTTCTAGTGTTCTGAACAATGACAGGTTTTGAGCTATTTGAAGGGGATTATTTTACAAGTGCAGCCATATTTATCGCCATAATCTGAAAGTAATGGATGACTCAGGAAGGTTTTACTGGCAACATCTTATTATTCATCAGACTAACTTAAGCTATATGCTAACTGGCTGATAAAAACTGAAATTTGGATTTGGAAAACTGTCAACACTGGGATTAAAAATTCAAAAGGGTTTGCAAAGAACTGAATTACAAAACTGAAGCACACATGGTCAATGTAAAATGCATCAAAGTGCTGCTCTTTAAAGAATAGACCCACAGCAGAGGCTTATTAACCAACACAATAAAAGTGTGCCAGTGATTTTAATTTCTTCAGCCAGGGCTGTCTGACACGCAGTAAGAACTAAATCTATTCATGTATAAATTGAATTTATGCTGCTGAGAAATGCCTGTGTGAAAGTCATCCACTCCAAGCACATTACGTTCTCGGAAAGACTGACTGGAAGAAGCCTTGGCAGCCCAGAACAGAGTGAGAACACTAACTGAATTCATCAGTCCTAACATTGTTTTATTGGCATGAGGTGGCTGTTGGGCTCCAGATAAAGTGGGTGTCAGAGCAGCGTTTGCTGAGTGTGTTACCATCTCTCATTTCCTTAACCTCCTGTTATTTTTTACAATCCCCTGTCTTCCTGTGTGTGCTCTGAAAATGTTTCTGCTTGTTCTTGCCTTTTCCTTGAACCCGTCAGAGCTGTGTACAGCGTTAAACTGAACAATTCACAGCTGTGAAAGGTTATTTTGTATTTATGAAATGAGTTTATTCCAATAAAGCATTAGAGTTAATCTATGATGAATAAAATGATCCAAAAGGAACTGGAACTCAGAGTAGAGTTTAAATCTCATTCATCTCTCTTCTATTTGCTACATATTGAGTTGCAAAATGCTCATTCTGTTAGCAAAATCCCAGGACGTTTTTTGCAAAGTGGGGCCATTTTCAACCGTGTGTTCTGTTGCTCTTGACAACTTCAAAAGACTGTTTGATGGTTAAGACGTGGTTTTAAGATTGAGGTCAGGATTGAGCTTAAATCAGGGATAGGGTTAGGGGTTTAGCATTAATGGGTAGGGCTAGGGTAGGGGCCGTGGTAATGTATTATGTCTATGAAAGCACCACAAAGATAGACATATGAGGCTATATGGGTATGTGTGTGGTTGTGTATGTGTTGTGTGTGTGTGTCTGTGTGTGTGTGTGTGTGTGTGTGTGTGCTGTCAAGACTGATCTAAGACAGCGAACACTAATATACAGGTCAGAGGAGGAAGGAAAAACATATGACGGATGGACGCACAGGGCAGCACATTCCGCTCCTCCTGCCCTCTAATGCTGCTTTTACAGGGAGTATGAGCTCATTGAGTGGAACAGGTAAACCAGTTAAATGTCTCTGTGCAGGATGAATTATTCATGCTAGCATGTAGCTGAATGCTGTGGAAGCTGTACAGTAACAGTAAGTGTCAGAATCTTGCATCCATCAAATCAGCCTGGTCTGATCCCATTTTCTTTTTTTTAACTTCTTATATTCACTATATTTTTCTGGGGCTTGGGACCTTAGCATTTCATTTTTAAGTGACTGCTGCTGTAAATATTGTGGATATGACAATGGAAAATCTTAAATCTTGACCCTAAATGAAATAGCAGAGATACACCAAAGGAACATGAGGGTAGCTGGGCTGCAAGTTAATGGAGATCCCTCACTTGCTCCCTACTTTGTAAGTTTGTTGGTGATCAGGATTTAATCACTTCTACCCCCCTCTCTATCTATCTATCTATCTATCTATCTATCTATCTATCTATCTATCTATCTATCTATCTATCTATCTATCTATCTATCTATCTATCTATCTATCTATCTATCTATCTATCTATCTATATTACGGTTATTACAATTGCCATTTTAAATTAATCCACCCTCATAAAATGAAATAAAAAGCTGCCATGAGTTGAAGCCATTTTTCAGCAGGCTACTGCTGCAGATAACAGTTAATGTCAGTCACGAGGATTAAACATTCTGTCTTTGAACGTTCATTATCAAAGTTATTATAACACTATTAGCTGCAGATTCTGTCACAGATAAAAGCTAATTAATTCTGACTATTCTCGTGACCTTTGGGAGGCCATTAAAACTTTAAAAACCCTGTCATGTTTCCACATCTCTTGCCAGAGAATCAATACTCAGCTTAGTTGCTGCAGATTCAATCAATTAGTCATTTAATCAATAATGCCTCCCATCTGTTTACTAAATCCACTCTCCATCTTAGTTTTAATAAGCCAGTGGACTTAATGATAAGATATGAGTGATAAGATATGTTTTTTTTAAGCTATTAAAGATACTGTGATAAACAGAGAACGCACCGTTCGACAGTTATTCCTTTTTAATATCCCCTTTTCTTAAGATTATTCTTAACTTTAAAAAGTCTTCTTGCACCGTGTCCTGTCCCAGCTTCACTGCAGTAAGAAGCTCTGTGCTAGTTTGAGCATGCAAACACGCTCGGCAGAGCTAAAGCCTGCTATCCGAGACACCAAGTGCAACAGAACACATAAAGCCAATGAACCGTGTGTAGGATTCCATCCTGGTCTGCACCCGTCTGATCCATATGCTTCCCTTATCAGCCTCCTACACACTCTGTAACCACAGTAACTGTCTTGCACGGCCATTCCAAGGTCGTTGATGTGCAGCTGCCGGCTTCCAGTGAAAGTTCACGGTCCACCTTTTGCTTGGAACAGCAAAGTCAGTGTGTCAGGAGATGATTCTAACGATGTTCTGAATCATCCAACATGGCTAAAGAGGTGTTGGTAAATTTTCCCTGCATATTCCGGCTTGTGGAAGCTCTTTTATAAGTTATTAAGTAATTAGTGAGTTATTTTAGTGAGATGGGATCTTTTTCTCTGTCCAGTTTTTTCTCAGGAAGTGACAATTGGTTTGATTTCTTTCCCAAACAGAGGATTTGATGACGGGCCGTGAGGATCAGACCACATTTAATGGGCTTTAATGAGAAACGTACAGTAAAGCAGGAAAGTTCTCGATGTGACAAATATGCAAATATGACAGTAACAGTTACCGACAGGTGATGTATGTTTTAAAGGTGACTTCTATTCAGAGGGGAGAGACAAAATTGAGCTAACTTGATCAGTAAGTGGTATCATACTGCATCTGCAAGATGTTAGTGCGTCTCCTTTTAGTCGACCTTCATTAAATTTGATGAGTCTGACATTTTCAAGTATTTCCGTGTGATGGAGTACAACAGCTGGCTGTTTGGGAGCCGAAGCAGCACTGCGTTAGCACCACCTCCTACCCCATGTTGTTCATTAAAGAAGGTCAGCCGAGTTTATGTCATTTATTATCTTGGAAATTACCCCCTTGGCCCCGCAGTGTTTTGAGGGAACACACAGGGTCTTTTTTTCATTCTTTTTTATGGGAATGCGGAAACCACAGTCCTTATCTTACGCTGTCACTAGTTCTTTGGGGATTCACATTAACGCAGGCCAAACTTAATGGTTACTGCAGAGGAAAATAATTTAATAATAATGCCCCTGTGTAACTCCGGTCCTTTCTTGTGGTAGTGTGACCTAGTTTATCAATCCAAAGCTGATGAATAGAATCACCTTGTTACGCGTCTCGGGTCATTTTAGCTTTGTGCTCCTCATCAAACACTCGTTTTTCTTTGCCACCAGTCACAAGTGTATACATGATGTCACAGGAAGCGAGGGTGCACGTTTGTCTCGGGGGCAGTCGAGGACATCATCAACATGTTCATCAGGTCCCAGGCATCTGGAATGTTAATACGGAGGAAGTGAGTGTGGAAAGCAGCACGTAATAAATGGATAAACAGCCCTCGCAGGCAAGTCAACTCAAACATGGACAGCGCGTTGGATCAATGGCGCTCCCTCTCAAAGGCGTACAGCTGGACCGGTTTCTGACATGAGATCATACCCTCGGACACTGTGGGTGCCACATAACAATGGCATTCAGTGTTGTTCTCTGTGGCCCCCCCTTTCGCCAGGCCCCTGGACATGGGCGCCGGGTCACAATGTTCCTCTGTGCCCCTGACGTATGGCGCCCTAGCACTGGAAAATTCTCAGCATGAATAGCTGCGGCGAGAGCAACTGAACCGTCCAAAGCTCAGGACGACTGTCCAGCACTCAGCTTACAAAGAACTGAAAGAGGAACAGCTCAGAGATGTGTGTGTATGTGTGTGTGTGTGTGTGTGTGTGTGTGTGTGTGTGTGTGTGTGTGTATGGCCTTGTATTTTCAACATATTGAGTACTAAAACAATTATTCTACTTGCAAGGTGAGGACATTTTTCTGAAGTATGGGCCAATTTGGCCTGTCCCCACAACTTGAAAGGGTGTTTGAGGGTTAAGACATGGTTTTAAGGCTGAGGTCAGAACTTGGTTTAGGTTAGGCTTAGATGGGATGGGTAGCTGGGTGATGTATTATGTCAATAAAAGTTCCCACAAAGACAGAAATCCAAAGATGTGTGTGTTCAGAGGCTGTGAAGTCTTCAAGCACAGAGTGGAAGAAAAAGAAAGGGACACCTTTGAATGCTCAAATTTAGCCCGCTCCCTCTAGACAAGGCAGACTGTGTTTGACTGCCAAACCAGTTCTGAGTGCGCCGATCACATTTAAGAGTTTCCACACGCTGGGGCTTGGAAATTACACGGGGAACACATTGGCCACTGGAACCTGACAACCGAGAGCTTCCCTTACCCCAAACACATCATTTTCTTTTCACGTGGAGCTTCTATTCATCTCCATCTGTGTCCGCTGCTGTTGACGCTGAGGTAATGTCAAAACTGCCAGTCAAATGTTGGGGGTGGGTGGGGGGGGGGGGTCGGAGGGTGAGAGAGAGAGAGTTTGACGATATTCCCTGGAGTATTTACAGGTTTAAAGGTGAAAAGGATTCGCATGTTGTCAATTCAGATATACCTCCGCGGCCGGGCAAACAAAATCAAATATTTTTGCACAGCTCTGATGTTGTTCAGGGAGTGGGGAGAAAGAACGAGATGCAGAGGTGATGAGGAAGAGGAAGTGCAGGTTGAAGGGGAAAATAGAAACAGTTAATAGTTTTGGGGGAACAGGGCGAGTGTGGGGACGGAGAGAAAGAAGTGGATGAAAAGATGGAGATCGAATTCCTCCTTCACTTCGGCTGCGAAGCAAACAAAGAGATGAAAAGACAGCGGCTCTCTGACTGACGGTTGGACAGTTCTTCATCTTCCTGATGGCGGCACCCCCCCCCCCCCACACACACACACACACACACACATACACAGACACACACTCATCCCCCCTCTGGGTGTCGAATATCAAGTCTGAAGATTGCAGGAGTGCCCGAGGGAGGGAGAGGACGTTGTGCTGAATCAGCACGCAGATGTTAAAGGCACATGCTGATGACAAAGAGGGGAAGAAAGTGCACGAGGGATGATGATGGAAAAAACGGAGGAGAGCAGCAGAAAGAATACACAAATTGTTTAAAAATGCAAATCTAATGATAGTTAAGCTGTTTATTAATGTGACTGACATTCCTTTGTGTGTGGGCGTGGACGTGCGTGTGTGTCTGTGCATGCACACCTGTGTGTCTTTGTGGGATAAAAGACTAGGCACGGCGAAAGCAGATTATGAGATTAAGTGGGACGCTTCTGGGAAATAAACAGAAAAATCCATAGCTGAATGAACCCAGTGTAATTCATTCTCTCTCTGAATGTCTGTACAGTGTGTGTGCATGTGTGCATGTGTGTGTGTGTGTGTGTATGTGAAGGGGAGAACGTGGGTGTAAAGTGTCAATAGACTGGGCTCTGTGTGTAATATTCTCTTGTCCACATTGTCGTCCTGTGAGGTGGGGGAGACAGAACTCTCTCTAATAGTTATACTGGAAGCAGGCAGGGAAATTAATGTCTGTGTCTAAAGAATTTGATAATCCGCTTTGGGTGGGAAAGAACCTATAAGAGACAATATTCTCCCTTTTATCTGATGTTTCCAGAGATTAAATTGATTTTACATGAGAAACATTAGGACAGAAGAATGTGTAAACTATCATTAAAAAAAGAGAAAAGCCCGCCATGAACTCCTAATATCCTGTTCTTATTCCCTGCTGTTTGTTTTCACGCCCTCTCCGATATCTCAGCATGTTTAGAAAACCGATAGCTGAAACTAAAAATGCGGCTCCAGAATGCCCGGACGTGTGGCAGCAGCTGCCAAGAAAGGTGCGGACGAGAGGGAGGGGGAAGAAAGAGCAGGAAAAAGGGGAAGGTGAGGGGAAAGAGGGAGCTGCAGAGGAAAGTACAGAGGAGGCAGAAAGATGAGAGCGAGAAGGGGAAAGGGGGGTGGAGAGAGCTTTAAAGGCTCTCAAACACTTTGCACTCCCAGCACAGCAGATGCCATATTCTGCCTGGCAGAGTGATCTGTGGCTCTGCTCTATTTATACCCTCAGTGTCACTTCAGGGCCAGCAGAAGTCCGGAATGCATGCATGTAACTCTCCTGCAACGAGGCAGGTTAGCCGTGCTCTCTCCAGGGAGAGTCATTTTTTTGTAATCTCTGCTATTAAAATGTTTTACCGCCTGACGTACTTCTTGCCTCTGCTTCTGATGGAAGACAGAAGATGCAGGTTTAGTTCTTATTGCAGCCAGAGAAGAGCCTGAGAAAAGGGAGAGTGGCCAAAGTGGACTGATTGAGCAGTGGGAGCGGCGAAGCCTGTCAGTCCGCCGTGGTTATTGGCTGTAACAGCCATAAAATCAGCTGTCCATCCTGTCTGAGAGACACTGATGGCAGCAGAAAGCGGATGAGGAGACGAGGGGATTAAAGGACGAACAGATCTGGGCTTTGTTTCATTTCAGCTTTGGTGATGCTGGTCTGGGATGCAGGGGGAGCAAAGACCAGGGACCCTCGTCGCCCAGCTTTCCTTCCAGGCTTTGTTTTTTGGGTGTGCCAGCCGCAGCATGGAGCTGTGTATTGTTAAAAGGGAGATGCCGCTGCCTGTTAAATGGCCTTCCATCGCGATCCATCATCAAATGTTACAGAAACAAAGCAGGGTTCATTACACATCTGCCTGAGACTCACGCCATTAAACACATCCATCAATTTCATGCGGGGGATCCTGCGATGTAACTGCCTAAGCAACAGAACCCCCCCAAAAAAAACCCGCGGCACATTCATCCGTGGACAGATGCGCAGCCGCCCAGCTTCCAATAAGTCACGGGAAATCTAATCGCAGGGGCTGCTGCTATTTAGGAATTTGTGTAAAAAGCGACATTTCTCTTGCCAAGGTCACCTCCTGATAAAACAATAACAGTGTTGCAGTGCGAGCTAAAATTTCCCAAACTGTGCCTGTGAGTGTAAACCCATGAGTGGGCTGTCCAGCTGTCGGAGGCGAGGGGGGACACAGAGAGCCCCATTATTATACACGAGCGAGCGGAGGAGAGAACAACAACCTCGTCCTCCTCTTTGAAGAATAGTCCACCCCCCCCCCCCCCCCCGGTCCGTCAGTGAGCCATAAATCCGGGCTTTCGTCTGCCGATGTGCCTCTGAAGTCCAGGAATGCCCGAGTGGGATTTGAGGCCCCTGTGAATTATGAGAACACCTGGGAGGGGATGAAGGTGGGGGGGAGGGGGAGGGGGAGGGCCGTCAGCGTAGGTCAAACACCCTCATACCTATGAAGGCCGGCGTGCTGACAGGCATCTGCTCTGATTGATTAGCTTAGCTGCAACTATCTCGGGTGTGAATAACACGCTTACGAATCGTGAAATAGGCGTAGGATACGGTGCCCGCTGGCGGCGCCGGCGCCAACAGACGCCTTTTTGTCTTTATGAGCCCTCGTGATGAACATTACTGCAGTTCAGAGGGAAATTTGGGGGATGAAGCAAAGAACGGTGTCTTTTTAACACAGAGCACGACTGAGGTCGCGACCTGGCCTGACTACGCCTTCACTAACGTGCTTTCAGCATGCATGCTCACGCTCAGCAAACCCCATCCTGTGTGTCCTGTCAAACACGGGGGCGTGTTTGAACCTGTGTCCCACACGTCCTTGGCTTTCCTGCTTAGCGCCGGGCACATAGTTGTGCTGAACGTCAAGCTGCTGCTCTTACCACTGATTTATTTTTGCATTATTTCCTGAGTGCCATCGATCAGTTGTGAAATTGTTAGCATACAATGAAAAATGGCCTTTTTCAAAGTCCCATTTACACACTCACTTATTTGCTCACATCGTGGTGGCCCATATTGGAATTGACAGTCATGAAAATGGATGCCGATAGATTCGGCCTGGAGGAGGCAGAGCAGCTAAGCTTCCATTTAAAGCCCTGCTAGCTGAAATGGAAACTACAGAAGTGCATCACATGACCCGATAGAACTGATCAGTTCAATTCTTTTTGCAGTTTTTGCCTCTGGAGGGACACCATTTTCAGTGTACCCACATGTGCCGACAGGTGACTTCAGTGATGGTTTTTCTCCTGTTGAGGAAGAAGGTTAATGACATCAATTTCCCAGAGTCCTCTTCTGCATCCAAACCGCCTGTTTTGATTTCCTGAAAACAGCCTCGCCTTTTATGGTTCAGTCACCCCAAAAAGGATGCACACATGAGCTCATCCTGACATTTTATCAACAGATTTCTCAAGGAAATTGATGGATGGATCATTCCGGTGTCCTTCGTCGTGTGCGGAAGGGTCAGCGAAGGAGCCGTGACACGACTGTTGCGTTCGGTTGTCTTGACACATAATGGACAAAGCAGGTAGAATATAAACGTCGACCTGAGCCTGAATAAATCACCCTCCTGCACTCTTTTTGCCCTCGACTGCTCAATGTGTCTGTGCATCTCGCAGCTAATCTCCACACTGTCCCGTTACCTGATGGGGGGCCATTAATTTTGCCATTAAAAATGAGCCATACAAAGTACCTGATGGCTGTGATTTATTTGAAACTCCCATTTAACCAATAAAACCTGCCTCTTCCCGCTTCTGGGGGATAATTGAAACAGAATAAATGAAGTGGTTCAAAAATCGAAGCAGCGCTGAAAAGCAAAGAGGTTACGTTTGAGAGAAGAAAAAAAAAGAAGCCGTCCCCGTAACTGAAAATACTGTATTGCTAGTGATCGGGGGACGCTCGAAAGATTTAATTCCTCTTTCAATTTCAATTGATTTTGTGGAAGATGTCTTTGTAGCTAGCCCAGTTCATTAGCCGCCCACCGGCGATCAATCAATTTTCACAGGATCTCACAATGGAAATATTTGCACAGACTTAATAGATGTGGAGAAGCGAGAAAGCAAATGAAGGACCTCATAAAAGATGTGTAAAGCAGCAATAAATCTTTTTTCCTTAAAATTATATGGCTTCTTTTTGTTCTGTTTGCAAAACCAGTGCCTGGTTTCCAGTACAGAGGTTGAAAACAGCAATTTGCTGATTGAAGTCCCCCTTCGGAGGGAAGGAAGTGGCGCGCCGCTCTGCATTGTTTTGACTCGACTTGGGGAGTATAAGGGCTGTCCTTGAGTGCTAAAGACAGAACCTCACCCTGCACTTGTGTTGGGGTGTAATTGCCTGCGGCTGCTGCTCTGGGAAGCAGAGGTGTTATTTGAGAAGAGTCAGAGCGCAGGTGTGAAAACCACGGAATGTCTGCACGAGAAGCCAACGTATAATTTCAAACGGATCGTAAAAGACACTCAGGTCTGCTTTTAAAAGATTCCTGTTCGGCCTTTAGCTGCTCCCTCAAGCAGCTAATTGCAGTCAAGCGTGTTTTCCTGCGGCGTCTGTGGAGAACGAAGCAACGTCTCCACGGTGACGATGAACATGCTGCAGATGAACAAGTCTTATTCGGTGGCTAAGTTTGTAGTCAAAAATGTCTTTACTTTTTAGAGTTTATTTTCAAGCTGTATGCAGCCTTCAAATCTTTTTTGTAAAGAAAAAAAATAAAAGCAAACCCCTGTTACCCTGGCAACACAAGCAACCGGGAGAGACAACAAATGAACTTCAGACAGAATATTGCAGATAAGAGTGAATACATTGCTGATCAAAATGCACCTTTTCTTTGTAAATATAAACATTCAACTCCATCTGGCCCCCCTCAGACTCAAGGTCGCTGGCATTACTGCGAAGGACAGAAGGGGTTGTCGATGTACGCTTCTTGAACTATTGCCACAATGTTTGTGAAATGAACCATTAAAATGCATGAGCTTTATTGAATAACTAAATAGGAAATGACATGACTGTCTCCTATCGTTAGCAGGGCTGCCTCACCCGATCTTCATCGAATGACAGTGATCCTGCAGAGTCAGCTCTGCCTGCTTCATGTTTGTCTCCACTGAGCTCTTCCCTCCCCCCCCCGCTGAAAGGAGAAGCCCGACAGATCACCTGGATGAAGCCCAAATCGACTGGCGGGCCTCTTACAGCCGGCTTCATCGCCCTTTTCCTTCAGTGTCGCCCTCCTCAATCCATCCTCCCGCTGACCTTTTGGTTCTACTGATTATGTGTCACGCCTTTTCCTCACGGTTAGCCCTGATCCTTTTATTCTAACCATATTAAATTATTGAGCAAGGCAAATGGCGGCATCGAGGTGTCAAAATACCCCCTGTGATGGCGCAATATTCGATTTAAATGGAAATGATAGCGGGAAAAATAAAACTAGGGCGGCCAATGAGAACTGTGAGTCCAGACCAGCTGGACAGGCGAAGCTCTGGTGCAGCCTCCCGCCAATGCTAACGCTCATGGAGCAAACGGTCAGCTAGCAGCAAAGAATCTGCTGCCTCAGCAGGTTGGAGGTATTTTGTCATCAATTATTGCACAGCCTCTTGCCCTTTTCATATTGATCCTCTCTGCCCTTCAGGTGCAGAGAGGACAACGCCCCTATGACACAGTTATGTATGAAAGAGGGTGACGCTCTAATGGCAGCTGATATAGAAGCTTAATAACACGACTACTGTGGTGTATTAGATCATCACTTCATCTAATGCAAGGCTGGGTGCCTTAACCATCCACTTCTGTGTGAATGCAGTGAAAAAAAAAATTCTGCCAGCAAAAAACCCCACAAAAAACAAGTCATTTCCATAAAATAATCTACATCTACATAGAGATGAATCTACATGCAAATGAGCAAAACAACACGGACTTGAGGGGTCTTTGGGGGGTGCAGTGAGCCGTCGATCAAAGGAATATCCAAAAGATGCGCATCAATAGATTTGAAGTTGCAAAACAAAATGCAAGATTGTGCTCGAATAAACTTTAATGCACAATAGTAGCGAGACAATCTTGTACATGCGTCATCGGGCCATAGGGGCCCAATCATCACCCATCATCTGCATGTAAATGTCAGATCTGGTGTCCAGAAATGCAAAAACAGTGCGTGAAATCAAATCACACCGGGCAGGATATGTTGCAATCTGTCATCCTGGAGCTCGAGGGATGCAGCATAATAAACAGGATGAAATTAAGCACTGAAGATAATCAGGATTTATTTTTTTAATGCCTGCTGTGACACATGACACAAATCGTATTAGGTGAAAGTAGAGGCGGGCCCAAATTGAGGCTAAACACCACCTGTTTCCCAGGCTCTCAAACTGTAGTCTGATGCTCCTTCTAACAGTCAGGAATGAAAAAAAAAAGATAAAATGTTTTGCCAGTGGAAAATCTCTCATCAGAGTGAATTCAAAGGTTACATTAGATGTATCTGCTTCCAACTTTATGATTCCAAGTCACACAGAAAACACCAAAACGACGAAGACTCTGGTTTTCAGGGTCTTTTTAGATCTGGCGCTCATCGCCGCGATCACTCCAGTTCGTCATTCTTCAGTGCTGATCTGACTTTTAAAGTAAATCCATGTGGAACATTAATAGTGTCATGTGTCCTGTGATAGTTCCTCACACACGCTCTCTCTATGGTTACGCGCACTCCTGCGTCGCCAGAACAGGTGAAGGAACGTGTCTGGAATCTAAAACGTACATATGTGACGGTAGATTATGGATGGTGTCCCAGCTGCGACGTAAAAAGCAAAAAAACAAAACAAAAAACCCACCTGGAGACCAGGAAGGGAGCACTGACATCTGTGCACCCATGGAAATGGAACTGTCCTCCTGGATGTGCTCTTCCTCTGTCCACCTGCGGCACTAAAACATACACACATCCCTTCATGGCTATCGAGGATGATGCTTTCATGACCTTCGGGATTTCAGTCCAGATTCTCTCGGGCTGATCTCAGGTTTTTTCCCCAGATTTGATCTCAGGTTTTTTTTTAGATTTCCTTTATATAATGCTCTCAGTGATGAATATATGTGATAAATAAATATAAAAGCATCCCTATAACTTCAGCTTATTTTATAAAATGAGCTGCAGGTGGTCCCTAACAGTTGTAATCCCAACTCCACCCTTTCATCTCCACTCACGGCTAGAGTGTGACTGGTTTGTTCTCGCACAATAAAACAAACCACAAGATATTAGGACTGGGGGGTCTCTCTGAAAATGCCATCTCCGCGCAGGGGCCATTCAGAGCCAACGCTCATGAAGAACCGACCCCTCCTGGCGTCATAAGAATGATGGAATGACCGTGTTCATTTTTCCCTTAAGAGAAAATAGAGTGATTCAGACCAGAATCATGTGGCTATTCTTGCAAACTCGAAGAGTAGTGATGGAACCCACATGACTCATGCAGGATAGAGGAAATGAGCTGTCAGGGCAATATCCTGGGCTCCGATCTACCATCTCTGTGGATTACAAGCAAGAAAAGAGGCCATGGTACCGTAAGCCATTTTCCTCCCTGCATCGGTTAGCCATTAGGTTCTACTTGGTCTTGTCGGATAATCCTTAAAGGTTCCCCGACCTCATGCTTCTTCTCCAGTTTTAAACAAAGCCAGACTTTGTGCCAGCTCCCCTGTCATCCATCCCACCCTCTGCCAAAGGCCCTCCAGGCCACCCAGTTTGCTCCTCAGGGCTGCTATCCACTCAGCTGTGACTAAGTAACTCTGCCACCAGTATATGCTGTGCTTCATAATGAAATCATTCAGGCATGCACAGGAAGTCCCCTCCACTGGTCGCCAGGAAGGAATGCCGCTTATTCTGTCCATCCATTCACGCGTCTGAGCCAAGCGAAGAACAGGCCCGGTCTTTTGGTCACCTGATATCTGGGAGAAAACCCAGTTTTACTTTAAATGTCCAGAGGGATTATTCACACTTACATACTTGTTTCAGCCGATAGCCCAGTTAGACAGGCGCTGGACCAGAGCTGTGCTTTCTTGCAGACTTGTCATCGCCTCGCTTCAGCCTTCAGGAAGGCCGTGTTCCCGGCCAAGTATTAACCCAGCCCGTAAACCTTTCAAACCACATGTCAGTTCTAACTTTGATTCATGTGGGATTTCACAAATAAGAACAGAATGTGGTTGTTGGGACCAGGGTGGGCTGTTGCCTGAAGCCTGAGGTATTTCCCAAAATGCCTTTTATTCCCCCCTGAACATTCCTTTAAAATCATTTTTTTTTAAAATTATCTTTTTTTGGTTCGTTTAAATCCCGAAGCTGGATTCCGTCTGACACTGACAAAGGTTTATGTACACAGCTGGGACTCCTTCTGCGCCGCGTTGGTGTCCATGGAGACGATCGTCTCTCGGCTCCTCTGGAATGTTTGCAATCCACACAAAGCGGACCAGTTTGAGCCTATCTCGGGTCTCTGCTCAGACCTGCTGCGGGCCTCCAGCTGCGCGTCTGGCTGAATCCGACCAGCCGACCGAACAGAAAAAATCACATCTGGATGGAACCACCCGGCGCTGGCAGGGCGCGGGGCAGAACCTTGCCTGTGCTGTGAGCTTCCAACAGGTTGCCCTCATTAGACAGAAAGTTATGTGGATTTTGTTGCCTCTGAAGAGAAAATGAGGCGGGTTGGAAGGAATTTATGTGGCGATCTGAAAAAAGCCAGGCGGTGGGAGCGAGGAAGGCCATATGTTAACGCTTTAAGCGGAGATTCAGCACTCTCTTTGGATTCTTCCGTTAGTCTGAGTACAGTTAGGTTTGTCACTGCCAGAGGGAAAAAAAAATCTTTTTGGTGCAATTAAATTTGCAAAGGCTGATCAGGAAAACAAAGCTTTCACTCCTCATTTAGCTAACAAATGAAGCTGGTGCGGACATTAGCGGTGGAGACAGATGTGCGGCAGGAAAGTATAATACAAAAGAAGAAAAGGAAGGCTGTGAATGTGAGAGCAGCAGGCCTTACTGTAGCACTTGGTTAATCCCTGGTGTCTGCAGCCCATCGTAAATCTCTCTGGAGCGTTTAGCATTAGCAGTGTAGCCTCAAGCGTGTACCACACATATACACATGCTAGCCCCACATCCTGCACAAAAACATGACCTCCTTTCCTCTGTGCAACAGTCAGTGCAAATATTGATCCCAAGTCCCTATTAGAGCCACAGCAGGTTGTTAGCCCGGAAAAGCCTTCAGTTACACCTGCTTAAACCCCCCGTCGCCGCTCCGCTGCTTATGTAGTGACCTCGAAGGGAGAGGCATAAATCACCCATGCTGACGCACGTGCTGTAAGCCGTGAAATGAAATGCGGGCGACTATCTGAACAAGATAAACTTAACCCGCTGGTTGGAAATCCACAAAACTGCGGCGTCGTGCCCCCGCGGATCACCGTTAAAATGCAACAGAAACCAGATGAGGTGCCGAGCGGCAAAAGACTGGAAGGAATTAAACCCTCAAAGGATTGATAATTCACTTTCCCTCTGATGTGCTCGGGCACAGAGCTGGGAGCAGCCTGGAACTAATACGGAGAAGATGCTTCCAAATGAAGTAAATGGAAGCCTTATGTGGGACAGCGTATGCAGGAAAATCACCAGGCGGCACCATCTGTGTTTTTTCTCCGATACCTTAGAGGGTGAAAAATTAACCTCTGAGTGAGTTGAAACTTTCATCTACGAGCAAACTCCATTATTTCTGTCCACGGTGCCATGGTTTTACTTTTCATGGAATGAACCGCTTGACCCAAGAGTGGCTCCCTGAACTCTGCTACAAACACAAGCGCCAACACGCCTTCCAAATCAGTTTTACAGAGCGACATCGGTTGTTGTGTGTTTAAATCCCCAGAAATGCAGGTGTAATCTGCAAATACCTGCACAAAACTGCCCGTCCTTCTCGCTTTCACAGCCTGGAAAGCCAATTCATTTGGAAGATGCCTCAATGGATGAACTTCGGATACTCCTGCAAACAGCAAATCCCTTTTCTTTGGCTTGAGATGATGTCGTCTCTCCTTCAGCTCATCAGTTTTCTGTTGTTTTTGCTTCTTTTTTTTGGGAGGGGGCGGATTATAAAGGGGATTAGAGATTCCTGTTGTAGCATGTCTGGCTGGCAGAAATGCTCCTGCAGGGAAGAATGTGCCAGTGTGAGATATTCCACACACAATGGGATCACCGTACGGAAGCTGGGGACATTTGATACACTCTGAAAAGGAGTCTGCAGCGAAAAACTGTATACAAAAAACACACAGAACTCAGTTAAATAACGGTGTATTTATCAAAAAAGGAGGAAAAAACTGGAATGTTACACTGGCTGATAAATTATAGTTAAGCATTATATTCAGTATATACAAAGTAATTACAACACGTACAACTTATAGGTCAAATATACAATCAAAACAGACGTGCGCGAACTGTGCAAAAGTGCCCCCCCCCCCCCCCCCCCCCAATAAAAAGAAGAGATTCAAGATTCAACTTATCTTAAGGCTTACGACACAAGGCAAGAATCCAAAATGCGATGCGGTGCGTTATAAGATTCTATAGTCACAAATATGGTCTAATCTGCACAATTAATCCTATTTAGTGGCCACGGGATGGAGGGGAATCAAACTGGCGTTTGTCTTTTCTCTCTGCGAGTCGGTGGAAGTCTCGGAGAGCTAATAAACATGTGTTGAATTAGCTATTTATAAAGAAGCTGACGCGTTCTGTTCACAGGAGGTAGTTCAGCTGGATATTCAAATGTGAGGCGCGCATCAGCGCGGCACAGGTGCGCCGCCGCAGCGTTTGGCGAGTTTGTCAAACCGCGTGAGGAAGCAAATCCGCCACCTGCGCCTGCTGAAGCGCTCACAGCTGGCCGTACGTGCCTTTGCAGTGCGCGATGTGTTTGTGTAATCTGCCTATCCTGTCCTGGAGGATGCCAGCGTGCTCGTCGGACAGGAATCCCAGTTGCGAGGACAAAGGCTCGCTGTCTCTGTAGAGCTCCAGCAGCACTTTCCTGGAGTCTCCGCGCCTGTGCAGCTCCGCCACGCGTTGCGCGGTCCTTCTCCTGAATACGCACACGGAGCTCAGGACGGCGCTATGATACTTCTCCCACATGTCCAGCACCCGATAGCCGTGCACAAGCCCGGCCTCGTTGTCTATGAACACGATGTCCCCGTCGGGCGTTTTCAGAAGGTTGTTGGTGTCCCTCTCCATGACGCGTGAATCCCACTGCCGGCTGAACAGGTTACTGACGAGCCGGTCGAAGTTTGCGGTCAGGTAATCGAACAGGATCAGGTCGGTCCACTGCATCAGCTCCAGCAGCTCCGCCGTCGTCTTGTTGTCGAGCTCCTGGAGCCGCGGGTGCAGCCCGCTGCTCTCCTGCCTCAGCGGCCCGGGTGTGACCACCCCGCTCAGGTTGGCGACCCACTTGGTGAGAGAGACCACGGCCCGGTCGCTCCACTGTAGCGCGTCCGTGCGCGTCCTCACGGCCGCCCATTGTTCGCTTTCGGGGCTCAGCTGAGACAGCACAAGAGGAGGCAGGTTGGTAATGCCCAGCAATCTGGCGAGATAATACGTCAGCACCTCTCCTTGCACCTGATCCACGTTTATCCCGTAACGCACACACGCTTTGGTTCCATCCGCAAAAGTGGCGAGCTGATTGGATATCCTGCCGCAGCCTGGCTCCAGCTTCACTATCCGGTACGTCCTGACTCTCTCCTGCCATTCCCGGGAATATTCTTCCGCGAAACCCGCAGAAAAGAGCTCCTCCAGCCATTCACTCCAAAATATTCCACCCTCCACCGGGGAGCCTAACTTGACGGGGCCCTCCCGACTCGCTGACCTCTTGTTATCCTCATTCACATGGTAATCTCCACTTCTCACAGAGGCAACTTGACCGGTGAGGTTACGGGCGTCGGGTCTGCTCCCCAAACGCGCTTTTTGTGCAAGCGGGACGGCCAGCAAAGCCCGGAAAGTTTTGGAGGAGAGGTCCATAGAAAGACCCGGGTGAAAAAACCCTTCGGTCTGCGCCGCAAATCTCCGTTTGTGTCGCTCCAAACGGCTCTCCAGCGCGCTCCACACATAAAACACACTTGCCAGGGCGCACAGGAAGAGAACGGCGAGCAAGTTTGCAGAAAAAACCCTCATGGCGACACCAGCCTTCTTTCTTTTTTAGAGCCCTTGCAGGTCTGACTAAAATAATTCTCCTCCGCTGAGCCGGATCCCGGTGTTCCGTACACCCTTCGAGCCGCGCAGACCACAGAGATCCCCAGGCGAGCAGGTCTCTGAAACAGCGTCAACCTCATCCCCCGTCCTGCTCGCTCGCCTTGTCGTATCCATGCCCCACGGGGAACACAAGCGGCATTTCGGGGTACCAGCGAGTGGACGTCCTCGGAGCCCGTTCCTGAGCCTTTACGCCGCTCCGCACCGCTCCGCACCGCCGGGCGCTCGCTGAGTTGTGGCGCTGTCAGCTCGCAGAGACGCGCTCGGCGGTGAGACACGTGACTCCGGTCCCGAGATGGTGGGCGGATCTGGGAAGGAGGGCCGAAGAGAGGAACGGAGAGCGGCGCAAGTGCACCGCGCCGCGTTCCGCGTGCGGCGTTGTGGAGGGGCTGCGCGACGCACACGCGGACGAAAACCACATTATGACAGTCGATACCCGGGGCAGAAGTTCTCTGCTAATAATCCCCGGGACGAATCAGTCAATGGGAAACAGTGATGCGCAAATGCGCAAAACACGCGCCCATCAGCAGTTTGTCGCTGATGATCACCACGAAGTTTGAACTTTACACCACTCTGACGTGGCTCACGTCGACATTACATCATCACTCCGAGGCATCTGTTTCCCTACCAGTAATGGAATGTTAATGTAGTCAGCTGATATCCATGGAGCTGAAGAGGAGGAAAAAAGGTTCTTTTTATTCATGGATGGCAGCTACTAATTTTAGAGGCCATCACATTGAGAATTATCTGCATAATTTTATTTACTCAAGTGGGTTTGAGCTGTAAAACAACCGACATGTGACTGTGCAATGACCGGGACAACAGAAGTTCTGTTTTAACTTAAATAACACATTTTAAAGCACCTGATTTTGGGTTTGAATTCATGTTGTTGTCTAAACTGAACCACTATAATATTAATAGTCATCCAGAACTCAATCATTTATAATTAAATGGTCCAAAAAGCAATGCTAGTTCTTAAAACTATGCAAGTTAAGGGGATTAGCACACATCTTTCAACCGCCCTCCATTATGACAGATAATAGGCTCATAAACCATAATACAATTCTTTCTTTCCATAAGAAGCTACAAAGTCTCGTGCTTTGTGTTGCCGGAGAACCCAATTTGAGTCGCGGATGTTAAACATTTGATCGTTTTCCCATGAACACCCGGGGCACCAGGAGTCAGCTGCCTGTTTCATCCTTGTCCAACGCGTTTGTTAAACCAAATGTAACAAGCACGCTCACAAACTCATTCATACACATCTCCCTCATTAAATCACGCCTCATTAGCATTCTCCCACATTCGTCTCTCCATTCAGCTCCGCTTTTCTCGCTCTCTCCATTTCCTAATCAAATTAATTGGGCCATTTTTATAGCAACGCGCTGGCATGCTAAATTGCTGGAGTTCAAAAGACAGCCACAGACAAGAATACTCAATTACGCCCTGTAAACTAGAGATCCACTGATGTATGATTGAAATGCCCGGAGCTCTGCGACTCTTATCGCTGCAGGACGCGGAGGAACAACACACAGGAATATCCTCTGATATGCACACAGCATCAGACGCGCAACGTCTCCTCATCGCCAGAGAGGTCAGATATTCTGATGTCAGCATATTGCTTGCGTAGCCTTCACTTCTGTGCCTTTCACGTGCCATCAGAGGGTGATCTGTTCTGTTCCCTTCACAGCTGACGCTGTAATGCGGACAGACAATGGATGGGGGATGTTGTGCACAAGCGGAGCGGCACCGTTCATGCATGGCTGTGTGTTGTCCCAACATGGCTGACAAAAGTCCTATAAAGTTTTAAAAAAAAAATAAAACAAGTCCATCTGCTGCAAAGGAAAGTAGGAGAGGAACAGGCTTATTCCCTTCTAAAGTACGACTCCAAGGATTTGAGATGAGATGAGACACATGATCTCTCCTCGCTCCTGAGGTTTAGGAGCGCCGTGTCACCTCGGCTGCTCCCCCCAGCCCGATTTCCCTTTAAAGATGAGTAACCACAACACTTGAACAGTCTAGACACAGGAAATGAAAACGGCTTAAGTGCATTGCTGGAATACTATCTGTGTTTGTGGGCCCCGGCTCCTGGAGTCGCCTTCCCCCGAGCGCAAGTGTGGGCATGTTCTCATATCAGCCCGATCTGGTTCTTGCCATTTGTTATCTGCGGGTCAGACAAGCTCCCCCCCCCCGCCCACCCATCCCCCCACTGCCACATTCCTCCTTCATGAATCCCTGGAGGGCCGTCCCACAGCGGGGAACAGCCTCTCCCCGTGGTCATCCATCGTGGACAGCGTCTGTCACCCTGTCCTCGCGAGTCTCCGGTCGCGGGCACAGCTGTGTTCTCCGGCGCAGCGTCGGGCGAGGGCAGAGACGAGGAAAGGCCGGGGGTGGGGGGGTGGTGGTGGGGGGGCAGCGGGCTTCTGTCACCTCTCCACCGTCTGAGGTTGGTTCTCTCGGAGCAATCACTCACAGGTCCCTCGGCGCTCCCTGCTTCCGGGACTGAATAATGAATGTGCAGGACTTCCATTAGTGTTGGGAGCTCTGATTAGTTCGCAGGGCCCAGTTTTTACTCATGAGCTGGAAATCAGAAATCTTCCATCCTGTGGAGCTCTGCTTCTTCCTCTTTGTGTCCTTTGGAAAATAGGTGGATATTCTGCAAGGAAAATCAAGCAGGAGACAAAATGTCCCATTTGTTTTTGCCCCCACCCCATTTTGTGACAGGTACGCATGCCAGTGGGACTCTCAATAGCAGCCTTGCATCCAGGAACTGAGATGCGACCATCTGTCAAGAACCCCAGCGTGCGCGCCTCGGTTCACGGCGCTCAGATTTGGCGGTGTTAGCTTTGAGGGCTGTACCGCTACGATAAACAGTCCAGAGACAGAGTCGATGCTTCTTTTGAAAGGAAGCGATCCCATCAGCTCTTATCTCAGTCTTTATCCCGAACAGACGTGAACGCAACCGCACCCATCTGACCTCTCGGACACTGTGCTGCGTCCTCGGGTCGAGTCGGCCGGCAGATGTTGCCCGGGTTAAATATTAGAGGTCGGTCAGTGCATCCGTCTGCTCCCTCTGTGACGCGGTTTTTAAAACCCAGCAGCCTCTGCCGGATCATCCAGAACCACTGCCACACGAGGAGGCTCCCAATTTTCCGTCTACAGCCACCAAACTGGCTTTATTAACCAGATTGTTTAGCTCTGACTGGTCAGCTGCAGTTTGCTATTGAGCGTGGATATTGGGAACTGGATTACGGGCCCCGGGAGCGGAGGAGAAGCAGGAGGCCCAGCTGATTGATGCGTTCTGCTCATCTCCATCTGGTTTGTGTGGAGTTTTGAACAGCCAGACGGTGGGTGGTCATTGAAATTCAGAGCTGCTCAGGGGGGAAGTTGTGGGTGTATGGAGCAGATTCACACCATTAAAGAAACAGTGTTTAATCTCCGGGATTACACCCCTTGACCTTCCATGCACAACTCCCCTGTGATATACTGTGATTGAACTTTTATTCCGTTTCCTTCAGCAAACCAGCAAATTGCTTCAAAGAGACTCAGTGGTTTCTGGCTGGAGGTCAATGTCATTAACATCTTATTATTAATAGTATTTTAAAGAAATCATGACATTCCAGTTATTCCTTAATACGCCTTTAATGTGTATCATGTGGTCTAGCAGCCTCTATATGGGGGGCGGGGGGTTGCTGCTGGTCTATTGATATTAAAATAGAGGTTTAACAGCTGGATAAATCACCTCGCCGCTGAGTGACCAGCTCATATGAGCATCACTTTAGTCAACACTAATGACTCAAAGTTTATCTGGTTAAAATAGGCAGCAGTGTCTGGCAGACAGCCACTCAATATTATGCATTTCAGATACATACATGGAGCTGTGCACATCCATGTGGCTCAAGGCTGAATCATCTCCACATAAATATCAGTGTGTGCAGCCATCACATTGCCCGTTTGCCATATGGGACACACCACTGTGTAAGCAGCTGTCAGCTGACGGGGAAGAGTAGCAGGCTGCTCTTTTTTTCCTATGCTTTCATTTCGTTCTGGCATTCCAAAGTGCTGCTCAGAGGCACGCTGGACAATAGTCGGAGAGTAAAATGAAGCATTTCGCCAAACGGCGGCTCAGGCTGCAGCCGTTATTCCATTTGCGTGTCAGGCAAACCACATTTCTTGAATTCACAGCGGTTTCACCTTCAGAAGATCTGTTTTTGTTTGTTTCATCCTGAAATTCCTTCCTCCCCGTTGTACTCTCTCTTTTTCCAGCCCTCTAATAATAACAACAGTGTTGGGGGAATCCGGAGCTGCAGGCCACAGAGCAGGACTAAGAAACGACCCCCTGCCATGCTAACCTTTTCCCAACCAACACTTTTAACAGCTTCCCCCCTGGGGTAAGGGTAAACAAACAAGATGCATGGAAAAGAATTCCAGGAAATGACTGCAAATATAATAAAGCTCCCCCCGCCTCCTAATTAACACGGAGGCTTTTTAAGCTAGCAGAGTCTTGTTGAACTCAAAGAACGATTTTGCAAATCCTTTCATGTCTCAATTCTGAAACAGATGTGATCCATCAACTCTTTGCAGCATAAAGCTGCTCTTTCGGAGTAAAGTCAGTATTTTAAAAAGATTTGAAACCACAGAGGGAATGACCGGTGCTCTCCTCATTTGGTATTGACTTTATTTCACTGGAAATTAGCTTTAGAGATGCAGCCTCGTGAAACCAGGCTTTTCCATGGGCCTCGATGCGAAGTATATTTAACTTAAATGCTTAAATTCTGCCCGGGATCTCTAATGTGGCATGTAGCCGCTCACCACTGATGTGTTTGTGTCCCGCAGGGTAGGTTTGTATCACTGCCGGCTGTCAGCACATAAATTATGCCGTTTAAGCAAGAATGATCACTGCTATTAGCAACAAAGCAGACCCAGTTGAATAATTTAACACAGTGGTGATGGCTCATTACTGTTAAAAGAAGGGGGAGAACAATTGATCAAATCAGGCCTCACCCAGCTGTGGGGATAAAAACTATGGTAAACCCAGATCGTCGTGATTAGTTATAGCCCCCAGTTCCTGTCCAGTGCATTGTACTAAACATTTATGTCCCACTGAGGTCCTCACTTTGGACATTAGAATTCCACTTGCCCACCCAAATGGTAAATCGATAGGTTCCATAACAGATGGGCGAGTGGGAATGATGGCGTGCCCTTCATGGGAAATTCTGAAAAGTGATTTCCTGAGGTGTGATGATCTTTTTTCTGCACTTCCCCACAGAGAGAGAAAATAAATAATGGCCACTGACGGATCACCAACGTCTCCATCATCCTTAGAGGCTCTTTCCATTCATCTCCTGTCGCCCTGATGGATATTTTTGAATTATTCGTAGCCTCTGGCTCCCTCTAGAGGGAGAAGAGCGTTTAGAACAGATGATAAATAAAAAGGCCTCTTTTCATCTTCCCAGCACCACCCCCCCGGTCCTAAATCAGACTTCGCATCTGGGGAAGGGGACGCTGGTGACATCTGAAACAGTCATCCTTATAAAGGTCTCATAGCTAAATCATATGTTCCCACATGCTGTAAGGGTGGACGCGCTGATGGGGAAGCATATGTCACCAGCGCAGCCATCACTGCACCCTGTGGTGCCTGCTCTCTCTGGCTGTCTGCAGGCAGGAGCAGCATGAGTAATGCATGACGAAACGCTTCTGTAAGGGCGTATTTATCAGTGACAAAAACACATCCTCGGATATCAGGAGGATGTATGAGGGCCTGGAGATCGGGGCACCATTTCTGGCAAGTGCGTCAGCTGATTTCTGAGGAACGTGGTTTCTTTTTAAGCTCTGTTTCTGATCTGATCACATCTTTGATATTCTAATCAGCTGGAGCAGCCACGTAGACGCAGTGACTTGCTCTGTGGCAAGTTCAGAAGGAAAGAGAGAAGCAAGATGCTGATGAAATGCGGCGATGAGGCGGTGAAACAGCATTTTACAAGCGTTGAGGCAGTGACCTTGACAGCGGCGGTGACTTTTAATTTTTCAGGATGTGTTAGGACGTTCAAAGTCATTTCAATCTTGCTTGGTTTCATCTTGGGGTGTTTTGATTGCTCACTTGCTGTTGCTGTCACGCGCTTACACAGAGACTCTTGATCTTTCTCTTGTTTATGACATCTAAGAGTCTTTGACTTCAAAACTTACCCCTGATACAAAACACAAAGCTTCTCTCTCCCAGACGTGACTCATTTCTTTTTTTAACATTTATCTACTTTTCTCACAGTCAGGATGTTGAGAGCTAAAATAGATAAAAAATATTGATCCTATTTAGACATTTTATGAACAGTCAATTAGTCAGTAAGTAATAACTTTTTTCTTTTTATGTTTATGCACTATAAATATTGACCACTAGAGGTCACTATGTGCACGTCACCTCTATTCTTGCCCGCGATGTTATTTTGGTTTGAACTGATAATACATAAAAAAATGCAGAATATATAACAACTAATGTTTTAATTCATCGCCCACCAAACATCAGAGCATTTCAGGTTGCTCAGAGAACAATATAAAATAAAATTCATTCATGTGAAGAATGGAGAGAAAGTTTATGTCCTCAAACACACCATTGCCCATAATGTTTGAAAAAAAACAACAACCAATTTTTGGTAAAATATTCTAATGAATTAATTGTGATTTATTCTTAGATAAAGTGTAAATCATATCAAAACTACTCATGATCTGGTCAAAGGTGATTACCGATGTATGTGTGTAATGTGAAATGTGTGTAGTGCACATGCACAGAGAACTCTAAATCAATACAATCTGTTGTTTTAATGGAAGTGGACGGCCAACCCCTCCCACATAACTCAATCTAAAATAAACATGACTATAAATACCCCGAATCAGGCATCATCAAGGCGTCAGTGTTCACACCTCACATCAAGATCTGATCGAAGTGTGGACCACCCCCCACAACTGTAGCGTTGGTGTCATCGAGGACATGCTGGGACGGATGGAACCCTGACTCAGGTTGGACAGAAATAGCGAGCGTGTGGGCTCAGAGAGGAGAAACTGTGAAAGCAGCAGATGAAGGCTGCAGCTTAAGTGCTGTAAAATGTCGCCTTTCTGTTAATGAGCTCTGAGGACCCGTTTTCCACTTGAAAGCAACTCTGTGGTTCCAGTTCTGTCGTCTCACTCTGACCTCAATTACATCAATTTTTTTTATTACCCCCACCTTTTTTTTTTTCTTCTTCTTCACCGATCAGCTCATTTCCATGGGGGTGGCACAGCCTTGGACTTCCACTGAATGTGTCGACACATAAAAGAGGACTCGAACAGAAGCTCAGTTGCCATGGCGCAGCAAAACAAATTAATGACGGGCAAATACACAAACTTAGTGTCGCAACGAGGGCTACCGCGTGATAAACACACAAAGAGGAAAAGGCCGTTCTCCACTCAGCAGAAGGATCTACCCAGCACAACACCGAGGCTCTGCTGGAACTGGGAACAGATGGAAAGTCTCCTCATTCCACCAGCACATCGTACTTCCCCCTCCCGTGCCCTTCTGATCTTTCCATTACAAGAGTGACAGTTTTTTTTCTCCTCTCTCTTCCAAGTAAGTTTGGTCATAATCATTAAAAAAACAAACCCCAAAACTCCGTATTCTTCCATCCAGGCCTTTTCCAGACTATTCGATTTTTAAGGTTTTGTGGCTTCGTCCTCATCCGACCCTGTTTGATGAGGTGCTGACAGAGAAAACAACCTTGGAGACGAGTCCGCCTCCAGTTTTAGGGAGAGCATTGTTGTCCTCAGCTGCAAAACATCCAGAATACCTACCAGCTTACAAAGGAGCTACTTCTTAGCTAGCTCCCCAACCATCCCAGGAACATGCGCGGCTCTAGGTCATTAAGTATTTCTACAGGCTTTCTTTTCCAGTTGGTTATCATGCATGATAAATAAACAAATGCAAAGTCCTGAACAGTGTGTCATGTGTCTTCATGGAAAACCCCACATTTTGCTTCAAAGTCGCCATTTACAGGATGTCAGCAGTTTCGCACTGCAGCTGACTCGACCGTGCAACGTTTCCTGCAGGTGCTGGAGCTGTTTCTGCCTGCAGGATAATGTATGTGCGATGTGGCACAGTCACCCTGGGATACATGCATGTTTGGGTATCAGCAGCAGTTTCCGAAGGCCTTTCCACGCCTTAATCATCTCCACTTTAATGTGGTTCCCTGCTTTTGCAATCTCCTGCAGATGGACTGATTTGCCGGGGGATTATCGGGATGTAATTGGATGTGAAATCCGAGGTGTTTGTTAGTTCCAGCCAGGGCACATGCCGCTGCATAGCTTTGTCGGGTGGAGGCTGATGAGGACACATATAGAGCTTCAAAGGAAAAAAAATGGAATGTATAAATGCCTTGGACCCAGCTGAGAGAGGAAAGTAATTCAAACCATGGGCGCCCTTTGGGGGTGATTGTGCTTTCATACAGGAAAATGTGATGTACACCGAACTTATGGGATATGAAGCATTTTGGCTGTTGTACTAGAATATAATATGCATTTTATGTGCTTGGTTGGTCAGTGGCAGCAATAATAAGGAGAAATGTAAGTTCTGATTCAGTTTAATCAAGCATGTCCAAGGATGAAATATCAGAATGAGATAGATGGTTAAGTTAAAGAAGGGCCATTCAGGAGAGGAGAGCCGGAAAATACCCAGATACACTTTAAATACCCTCTTTCCTACCTTTTCCCTCTGTTATCTGACATCATATTAACACTAAACATTCCTATTTTGCTCCCCCCCCATCTTCAACTGCACATATAACAATAGAAAGGTGACGTAAGCGTGTCAGCCGTGGCTCCTCTCCTCTGTAAAACAGACAATTATGCACAAACAAGGCGACTTGAAAGAGTTCATAAACCCCGTCTGAGTGGCCTGCTCTCTCCAGCGCAGCTCATACTGTAAATGAGAGCCTATTTGGGGGAACACTTTGAGGTTATCCTGCCCCATTAAGTTGCTGAATTGCAGCCTGCCGTGGCGCTGGGCTCCTGGCAACCGTCGCCGCTGGCTCTGATAAAATGCAGCTGCGGGCGTTCGTCTTACCTGTAAAGCAGCCGCGGTTTCCACACGGTGAGACGGCGGGGAAAAAAAGGCGACTGTGTTTGTGTCCGCTCCGTAACCATGGAAACTTGGATGAATGTGGTGCTTGATTGAATTCTCTCGTATTAAAACGTGCACGGCTGCCCCCGTTCAGGATCTTTCTTTCGTTTTACCCCGAGTGACCTTTGGTACCTCACATACAAGGTGACGTCATTGAAAATGAGCAACTCAGACATGTTAGGACTGAGTTTGCTTTGACAAACATCCTCTGGAAAACCCTCTGTAGCCAACGAGGAGTCAACGGAGGAATCCATTAAGTATAATGACAGGTCATTTATAGTGGCCCTTATGAAAACACACAACTGCCTTTGTGTGCTTGGAAATGAAGGTTCAGTGCAAACTAACTTTTGGGCTCATGACTGTGGCAGAGAAGGAAAAAAAATCCTTTTTCTCATCTTTATTTAACCATCCATCCACCAGCTTCAGCCTTTCTTTCTTCCTTCCCTCCACATTCAATGTTGCTTAACATCCTGCATCATTTTTTTAAATTTAAGATTCCAGGCGGCATGAAAAGGAAGCCCACATTTGGTAACCACTTCCATCCTGCACTGTTGATGCCATTTACAGTCAAAAACCAGCAGAGCTCCCACCTGTTTGCTGTTGGATTCTGCCAAATCCTCACTTCCATGGAACCAATTAGCAACTCAAATGAATGAGAATGATCCCCAGCTGATTGTGTTTTAAGTCACTCTTTTCCCAGACCTCTGTAAAATAATGGAGGGTTTCAATCAGATTTACATCTCTCTTCTTTTCAGTGTTTTCTCACTAACAGCTGATGCTCTATTTGCTTCCAGCGTAACACAGCAAGAAAACCTGTCCTCTTCCGAGAGGCTGCAGCTGTGGAAACTCCTGAACGAGTGTCCGCACTATCCTGCAGCCTCAGGTTTCTCATAATAAACCGCGAAGCATCCGGACAAACAGCAGAAAGGTGGTGAAAGGCACACGGACAGAGCAACCAGACGGGCGGTATTTTCCTTTCCACCTCTGTTATTTGATGATCCATTTCTCAGGCCTCTTTATGCTAAATTCTAGTGCAAATGTATCTAATTTATTTTTTTGGGGGGGCAAGGTTAGTGGGTGACTGGAACCCTCCTCGACTGCTCCATGTGTAATGTACATCCTGCTGCTTCGATATACATCTAAGGATATTCTGTTTTCAGTTGTTTCATGTGTGTTCATTGTTAGCTTTTGTTCCAAGTGAGCATAAAACAACAAATTACTTGAATGAACACAGTGGAAATAAACCTCAGAACCCATAGGATTTTACCCACAACAAACTTCCTCCCTTTCTGTATATACTGCATATCAGAAACATGTTCATAATTTCACTACTCATTTTAAACTCATCCTCACATTCTCAATGATTGTTGAAATTTAAAGGAAATGTGCTCAGTGAGAAGATTGTTTCCAGGTTCCTGTCCTTCACGTCCATGCCCCAGTGGGACAGTTGTGACAAAAACCAGACAAGGCGAGGTCCACAGTTGCCAAAGGCGACTTGCCTTTGGTCAAGACGGTTTCCTGAGCTGTGATATGCAGCAAGAACGAATGACGCAGGTATTTATCGCCCACAGGCATGATGCCAGCATTCTACACGTGGCCTTGGAAAGGTGTCGGGTACAACAGCAGCTCCCCTAAACCCCCACTCCCCCCACCCCACCAACTATATGCATCTGCTTCTCCTATAAAGCAGTTTGGGACCTTTTCTGGTGGAAACCTCGACCCGGTCCGGATCAGGGCTCCTCCTGGGAGATGGTAGTGTGGCAAACACGCATTATGGTTCTGACTGGGCCGGTCAAAGGAAATGGAAGACGATGCAATGTCCTCATTTGACTCTGTGCAACCTCAGCATTTCCGGGGTCCCTGATTTGTCATTAAAATGTATGTGTTGGAGTTTAAAGGTAAGGAGTGAAATGAAGGTGGGCTTAAGGTTTGGGTTGGGTTAGTGGAAAGGGAACGGACTCTCAAATTAAAGACCTCACAAAAACAGCTGTGTGTTTGTGTGCGTGTGTGTATGTATGTATGTGTGTGCGTGTGTGTGTTTGGCAGTATAATGACTAAAACATTGAACCTTCGGCCCAGCAATCATTCACCGGCAGGGATGTCCGCCGCAGAGTTGGTGGAACGTCTGGGAGCGGGCTGCAAGCTAAAGTCCTTAACATAGGCTGGGATGTAACCTGAAGCCAAAGAGAAGTGGAAGAAAGAAAGTGAGACAGGAAGAGAGAGAAAGAGAGAGAGAGAGAAATGGAGGGAGGGGGAGGGAAGGACTGAAGGGCCGAGAGAAGGTGATGTCAGCTGAGATCAGAAAGTAAACAGAGTTCCAGACTGCAGCATGCTGCCTACGGGAAGGGGACAGCAGCTGGGGAGAACCCTCCAGGACACCCACATGATTCCCTCAGCCCACATCTTCTCCTCAGGAAAGAAGAACCGGCTCCTCATTATCTGCCTCCTCATCCTCGTCGCTGTGCCCCATGGGACATCCTGGCCGTACGGTAAGATGGAGCTCCCTGATTTGTGTTTATCTCTTTGTTCTCGAAAAGCCCGAGTCAGCGCTCACTTCATCCCCTCTTCCTTTCTATTCTCGAAGCGCTCAACAAAAGCTTCAACAAAGCCTGTAAAAGACCTGGCATGAGACAGTGATGTAAAAGTCCGCCTCTGTCACTGACAAAGTTGCGCAAGGTTGTTTTGAAATCCTCAGGAGCAGCCTGTCATGGTTTGTTTTTGACCCGTAATGGAGCCCTCACGCTGCCCTCCCCTCATCAGTGATCCAAAAAAGACCTTTTTTCCTCGTTTCCAAGTGAGCAACAGATGTGGTTTTCCTCGCGGGAGGCCAAATAGGGCGAGGGTGTTTGTTTGTTTGCTCCATGTGACCACTCAGATTTCTGCTTGAAGATGACTCATGTTTGATGCAACTGTGCTCACTGTTGTTATGTGTGTACTGCACGCCGTCTCCAAGGCTCCCAATCAAACCGCCGCCCTCTGGTTTCCCCTTGCCATAGTTACCAAGGAGTGAATTTGCACTTTTTTCTAACGTGGTGGTGCAGAGTAGGATAGGACAGAGAGAAACTGTCTGATCTGGCAAATTCACCCACATGTTGTCAACTGAGAGCAACGGCGCCTATAGAGTCCAGGCATAGATGCTTTGGAGAGGATGCATCGGTGGCTGATGGGAGGCATTTCAGACTGGATAGTCTGCTTTTTGTAGACTTTAGTGCCCACACCGAAGCATCCCTTCTGTTTTTTAACGTGGTTTCCCTCTAGTTTACTGAACTTGAGGGTCCTCTGGGACGCTGCAAAAGGTCACTTGCTTGAGGGCTGTGAGAAACAAAGAACAAGAGTGCACGGAAGGCGCTGAAATACACTAAATTCTTGTGCAGTTTGAAGGAAAAACACAGCTCACCACGGATGTCTGGAGTCACATCGGAGCGTGTTCCAAGTTTACGAGTTCAATGCTGAAAACAAATGTGCACATCTCAGATTCCTGAGCGGGCTACAAGCCGGCATATGTACGTGTGTGTGCGTGCGCGCCATAGCGCCAGTGGATGCCTGCTGGGTTTGCGGTTTTCCTCGCAGGCGGAAGTGTGCTCGAATCGATCTACGACCACGGACGGAGCTTTCGGATGAAACTGGACTCAGACGTGCATCACCCGCAGAGCCCTCCTGGGAGTTTTTTTTTTTTGTTCCGTGACACCAAAAAAAAAAAAAGAAAAAAAAATCCTTAAAATACCAGACAGCTGCTGTGGGCAGCGGGCTAAAGGAATGATCCATGCACACATACATGCACACATACACTCTCACAGCTGCTGTAAAACAGCTCTTTTTTTCCATAATCCATCAGCAAGAAACAAGCAGGATTTTGTCAGGAGGAAAGTATTTATTCAGCAGGGGATAAAGTGTATTTTTATTTCAGCCTGTCATTGTCTCTAAGGAAGACTTGCTCTGGCTTAGGTTTTCATGTCAGTAAGACAGCAGGAAACTGGTGCCAAGCAGTGAGCAAACTGTACTAAAAACTGTACAGGAAATCCATTTTTGAATAAAGTTTGCTATAGTTTAAGTAAACTGGACAATAACAGTTGGGAGTAAATCCTATGTGCTGTGATACAGACAGTGAAATGATTCAGTTTGGCTCATAAACTCCGGTATCCATGGTTCAATTAGTTTCTGGTTAACATTTAAGCTAAACTAGCAGAGGTGCTAATGAGTATTAGTTATTGCTAATAAACTGACTGCAGCGTGTCCAGTCTCAACCCCACCTCTGTCCTACAGATTTTCACAATCAAAGACAGTGGAAGTCCACCACACCATACACATCCTAAATATAACCACTTCTCTGTTCTCCTAACTCCAGGACACAAGTGTCAGAGTAGGCGCCCCCCCCCCCATCAACACCTCAATCATGTGGGTGAAACTCAAAATCACAGTTTACAGTCCTTTAATTATAATGATGTTACCTCCAAATCGTGAGCACAGAAAGAAAAGTGTGGCTGCTGTAAATCGCTGAAGGCCCCATCATCTGGGACCCTGTAGACCCCCCTCAGTTGAGGTCAAACAGGATGCTGATAGAGAAACGAAGAGAGAAAGGGCAGACGTTCACCTTCTGTTTAACGGAGCCAAGTGAAACAGCCTGTCAGCTGATGAAGCTCTATGAGTCACATCTGAGGTCAGCACCCGGGCAACCGTCGATGTTTGGGCTGTCAGGGATTCAATGGTTGCTCATTTAAGCAAAACAACCTCAAAAATGTTGTCAAGGTTGCGTATTTACATTCCTTTGATGGTCTTCCCAGAGGTTTCTTCCCCTTCAGATTACAGCAAAACAGTGAGTCATGATGGAACCACCTTAGTAACGCGATCAAAGAGCTCCAACCGAGCCATACTGGGACTGCGGAGCTCCTGACTGGTGGAAAAACATACAAGCCAAGGTCTCCAGCAGCTGAAGAGGTGTCTGTTGTGATGCACACAGCACTATTCCTTCATTTCAGTTCATGAGGATCCTGGAATGGAATGAAACAAATCTGCCACATAAGAATAACCAGAGCCACACTGGTGATGTCAAACTGTGTTATCCTTATCTCACATGTCTAAGCTGATTTTTAATGCCTCTAATAATCACTGTATAGATTTTGCCTTTAATCCTCCAATGTGCACGTGGAATCCTGCAAATCCTACTAAAACAGTCATTCGCCTGCACGTGAGTGTCTACACCTGTTTAAAAGTCTATAAAAACGCATATGAAACTGCTAGTGTCCGCTCTGTGAGCTACCTGCAGGTGTTGACCCGGATGTATTTTTACAAGACAGCCAACTTTATCGCCCAGATCAGTAAAACCAAAGTGTGTAAACAACAATGTTCACTAGCTGTAAATCAGCAGTTATTAACGGAGAACAGTTAAGGGAACACGGTCCCGTTTCCCTGATAAGACTGGAGGTCAACACGGTCTGCTGTAAACACCACTGGTTGTGTTTATTTACCTCAAGGACGCAGACTGTGTAAATCTGGACGCTAATCCTGTCCAACCTGCTCTTCCACTGATTGTCCTCAGGTGAGATCGGTAAGCTTCCGCGCTCGGGTAAATAAATGAAGCCCTAATCTTCCCATCCGCGCTCTGGAGGATGGATGCAGCCACAGGATGTCATTTATCTGACCACGGAGAGGACGAACAGCCGTGACCTGCGTAATTACATTTCCAGGCCGGCTCGTAAAAAGTCGTTTGACCCCCTTCATGTTTTTGCCCCATAAATCAGATTTCATAGTCTCTCAGTTAGATCTTCTTTGCAAAACTCAGCAAGAACGGGAGGAAGTTGTCCCGACAGGCCTGGAAACCGTGTTGGCCGCCCTTCGGCAGCCCGTGACCACGCGTGCATTTGAGGCCGGTACAGCCTCAAATGACAGCAGCCATTCACCATCAGACAGTCACCAACGGCTCCACTGTAGCGCGGGCCGTGCACAAAAATAAAGTACACACATTTGCTTGTGTGTTTGTCTTCCATCCACTCCTCTTTTGGCTGTTTTTGCACGTCCCTGGATAAATTAAATAAATGGAATTGAATGAAATGTAGTTGCTGCTTTTGAACTGAAAACGTTCTTTTATCGCGCGTGCCTGCAGGCACTCATCACGAGGTTACATTGATATTTGTGGTTTGCGCGTTTGGACAAGGGAAAACCACAAATACGACCTTCAAAACTGTCGGCGTGTTTTGAGGCAGACCGAGCTCACCAGGACGTTGGTTCTGGATCAACTGTAGAAGGAGAAGCAGGTGAATACACAAAGCTGAGTGCTGAGGAGCCGAAGAGAGCCGAATCATTCCGGGCTGCAGCCAAGGCCAAACGCTGCTCTTGACCCGGCTTTGCACTGAACGTTCTTTTCCGAGAAATCTTGTAGCTGAAGGGTGGAGCTGATGCAGTCCAGTCAGGAATGAACAGCAGCAGCAGCAGCCTGGGTTAGCTGCCACATCATCAGCTTAAGTGCCGCAAGTCATTGTCTCTCCGTCCACATCTGCCTCCGAAGAATTTCCATTTGCATGATTCAGTTTAGCGTTATATAATCACAGGCCGCGTGGCTTAAAGGTTCCTGACTTAAGTCAAAAGTTCATTCGCAGGTAACGCATCTTCAAAGCAGCTGTTAGCAGTTGAAATGTAATTTATTAATGACCCTAAATGAGTGATTTATGATAAATAAAACAGAGCTGGATGAAGTTCACCGTTCACCAGCAGCTTTGACAAACCCCAGAAGCCTTGAGAGTCCAGCTAACCGAACCCACATCTGCTCCCACTTTGTCAGAGTTTCCCAAGTTTGACTCATTTTTCCTCTTCACTTCAAATTAAGATCAAGTAGACAAACGTTTCTTCTCGGCCGGAGGGTCTCCTGACGCTGTTGCGCTTGTGGCGTCTAGACTACAGGTACCTGTACGGCCACTGCCCGGGCCCCGAGTGGAACGTCATGTGCAGAGGCTGCTGCGAGTACGACGTCATCCGCTGTAAATGTCCCCTGCAGGGGACGCCGGTGGGCTACGCCGTCCCCTGCTGCCGCAACGCCATCAACGAGTGCGACCCCTGCATCATCCATCCAGGTGAGGCGCCTGCAAGCGTTCCATGTGGGTTCGACAAAAACCCTCTCCTGAGGAGAATCCTCCCCCTCCAACGCTGATTGGTGTGTGACACTGGCACAGGTGCGCACGTGTGTGCCTGTAAACATACCTGACAACATAATCACATGCTGCTCTCTGCACCAACGAGCTGCTTTTATTGTCACGCTCACAGACACGCACACACGTGTGTCATGTTGTCTTCACAGCATGAAAACAGGTTTTGACACAAAAAAAACTTTTACTGGGAAAAGCAGCTGCGATGCGGGGAGTCATAAACGCCCACGTGAAGGACGCAGAGCTGCGCTCAGACGTCACAACATCAGCGGTGGAGGTTCGTCCTCAGGTGATGGTGGCCTCCAGCCTCACTGTGCTCTGCTTTCCGCTCTCCTCCATCAGGCTGCAGCATATTTGAGAACTGCAAGCGATGCAACAACGGCACGTGGGGGCCCAGGGACGACTTCTTCATCAGTGGTAAATACTGCTCAGAGTGTCGGCCTGGCTGGTCCGGTGGCGACTGCATGAGTGAGTTTCTCCCCACACGCTGAGCATGTTTGAAATAGTTGCTTTAATTCAGCGAATGTCCATTAGGGCTCTTTGCGATAAAGAAACCATTTCATGTGTGTTTATACGGATGCCTGGAAGAACTTGGACGTAAGCCATAAGCTCAGGAGAGCTTCCATAAAAAGCTCAACGTCAACAGAAAGCCAGCACGGCTCATCTCATTAAATTTTATACATTTAATAGATATCATTTGGGTACCATAAATCATATGCCGGGGGGCAACAACTATACATTTAATTAGAAGCAGCAGTGGGGAATCGCTGTTGAAGACACATCCTTCTCTGTATCTGCTTGAGAAGTTATTGGAATTCATTTTATTTGTAGTCAGAAATTAAATAATGATGCTTTGTATGAATTTAGCTGAGTCCTGGTTGCTTAGCTTGGTAAAGTGTGGTAAGTAATGTGTCAAAGGTCGCGATTCTGCTAAAACCTAATGTGTGTGTGTGTTCCAGAGTGTGGCGGAGTGATCCACAAAAAGCAGGGCCACTTGGTGCTGGAGAGTTACCCCAACAACGCTCGATGTGAGTGGACCATACAGGTGGACCGTCCCTTCGCAGTGGAGCTCAGGTAAGACCGTGGGTGTGACCCAGCCGCAGACCAGCGGACACACTCAGCTTTACACTTTATTTATCATTCATGTGACAGAAAAAATAGGTCTAAACGGAGGCAACAGGTGCCTGAGATACTCTGAATCCGATGTGCTGGAGAGAAAATGATGACATCATTTGAGGAATCTATTTTTGGGTTCTTCCTCATACATCTGAAATAGTTATTAGCTGACCTGCTGCAGTTTCCATTCCGTTTCCACGGAGACCACAGTCCTGCAAGATGTGCTCTCTGTCACGGATGGGTGGCAGCTCTTCAGCCAAGTCTGGAAGCACACCCTCTTTATAAAGCAGCTATTACTATTACGTGCAGCATGTCTGGTTTGTCTTTAAACACTGACAGCTGACAAACACTTTCTATTGGCACCGTTTGTCCTTTGCGGCATAAAATTGAAGAAATCTTGTGGTGATATGAGCTGCTACACTCCAGATTACACATGGACAAATGGAAAATGACAGTTTCTGGCTGTGAGTGATGGGAGATTTACGTACTATTTATTATTCCTCTATTTCACGTTACTTTAAGCTACTGTAACCCACAGGTGAGTCACAAAGGGAGCGATGAGAGGATTTGAAAGCGTGCATGTGTCTCCGCAGAACTTCGTGTCCATATTGATGTAAAACCATTGCGATTAAATCTGATAAAAATGCCACAGACGAGGATCAGAGGGTCTTTTGTGCCTCTGCTAAAGCAGCAGGGCGTCCTTTCACTGTCCCAACGAGACTGCTCCAAATGCCCTAAAGCTGCTCATTAAACCATATCAAGCCAGTTTGGGAGCAGTTGGATATCTGTCATTTATCAAGCCGCTGCGGCCAATTAGGCTGAGAATGGGGAATGCTGTTTATCATTGCGGCGGTTCCATAAACACACCGGGCCCAGAGTGAGTGTTATATAGCTCCACTGGGAAATATTAATCATAATCCGAGTTTAAACTCAGCAGTTGTGCTTAGTTAGGTCAGCAACTATATGAGCTGATGGTCTGAGCTAAAACACTGTGTTATTATTGGGTGTACAGACAAAAGTTCTCCTCAGTAATGTTACTGTACTGTGCATGTCTGTACGTGTCAGGAGCTCTGTTACATTCCCTCTCATCTCTCTGACTCTCCTTCTGACATTAGGCCACTAAATCTCATGTCAGAGCCGCCATGACCTCCGATCCTGCATCTTTTTCTAAATGTGCTGCTGAAGCCTCCAACGGAGGAACTGCCCATGGAGCACCCTAATCCATGCTCAAAGTTACAGACAAATTGACATTGAATTGAGCCAATGAGGCTTAATAATAACCAAGATCAGCCACAACTTTATACTTAAATCATGAGATTTTTTGGTAGGGGGACTTCCATTTTTCATTAGAACCTGTAATGGTAGTGATTCTAACACAGCTATGATGCAGTAAACACAAACACGAGTTAAAGATTTTATGTGTTGCACACAGTTCTGGGTCTGAGTTGGTGGAGTGGGCGGAGAGGACACACAAGAAGAGAGACAAAAGGTCTGAAAACCAAGAGAGTCAAGGATCCGAACGTTGGCACATGTAGGTTTACGGCAACGTGGCGAGGAGAGGGTGGAGGAACCGGCCTTTTAAAGCTGATGGGAGGTGGAGAAGATGGCCCTGAATGAGCTGCAGGTGTGTGGATGTGGGAGACGGGAGACGGGAGGAGGACGACAGCCTGAGAACAGGGGAGGACAAGAGGGCCACATTGTTGGCTCTGGCTCTCTGGCTCTGGCTTTGTTGATTTGAAACAGTCGAGGTTGAATCAACTCAAATCATTTCCACAGAAGCAGCATTCTCTCTGTCAACTACATTGTTTGAATGATTATTTATGGATTAAATTTGAATTGCAGCTGTGAGCGACGCTCATTTACTAATGATTATAAACTCTGCATGGCTCAGATGTTCACCGCTGATGACTCTGTGGCACGGGGGAGCTTTTTTCATGAAGCAGCTGTGGCTGTACTGGCAAAAGTTAAGGCACATCTGGCTCCCAAAGACCTGGAGCAAGACTTTATTAATTACATGGACCGTTTCACGGTCTTGGACTGAACTCCTCTACCTTCACAAGTAATCTAGGGCAATGAGGTCAGCAGGTCAATTCCACTTAGAGCTGCCAAACACAATGTTTTTGAATAAATTTTGAATAAATCAATCAATAAATCAAAGAGAGCGCTGGTTCCCTTTCATTCCTTTGCCATTTATTGCTGTTCACTTGATTTTGTTGATAACAGGTTCATGATGCTCAGCTTGGAATCCCACCACTCGTGTCATTACGACTACGTGGAGGTCCGAGACGGCGACAGCGTCAACTCTCGAGTGATCGGCCGTTTCTGCGGGAACATCCGACCTCCTCCGGTTCACAGCTCCGGCTCCAGCCTGCATGTCCTGTTCGTGTCTGATGGGTACAAGAACTTTGACGGATTCTTTGCCACCTTCCAGGAGATCTCAGGCACGTCCAACACGAGTGACTTTAGCATTAACATGAACATGCCAGAACACATATTAGAATTATGGCTTCGGCCCCAGAACGCTGACACAAGTGTGACCTTGATAGGCCCTGATAAATCCTCAGTAGACAAAGAAACTCAGGTTAAGACCAAAAGATCCAGAGTGTAAAGCAAAACTCTTAATGGTGCATGAACAGCACCTTCACATTTCTGCTAATGGCCCGATGAGGAAAGTACGGAAAAACGCTTATTCCTGCATGCGTGCACACACACCCAGCTATCAGCGGCTCCGCTAGATCTATTTAACGGCTCAGCCAGATCTATTCATTTTTTTAATGCACAAATGCCACATTCAGATATGGAAAGCGGACATTTCAGCTTTGAATGTGGAGCTTTTGATGTAGCCAAGAGTGGCGAGCCAGAGCTCATTCTGCGAGTTTATTCTCTTTATTCTGCTCAAATCATGCATTTGGCATCTGTGCGGACCCTGATGTCGAATTCTTCCATGTCTACAGCTTGCAGCTCGTCTCCTTGCCAGCACGATGGGACCTGCATCCTGGACAGCTCTCACAGTTACCGCTGTGCCTGTCTGGGGGGCTACACGGGCAGAAACTGTGAGCACGGTGAGTTTGATGACAGCAGCAACGGGTAAATGCTGATTATGAAAAGTCTTTTTTGGGCAGCTGCACACCAGTTGCTCTCTGGGTGAGTCATTTTGTTCAGAAACCAACAACATCTAGTCGCAACGAGCCCCTCCCTTGCAGGATTACTGTGCGGTTGATGTAGCACAAAAGGACCTGGCTTTAGAGTCATGGGGGTGATGAGTGTGGTTTGGAAGAGGCTGAGGCCAGCTGCCTTTCAGCTTCCACGCAACTTGTTTTTCGGTGAGTCGGTTTGTCTAGACCGGCTAACGACAGACACGTGTGCTCATCCAGAAGACTTGGACACGCAATGAAAATGAAGCATGGCGATAGAAATGGCACGCAATGCTGCTGTGCGATTTAAAGCCCCCCACCCCTCCCCCCCCCCCTCCTCCCCCTCCGCATCACCTGGAATCTGTTGTTTTGCAGCCGCACATTTGCAGATCTCTGTGGTCGGCACGTAGGGTCTTGTGTTTCTGTCATCATATATCTGATACATTTCCCTCAAGACTCAGACTTCCTGAAGCCAAATCACTTTATTTTTTTATTTTTGTTGAGGTGTGACTTTAAGAGCCAAGCTCCCTTCAATAAAACCCGAAAGTGGAACAATTCTCTGGCTATATCACAGGTCAGTGTTTCCACAGGAGGGTGCGCACACACACACACACACACACACACACACACACACACACAGAAAACACAAGTGTGTCTCTGAATTCCGCTCCACTCGCTTCAATTTGGTGGAGACAAAAGTTGGAGTAACGTTCAAAACAATCTCCACTTGTGACTGAACCGTGTGTCAGCCGCACTGACGTTTGCTGTAATTACTGCAAACCCCTTATTTAACCAGAAGAACCCTGTCGGGATTAGAAACGTTTTTTTCCCCACGAGAGTCCTGGCAACAGCAAATACACAATGACGCAGCGAAAACACGAGCAGAAGGCAAATTACAATTTAAAACAAAAAACATTCCGTTGGTAAGACTCACAACCTGAAATCCACCTGCAAAAGTGAGAAGTCAGCCTGATAGCTACTCCCAATATTACCACATCAAAAGAATCCTCTGGGCCTGATCTGTGTTTCCAGTCTCTCCCTGCGTCTACACACACTGTTCCCATGTGTGAAGGTGATTCGATTGAAATGCAACAAAGACCAGCTTCCTGCTTCAACATGTCTGGAAAAACAGCTGTTTGTTTTCCACCTTTAGCCACGCAACAGTGTTTTTGAGGCCCTAGAGTTGCTGTGAGGCTAAAACCCATTTAGCTTACAGGAGGGATCCACCGGCTGTGAGCAGCACAGAAGCTGCAGGATGGACGTGAGGCTTTCTTCTGCACACTCGCAGCTTTTATACACTTTTATAATCCAGTAGCTTTTCAGCGAGAGCCTCGGAATTTCACCTCCTCTCTTCATTACCGAGTCTTCATAAAACCCACTTTTATTCCGGTGGAAAGTTTCACCGCAACGATTTCATTGCATTTCATTTATTTCCCGTTTAGTAGCCATGTGTCAAAGCCCGGCTGTGATCCTCCCATAATTCCTTGTGCTTTCATTAATCAGCATCCATGCGACGTCTCCGATCCCAAAGGCCGTGAGCCGCGTTCGCGGACTTCCTGCCAAACCTGCAACGACTGAGCTGCATTTAAAGCGCGTTAACATTGGTTCGCCAAACAGAAACGCCTTCTGTTTTCTGCGTCTCTGCTCAGTGGTGGGATGCCTCAGGCCTCCAGTGCCTGTGCACGGATCCACAGAGGGCGTGTTCCATCACTCCGGGGCGCGCGTCACGTTTCGTTGTAATCCTGGCTTCCAGTTGCGGGGCTTCCGCTCCGCCGTCTGCCTGAGCGACGGCACCTGGAGCGCTCCGGCCCCAGACTGTGGTGAGATTCCGGCTGTTGAATGCCTGTTTGATTTGACACCTCCAAACCCAGTGTTCTCTTCCCTTTCCAGCACCGGTTGAAAGAGCATGTGTTTTACCCCCGAAGCCGGCCCAGGGGGACCACTTCCTGGTGTATGGGCCCAACGACGTCCTGATCGCCCTGCAGTACCTCTGCTACCAGCCCTATGAACTGAGCGGCAGCTCCCTGAGAACCTGCCTTCCCAACAACACCTGGAGCGGGAATCCTCCTGTTTGCACCAAAGGTCGGACATGATTTGGGCAATATTTGAATGAGTCAGTGCAAATACAGCATGGGATGATCTGCTCACTTGGCTTTAAAGGTGCCTGTATCAACTCATCAGGACGACCTTGACACTTTGGCGAGCGGTTGATCGACAGCGCGGTAATGATGATTCTTTGTCATCCACAGTGAATAACACACTCACCGAAGCGGAAAAAGACAAAGGGAATGTAACGGAGACAAAACCAGACACATTCAGCAACCAGGACACCGGCCAAACCACAGAGGAAGGTCAAGCTGGGGAGGGAGAACGTCCTGGAGGGGGAGATACAATCTCAGGGCACAAAAACTCAACAGCAGCCAGCGGAGAAGATAAATATACTGGGACTCTTCCAGAGAAAACTGAGTCTGAGGGCAGGCATGAAGGAGAGCAAGAAGAGAGAAATCGTGGGACAGAGAAAGGGACTTTAGGCAGCGAAGACAGAGTGGGCAGTAAAGAGCCAGATAACAGCCTCAATACAGTGGAACGTCAAGAACCCGAGCTGGGAAAGACACCTGAGAACACACAGGGCAGCAGAGACACAAGCTTTGGGTCAGATAAGACAGATACAACGGGAAAATCCATGACAAAAGACAAAGGGCAGCAGGAGAAGGAGAGGAAAGAGCTGCAAGTGAATGGAAAGAGAGATCCAGATAAAGTCGGCCCCAACGACACCAAGTTGAGGGCGGCCGGGGGCGAGGTGGAAAACACAGTGGAGGTGTTTAACATGGAAGTAACAGAGAACAGCACCGTTAGGTTTGAGGCGAAGGAGCGACAGAAATCGAACAACAGCATCGGCTCTCCGAATGGGAGGAGAGCTCGGGTCAACGTCACGCAGTACACGATGTACAGAGCGGGGGGCGAGGAGGGCGGGAGCACGCCACCAAAGAAAGAGGGCAAGACAGAGAAGGACCCAGCTGAGGAGAGAAGGGGGGAGCTGGAGAAGGAGAGGAAGGGCACAGAAAGAGAGGAGGAAGCCAACCTGAGCTTCAGAGGTCAGAGACTTGAGGGGGAAATTCCAAATGACTGTTGACTCCACCCAACTTCAGCCTCTGTCTTTTTCTCCCCCACAGAGACAGGCTGCCCTCCACTGCCCCGCCTCTACCACGGTTACCACCGGGTGATGCCCGGGGTGGAGCCGGAGACGGTGGAGTTCTTCTGTAACCACTCATACGCTCTCAGCGGCGATGCCCGTCGCAGCTGCCAGTCAAACGGCACCTGGAGCGGCAGACAGCCCCTCTGTGTCCGAGGTACCGCCGTCGTTTATTAGTAATGCACAACACCACATATTACTGGGCTTTTAATGGCTTCTTATCACGTTATCTGGCCATTAATTTTGCATTATAATATAAATAAGAGATTCAAAAGAGCCAGTTAGTAACATGACATGTGATCCTGTGTGTTTGCAGCCTGTCGGGAGCCTAAAGTGTCAGAACTTGTGAGGCAAAGGGTTCTACCACCACTGGCACCATCCAGGTATATATTTCGTTTCTTGAGGGAATGTGTCATTTTAAATACAAATAATTATTTAACACAGCTGTGTTTCTTCTCTTGTAGAAAGACACCTGTGCATAGGCTGTTCTCCTCTGGGCACAGTCGAAACCTGCAGTCTGACAGCCCCACTAAAGGACCTCCGATTCTTTCTCCGCTGCCTCAGGGTTTCCACCAGCTTTACACTCACATCGAGTATGAATGCGCCTCTCAGTATTACCAGCACTTTGGCAGCTCACGTCGGACCTGCTTGAAGACTGGCAAATGGAGCGGGCGTCATGTGTCCTGTTCGCCAGGTGAGGGCAGCAGAGGACCGCTCAATTCTTGGAGATTTCCCGCAGAAGTTAAACCAGTCAAGCGACATTAATCCCACCCGTTGCTGTCCCAGAGCTTTTAATCATTCCCACAAGATATAAAAGTCTCATCTAAATGATTTTTCATACACAAGCAGCTAATTGCTGACATTTTTTAGTCAAGACATTCAAGTGATGTTTTACATATCTTTCAAAACAGCATTCTTGCTTAAACCAAGCAGCATTTATTACCAACAGCATTAAATTAAAATCCATTAGCAGAAAATTATCTGCAGAGCCTGTAATAGATGTTGCTAGTTGATAATACATGTTGAAAGATTTACTGACTCTAAAAGCAGAAGAATCTGTTTTCCTGCACTTGCATTTAAGCCACACCCAATCAGCATGTATGTTGTCACTGCAGAATATCCTCACGGGGGGTGAAAGTTGATGACCTGGGAGAGAAAACAGAAGTAACCAACTTCCTCTCTTATGTGAAACTTCATTACTGTCGCGTCTGACAAATTTCAACAGAATTAATTCCGTAACTTTGACATGTTTGCTAGCCAAAAAAGGGCAGTGATTAGAGTATAATCATCAGCACAGACGCCTTTTCCTTAGAAGTCGTGGAAATTATGCAACTTTTGTTAGGATTTAACAATTAGACTGCCGACATGTTAAAACCAGCATGAAGGACACCACAAACTGTTACTGTTAAATTGTTTTGTCCCACCATCCTTTTATCTTCTCCTGTTTTGCTCTGCCCTCTACATCCTTTCATCCCCTCACCTTTTCTCTGCTAGTCTGTGGGAAGTACCCGACCTTTGACCCCGAGAGGCCGGCAGATTCTCACTGGCCTTGGCTGGCCGCCATTTACCGTCGCTCTAACAACAGAGCGCCGATGAAGGTGACGGATGGAGACGACCAGACTGGATCAGTGAAGAGGGATGGTGGAGCAGGAGCTGGCACGCCGGACCAGGCGTCTGATTGGCAACTGGTCTGCAGCGGGGCGCTCGTGAACCGGAGAAGCGTGGTTGTGGCGGCCCACTGCGTGACATCGCTGGGAAAGGTGTATCCTTTAGATGCAGCCAAGCTGAAGGTGGTGGTGGGGAAGCACTTTCGTGACGATCAGAGGGAAGATAAAGGTCCTCAACACCTGAGGGTGAGCTCCGAGCACTCTCATCGTTCCCTTTAAATCACTTCCATGCTAAGCTCCTCTCTGGCTCCTTTTAGGTGGATTCTATTGCTGTTCATGAAAACTACGACCCCCATATCCTCGACTCTGATGTGGCCGTGATCACGCTGCTCGATAAGGCGAAGGTCGGGGAGAAGGTCGTGCCCCTCTGTCTCTCAGACAGTCAGGAGGATCCGGAGACATCCTCGGGACAAGGGCTTGTGATGGGCTGGTCTCCTTTACCTGACTCCAGTTTAGGTCCCGAGGAGAAAGCGAGGGTCGGGCTGGTTCACCTCGCCCACGTTGTCCCCTGCGAGCAGCAGTACGCTCGCAACGGCGTAGCGGTCAGCGTTACAGACAATATGCTGTGCGGCAGCCAAAAGCCTGACTATGGGTCAAACATCTGTCCCTCTGACACCGGGGGGATCCTCGTCCTCCCTCCCCTCGCTGACAGCAGCACCAGCAGCTACCACGGACCCTCACAGGTAAAGGGCGAGGACAAAGGTCGGTGGAGGCTCCTGGGCCTAGTGAGCTTTGGCTACGATCAAGGCGAGTGTGATCCCGACCTTTACACCGTCTACACACACGTAGCCAACTTCAAGGACTGGGTAGAAAGCATTATGAAATAAAACATCCCCGACCTTTCAGCGCTTTTTACACGCTAACCGCTTCATCCTTCGTCTTGATGGTGTGCACAAGGGCATGCTTCTCCTCATGGCAGTGGCACTGGAAACACTGGGAAAGATGGTGCTCTAACCGAAGAGGGCGCTAACACATCAGACGTGCAAAACTCTACTTTTTTTTTGCTTCCACCAGCGCTCAGGTCCGTAATTGTCAGGTTTAAGACTTGAAAACGACCAAGAAGCCATTTCAAGCCTCTGGCTGATGATGGTTTGTATTGTACCCATTAGAATGTATATATATATATATATATATATTGTAATATGAATGATTCTATCAAATTATTTGAGGAAAGAGTTGTACATAATTTATTAATGCAGGAAATTATGAGTCATTGTGCCTTGTTGATTAAAGAAAACATGCTAATGCTTGCCCTTGTGTATTATTCATCACAGAGCTACTGTCGATATATTGAAATTTCTAACAACGTGAAAGGAAATCTCTTAATTTGCCGCATGAAGGATATGATGGCTGTTGTGCCCTGACGCAAATAAATCCAGGTCAGAGTGGCAACATGCTCACCTCCATAAACGCACTGTGTTGTTCACAGATCAATTGGTCTCCTCTGGTCCGATTAAATCAATCGCTTCCTTTCTGACCGTCCTCTCCTTAGACTCATACATACAGGCAGGAGAACAGCAGCCCCACTTCCTACAGGGGCCGATCATTATTCCCCATTTGCTCTTTTTCGATAGATGGGAAAGCTGTTGGAAAGCTGTGCGTGCATGAGAAGGACAGGAAGTAAAGCCACCAGGATGGTGGTGTCTCCTGGATATAAAAGATCACTTTAAAAATCTTGTTTTTCATTACCAAAGGTCTCTTAAATCACATTTATCAGTTTCAGAGTTTTAATAACACATCCGTTATTACATTTAATCAGTCCTGACCATGTCTTTGATATATATGTGGATATATAGATATATATCTAGATATATATCTATATATCTATATTTATATATAGATATATAGATATCTATATATCTAGATATATATCTATATATATCTAGATATAGATCTATATCTATAGATCTATATCTAGATATATATAGATATATATAGATATATATCTATATATATAAATAAAACATAATAGAATGCAAATTTCTATGAAGCAGTAAAACTGTCATATTTGCTTATTTTTAAATAAGGAATGCTACACTAAGGCCCATATGTTACTTATGTGTAACAACACAGCCTTGATAGGAATGTTATCGTTAAAAATATTCTGTGAAGGATGAACAAATCCAGTTTAATTAAAACAAGCCTAATATGGAGTAAAAACATTTGTGATACTGAAATAATTGTCAGTGGTATGTAGGATAAAGTGCATTCTGGGTATTTGGCTTGTTCTGTTTAAAGCCTCATTCACCGCAGATTGTAATTCCGGTCAGCTTTAGGGTCTACAATGCCCAAAATCACGTGCACGACACTTTCATCACAGCCACCTTGTGCAGCCCTGAGATTCCCAGAGGAAAGTCGTGTCCACTCAGGCTGGGAGACGGTCTGTTCACAGGCCCCCGGTTCGCTCGTAGGGCATCTCCCATTGAGACGGTGGCAACGCTTAACTGGTCCGACCGTCCTGGGAACTGAGACGAACCCACGAGCGAGAGGATCGGAATAATGCCGACGATCAGACACTGTCATGAGAACCGTGCCGCTGACGCCGATGCAGAGGGCCGAAACACTCCACATGAGACTTACGCAAAAATCTTTAGGTTGGGCTCCAGTTCCCCCCTTTACGCCGCTCTTTCCCCATTCCCAGTGTGGAGAACAGAACCCTTTCTGAGTCATTCTGGATCCAAAAGCAGCTGCGGGGACACGATCCTGCTCCGACACTGGCACAACTTCCTGCATTTTCATTCATTCTCAGTGCAGTGATAGTTTAGGTCTGTTAAATGGAAATTAAAATTAAATTAAAATTAAAGAGAAATTACAGATTCTACTAGAAAAACGACCATTTGTGCTGTTCAAGCGGAACCGTGCCATAAGTTTACTTTTTACCTTAATTGTTCCAGACACAGAGGCAGTTTGTTTTTGCATACCAGACATGTTTCAACAGCTAACCTATGCAAGATAACTTACTCAAGATAATTGTCTAAACATGCTGGGTATACAAAAAGACACAATGGATGCTTTCAGCATAGAACTGTGTCATCTGGCCTTAGAAATAGCTCTGTATCCATCTATAATTCCCACAAAGGCCACGATTCCCAGGATAAACCTAAACTGTGCAGAACATTACTCCAACCATGATGGTCGCGCGTTGCTCATGATAACAGACTGGAAACCAATCATCTGTCTCAACACAAAGCCCATGGGCTGAATTGATGCAGAGCTGACGTGAACCTAAACAGTGCCGGGAGTGGCGTTGAAACCTATCACGACTGCAAGCGGCCATACCAGTGGTGCTAAAGGAAGAGATGATATCACCAATGTTTAGGAGACAAGGAATCAGGGAATTATGTGAAAGCACACGTGCCTCTAGCCCGCTGCAACATCCAGGTCTTTACACACACTCCGATGTTGCATTGCAAGACAAACAGGTCGGACCAGACAAGCTAAAAGCCTTTGCATTCTCCGGCCTGCTTCATGTTTTCTGCAGGACTCACCCCGGCGACGGTGGGACATTTAGCTTATATGTGCACATCTTTGATTTTCCTGCCCTTATTTATTTTCAAAGCCCTGTTAGATTTTAGATTGGAATGAACCCTGCACTGTCATTGCCTGCGGGATTTTAAAATAATCAGTTTCACATTGACACTTTTCTTTGGGAGTGGCACAGCGGTGGTGCGTATTATGCAACAATTTATGGTGGTATCTGAGATCCTCCTGTCATATCCTGAATCTTCAGAGGTAGTTTGCTTTTTATTATCTTTGGAATCTAATGATTGCCTCTTTTGAACATTTTTTTTTTACTCATTTTTTTTTAAATTTCAGGCTCAGTTGTTGGTATTTTCTCCATTCGCCACATTTCTGATCATCTGAACTTCCGCATTATTCTTTTTGTTGCTCTCCAGTTTTGCCTTGAGTGACTCACAGCTACCATATTTCAGCGACTTTTCAACCACCTTTGAACCCACAATGGCACACCTTTTCTCGTCGGTTAACTGATGTAAGGTACACTTTACTGAGTCTATCCTGGGGTTCGATCCCCCTCTGAAGGATAATCCGAATAATTAATCAGCTGGTTTTGTAGCTTTTGCATGAATAAATGTTATCAACATAGTGTGGACCTCTCTGGCATGCTGTCCTGGTGGCTTGTTATCTTGCTCTGTCGCCCCACATCAAAGGAAATGGGTTTTGTGTTGTTCCCACCAGGTAAAATGCGATTGTGCAAACCTGTTTGACAATTTGTAGAATTTTTGACAGGCTATACTGCAGAGTTTGTTTTTTTTCTAATTTATTTGTGTGCTTTGCTGATAGACCTGTTTTTCTAGTGTCCTGCATGGTCAGTAAAGATTTTCACAGCTTCACTAAACTCACTGCAGAGAACCCCTGCAGTGATTTTAGTGAAAACAACCCTTTAAATACACACGTAATAGTATTAGAATTAACTTTATAGGCAACTTTTAGTGGATTAAACTATGGCGGCAGTGTGTCAAACATTTCCCTCCATGATTCTGACCATCAGCTGCATATTGTGGCATGCAGCATTTCCACCACATTAAATAAAATGTATTAAATACAAATCATGTGTTTTACTTGGCCCCTTTTCTTAGTTCTCTGGAGCTTAATAAAAAACATATGAAGCACAGAAACTGATCAGCAAGGAGGGTCGGTAATGATGGAATTACAAAGGTTGAGGCTTCTTTGCGCCAAATGTTGAAGATTCGTCTTTACAGGATGAAGATTCTCAGCAGCTCAGATCCGGGTGGGCGAGAGGAGACGTGCAGGGTGAATTGTGAGTGCGCTAGGAGCTATAGCCCACCGTCGACCAACGAGGAGTTGGCATTCCCATGCACAAGACAAAGACGGGGGGAAACGGGCGGGGTTGGTGGGGGAGTAAAGCGCCGAGGAGCGAGGTGAGGCAGAGCTCATTCACTGGAATCGCGGAGCTGCGGAGCACCACGGATTTTACTGGCAGAAAATCCCCCCTGTTTGGTCTGTGGAGCGTCTGTCCTGGAGCCTCTCTGAAGCGGATGCGGCAAAACCCCGCAAAGGGACAAAACCAAAAACTTTTCTCCCCCTGGTTGTTAAAAAAGGTGAGTGGGAAGTCCATTATTATTATTATTATTATTATTATTATTATTATTATTATTATTATTATTATTATTATTATTATTGTTCGCCTAGCACTGTGACCCGCTTAAATCATTTCCAGTGTCACTCTCATTTGCAAGTTTTATTACTTTGATTGAAAGACATCTGCAAGCACTCCACTCCATTTCCATTCCAACAGAAAGCAGCTTGTGGATGTTCTAATTGTGTTTTTATGAATTGCACTGCGCGCAATTGCATATGGAGCCAGGTGACAGCGGTCGCTGAAGGTCCCGGAGCGCACGGCGTCACCAACAACCACCGCGCTCCTCACCTGATATTTAATGTGTGAACAAAGGAGCTCCCTCTGTCGCTCACGATGCTTTCTGTCACGGCTCGAGCGCGAATGGATTCCAATAAAAGTCGCACCAGTGTGCTGTCGACGAGTGATCTGAGTGAACATTTACGCGGAGGGGCATCAAAAGGAGCCATCAAAAGCCACCAGCCACCTTCTGCGGCAGAAGCCTCGGCTAAAAACTTTTCTTTTTCCTAATCTGGGGCTGCCCTGTGTTGAATTATGCTTCAATCGATGCGAAGGAATGAAATTAAAATGATTTTTGGCCATAATTTGCGTCGTTAAGAGACCATGGCAGTGACGCGCGATTTTAATTGAATTGTGACGCCCCTCCTAATTGCACAGCGGTGATTTTGATGATGTACAGTGGAAAGCTCTTGTGTATTGGTTTTGTGTCGGCCAAATGAAAAGCATCAGCTTGGAGAAGCAGCGGAGCCGCTCCAATTGCTTCACTAACGCCACCCACCTTTTGAGCCAATCATTGCGGTCCTCCGCCGCGTTCATGTTAGAACGCTTCTGGGCTCACACGCACTGATAAGGTGGTTTTCCAGGAGCACCATCAATGTCGCCATGGAAACCGAATCTCCCGATCGCCTTTGGCATCGCACCTGACTTGTCACATGACAACAGGAGTGTTTTGATCCCCTCCCTCACAGTCATGAGAGGTGGGAGCCAGGTGGGCTGTGTCTTTTTGAGGTTTTAATGGTGGGTTATTGTTCCACTGGTGCCTGTGACAGGAACTGGCTGAACCGTGGTGCTCTGGGTCTGAGGAGGCCTTTCATTTGATGGCAGGGAGACTCTGCACAGAGGCGCGTTTGTTGACGTGTTTTCCTTTTCCCGGAGGCTGCTCTTCAGTCATTTGCTGCATTATTGCACATGGTACCCAGCGAGCCGACACATGCGACGAGGCCCAATGAGTCATTTATAATTTCATGCCCTCAATTCCATTCACCCCCATGTTTGTCGAAGAACTTAATGGGCTGTGAATGCAGAAACCGTAAATGGAGATGATTGACAGCAACCCGTTTGGTCCATTACCATTTGGCATTTAAACACAAGTGCGTTTATTCTTTGTACGTGAAAAGAAAAAGGGAAAACCTCCTTTGACTCATTTTACTTGCGATTGGGTGACAGACGAAACAAATTTCTTGGGTGTTTAAGACATGTCATCTGGGAAATGAGCACTTTTTTCCCCTTTACTCTCATGCAGATAATAAATTTAGAAATATCGAGATCACTGAAAAGACTCGACCAAATAACAGAAGCGTTACACGGTCCTAAAGGTGTAACAGTGTGAGATATTCAAATATAAATTACGCATCTTGCACGTACAGCAGAGCTCAAACAAATCCCCGAGGCATTGGCCAGCTCCTGCTGGAAAAGAAACTAGTCCAAACAATAATTTTTCCCAGTTAACATAACCATCTGTCTGAGACGTGCCTCTAATGAAGGAGCACATCGCTCAGAGCACCTAGACAAAGACTAGCTGGTCACACCAGCAGCAGTTTGGCACACACGCACAAACACACACACAAAAGACGGTAGCTGTGGGGAACTGAGCGGTGAATAATAAGGAAAGGAAGGAGGTAACAGCATAGTGGTTTTTAAAAACTTCCAGACTCTGATGACCTGATAGCATCTTTATTGACACTTGCTTTTCTGTGGGAATTGAATTCGGGCCACTGATTAAAGCACTCTTGTGCGCTGAGGAAACAAGTGAAGCCAAACTGATGTGCAAAAGGAAATCCGGCTTCTGTTGGTGATGTTAGGTACGGTGGCAGTGGGCACTTCACGCACCTTTAGAATGTGCACTCATTTCAGCACTGAATGCTCAGGAAAAATATGTTGCCACCCAAGAACAATGATTCATTTCAGGTTCTACCAAAGAAATGGGAAAAAAAGTGTTGCCAAAAGTGTTGGATAAAGTCAGATATAGAAAAGATTAGGAACAGCTAGAGATCAGCGATAACTCTCTCACTGAATAAAGAGTGGAAGGGTAGGGCGTGCTGACACAAGGAACTCTGACTTTTTCTTCCTCCTTTATACTCGTTTCTCTATATTGCGGACTCTGCCCCAAAAGAACCTTCAGAAGGATTTCTAATCAGGGTAGGGTAGAAAGGAATGGAGGGTACAGCTGCCTAAAAGCCTTCATGTGTCCACGAGGTGTACCTGTGTTCCTGCCATGTACCTCCAATGAAGAAGCTTCTTGCTGGCAGTTAGTGGCATCTACAGCTCTGGTAATCCTCCTGGGAATACTCCAAAGCTGCCAAAGTGCCCTCCAGCTCCTCCTTTTACCAGCCTCTTGCTCTTCCGCTGCTGTCCTTTTTTTCTCTCTTTCCCATACTCCCGTGTCACTTCTTTGAGATGCCCTCTTCTTTACATTCCTTCTTAATTACTTTCATATGTTCCAGTTCTCTCCCTGCGTAAGGTCTTTCCGGGACTTCCCCTCAAACACATATATCCTGACACAAACATTCCCGCCTACCTCTCGTCCTCTCCCTTTCATTGACTAATACATCTACCGTTTTGTTTTTTTGTAATTGCTTTGCTGTAAATTCCCATTTTCCCATGGGTCGTCGGAACAAAGAGCTCGGCTCCCTTTATGACTTCCCTTCGTGACTCCACAGGAACAGAAAGTGAGGCATTCGCTTGCAGGTCTGCTGCCGGTGGAGAAATGATGGATCTGGCTGTGGTTCAGGCACGGTGCAGCAATTGTTACTGGGTAAAGAATGGATAACACTTTGACGGGTTGCAACAACTTTATCCATACATATATCAAAGAGCTGCCTCGACACTCCTCGCAGCTCCATGACCGCTTTTGAGATTATTAAGGATTTTCAGGTCAGACCAGCCATGGTTTTACAAAATATTGCAAATCTGTGTGCGTGCACTTTTAGGAGAACAAAGGGAGGGAATCTTTTGGTAACACAGTCAATGTGAAACTGAAAATAAGCAACTATTAGAAGCTACTCATGTCCATGTTGTGAGTTGTTGTTCCGGTTTGCAATTGGTCAGATTTCAGGCACCATAAAGATTTTTTTGTCACAGCTGAGCAGTTTACCAGTTCAATCTATGGTTCACACCCTAAAGTTGTGCTTATTAAAGACACTAGAGAGGCCCCAGAAGGAAATGAGCTACTGTTTACTGCGGTGTAGTGAACCCCCCCCTCCCAACCCCTTCACCATCACTCTCCCCCTCTCTCCCTCTCTGTCCCATCGGTACCCGCTATGCTGGAATTCAGGCCAGCAGGAGGAGTCAGAAAAACTGCCCCATGAGGGATTGGTGACTGGAAGCCTGAGTGGACAGGGGGAGTCCCGTTTTGTTTTTGGTCTTGGCACCAAACACCATGCCACGGAGAACAGTCGGTCCATTGTGATGCGACAAAGGAATCATAATTAAAGCACATTACCGGATTTGTTCAAAACAAATTGAAGAGTTAAACAATTGTCAACAAGAATGATGGTTAAATGATGGTTTACTCCTTGTTTCGCGGATAAATTCTATGTAAATGTGAGGCAATTTTATGCAAATTTACTTGAAGTTTGGGTAGCCTTGGCTTGATTTCTCCCCGGCTTTGCCCGCTACAGACTTCTTGGGCTGCTTTTATCCTCAGGAAAGCTTTCATAACAGTTTCATAATGAGGATAATGGGAGGATCAGGGGGAGTAAAGAGGAAGCGGTCGACTGGAAAACAAAGGATTTTACGATGCCACCAGTTTCCATATGGTGAAAAAGATGTACACATTGTTTATATGCTTAAACCTGGTGTTGTTAGCAAGGCTGTGAGGTGGATTCTATTGTGATATAAAGTTGAATTGTGAATTGGTAATTTTCTTCAGGCACATAAAGGGGACCCCAGAACCAGTGCTAGACTTTAGTTACTGGACTGTATACAATTTCAGATCCCTGTATCTCCATAATCCCACTGGCAAACTTAAATGTGTTTGTTGACAGACAAAAGATCAAAACCCTGAAGTAATAACAGCTAAAAATTCCAATACACTGAAATTGAATGAAAGCCGCTACCCCCCCTCTCTTACCACCCACCTTCCTCCTCTTTTTGCACCCTCTTTACTATTCCACAAATCCTCAATTAAGTGCGTAATGGGCCTCTGAGGCAGGTTTGTGAGCGTCTTTGTTCAGCTCCGGGGGTTCGGCCCGCATTAATGTCCCTCTTCAGTATGTAAATAGCCTGTGCTGTGGGAGCGCCGAGCGGAGCTGCCACTTGTGTGCTTAATCGCGGAGAGTTTCAGATGTTTTAGGGAGGTAAAACAGGACATGCATTAAAACCTCACCACCAAGCACAATGTCTTCTCTCAGAGGAGGAACTGTAACACCCATGTCAACCTTGCGCTTCTTCCGGAATGGACCTTTTTTTGCTCTCTCACCCTTGGGACTTTTTAGCCCCCTACCCTCCTACCATCGCACACTCCCCCATGAGTGTGTGTTGTACCCCAATGGTCCTCCCATCCGGAAGAGCACAGTCGCTAGACCCCACAGTCTGGATCTGTTTATCTCACCCACTTGTCCAGGAACACACAACAATCCCCTTCATTGCATGTTTGTCAGTCCCATTTTTTTCCACATATAAAAGGAGAGAGAGCAGAAGAGAGAGTCACAGAGAAGTGGAGGGGGGTTACAAAAACAAAAAAAAAAATCCAAGGAAACAATTACATGCCCCTCCTCTCTATGAACCCTGTGCTAGCGGTTTCCCAGCTCCAGAATCTGTGAACTAACTTGGAGGCCTGTAAAGTGCCCCATTATTCTAGTAGGGGTGGCGTGTTCCAAGAGCAGCTTGCCTGAATGGCTACTGAACACAGAGAGAGTTTTGTTTGGGGCTTTTGGCCCAGAACATCATTCGCTGGTTAATTAGGAACTGTCTATCTATCTATCTATCTATCTATCTATCTATCTATCTATCTATCTATCTATCTATCTATCTATCTATCTATCTATCTATCTATCTGTCTGTCTGTCTGTCTGTCTGTCTGTCTGTCTGTCTGTCTGTCTGTCTGTCTGTCTGTCTGTCTGTCTGTCCGTCCGTTGTCTTTTTCTAAGGAGTTTCAGCTGGTATTGTGAATGACCAGGCCTTGCATCATGTAAAGTGTCAAATGAAATAAAAGTCAGTATTTTGTTATATTAAATTAACTGCAGTATTTGGACTCTGAACCTTGTTCTGTTCAGACAGATCCTGACATCAACGGGATTCCCAAGCGTTCATTGTACAAGGATTAGAGTGAGCCGGGATTTTGGAGGAATTTGTGTTCTATGCCTCGAAATGTGACTGAAGGAGGTTTACCATCCTCTTTACATCCCACGACGCCTGCCGTCGAGGGATTTGGCTGTGATCAAACGGTAGAAATGTGCCAGAAATGTTGTTTTTTTTGCCTAGGGAGTCAGACAATGACTGATCGGGACTTTAGGCGGACTGTCATAATTAAGCAGTGGAAAAAGCCAAATGGGCTCTCTGTGGCATTCCATGGTGGCATGTGACTGAAGAAATATTTACATAGTTTGACAAAGTATGCGGCAAGTAATGAGGTGGAATGAAAAACACTGAGCTGAGCGAGAAGCAGCAGCAGCAGGCGAGCAGGCACTCCTCTGTGGCATCTTGCGCGTAGTAGCGGCGAGCAGTAGCACGTTTTTCTAGCTCTCACTGACACAGCTTCTGATGGATTTGGGAAAACAAGTCACAGTCAGTGCGTGGAGATGTGGTTCTGAAAGAACAGTACCACTGACGTGGTCCTGAATGGAAAGCAGCCTAGCAGAGTCTGAAGCCCGGAGAAATACACACAGTCTGCGACGTTGCGTTGCAGATGAGGCGCTATGTCTATGCTCTGTGAGAAGAGTTCTATGAAGATTTTTACTGTCTAGACATGACAAAAGACACAGTCTCCTTAGTTATGAAGCAAAAGTGTGCACATTTACCAGGTTTAAGGCAGAGATCCAACATAATGTCAAACCAAATGTGACCTCATTGTATTCTGAGAGTCAAAGGTCAAAGCATCCGGAACTTCACGGTTGTAGTTACAAGAATTTGTGAGTGAATTCCGTTATTGTTTCTGTGACATCATGACAGTTACGTAACTTTCGGCATTCTTCTGACTGCTGAAATGTTTCACACAAGCGCAACTCATTGAATGTTTTACGGCAATTTTGTGTCACCACTTCCAAGTGCTTAAAAACATTCAGAAAACACATTATTTCAGGTGTCAAACTGCCATTGGTTATCCGTTATTGGAAGCTGTTTCACCGCCACTATTGATATGAAAGAGATTGAGAATCTAAGCGTACAATCCAGGAGTAAATCAATGCGAATAAAGTTTGTGCGTGTAAATTTGTGTGTGGGGGAGGGCAAAGATCTGTCATCCCTCCACATAATCTGACAAATGCTGGCTCCAATGTCCAGTTCAGTAATTGGAGAGTAGACAATGGTTCAAGTTCAAGGAGACAAAAGCGAAGAGAAAAAAGACACTAAAAACTAACATTTCACACTCTGCAGCATTAAGGATTAAAAAAAACCTCCTATTTAAGTTTAAATATGTAAATGGTTTCCATGAGTCGTGTTATTACACATTCTTAAAATTCACAGTGGTGTGAAGCAATTGTGTGCGTGTGTATGTGCGTGTGTAGGAATGCCTTTTTTGTCAACACCGTGAGGTGGTGTGAGCGGAGCAGAACTCGACCGTTGCTGCAGGCTATGCTCAGTCCCTACAGACTCCAGTGTTTAATTAGTGAGAGAACATCTATTCTTCTCCTTAGTCCTCTTATTGGCAAATCCTGAGTAAGTCTGTAACTCCCCCCATACCACAGGACTGGACCAACTGAGGTGTGCATTTGCGTTTGTGAGTATGTGTGTGTGTGTGCTTGTTTGTTTTAATTCAAATGTGGTGAAACAAAAGAGACAACCGATTTCCATATATTTTTAACTGTGTGGCAGGTGAGTCTAGTGATGTATGAAACATGATTTGTGCACTAATCCCATTTTAGCCAGCCAGCTGTCCGACACAGATGTCAGCCCTGAATTTATCCACAGACATATATGCCAGGATGCAACACTTGCATACTGTATACGTGGCGCTCCTTCATCACACTGTACCTCTCCTTCTCCATTTATCTCCTTTAGCCACCATCCTCACCTCAGCCACACCTTCTTTTTATTTCTTTTACCCTCCCCCCATACATTGTTACCCACATACCTTTATATGGTATTCATGTAGTCCATCCTCATCATTCCCTCTATCTTTTTTGCCTATGTCTCTGTCACCCCCCTCAGCAATGCAGTGGGTATACCATATTGGCGCTTGTGGTGGGGGATGGGTGGTCCTGTCTTGCTGGCAGATTTTAATGAGCTCCTATGGGGATCGGACAGACGCTGTCAAAAGTGGCGTTCTGCTATACAGCCCACTAGGTTTAACACATCTTTACTAACGACTGTGCTCTCGCTTCATGTGTCGAAGGCAGGAGAGGCTACTGGAAGAACGACAAGAGCAACGAGCAAAAAGCCCATGTGATCCACTATCTGATTGAAGGGGGTTTGCAGGAACTGGATTAATATCTCTCCCGTGCTGATCTTTCATTTGTGCAGCTTTGAGGAAAAGATGGAGACAGGGATAGTGGACAGGGATTGGGGCTTTGCAAGACATGCCAGAAACCACTATAGCATTGCTGACAGATGGTTCCAGAACCAGAGGCATGAAATATCCCAGATGTGCTTCTTTGGAGGTGTAAACTTCCAAAAAGAGAAGAGAAGAGGCAGCAGGGAAGTCTATGTAGATTCTCAGTCATCCAGGCCATATTTATAGCAGGGAACAAGACATTCCAACCAATGTTTAATTATATGTGAATTATATCTGACTGGGAAAAAAGGGGTTTGGATTTAATGCTATTAATCCAAAAAACTTCCAGACGAATGGGATTAATTTTCTGCAAAAGGCACTCTATGACATAATAGGTTGTTAGTGCGTAATTATAGAGGGATTGGTCACATCTGAGAGACCTTTGCAGACTACAGCACTAGCTTCAGGAATCCCAGATTGTCCCTCTAATGACCACCTCATTACGGACACAAAGAGTTGTGCCAAACAAAGGGAAATCTTCCAGAATGCTGATGCACATGCACGTACAGTATGGCTCCATCAGCACCTGCCGGGATGGTGATGCATCACAGACAAAAGGTTCACACTTTCGGAACAGTCACACACATTTACCAAACTGCATATTTTTCAACTTTCTAGACAGTCAAAGATAGTTAAGAACCTTAATCGGGTTACATTTGTGTGTTTCCAGCGCTTGTATGTGTCTCTTGCGCAGTGCTAAATTTCACAGTGAGGTCCATGGGAAACCTTCAGTTGCGGTACCCCTTCTAATAAAAACACATTGTTTTTTTATTGATCTGCACTCCTGGAGTTTCCTCTTGTTCTACCAGTTTTGTGTATGTGTGTGTGTGTCTGTGTAGTTCAGATTTGTATGATAGTCCACACATCGCTGTGTCTCACCATGGATGAATGCATTCAGAACACGCACTGATGTGTGGACAACCAGCTAAGGATACATAATTTAGAGGTGTAGAGTGACAAGGGTTGCCTTTCTTCAGGCATTGGAATTTATTTCCCACTTCCTATGCACAGCACAGCTTAGAGTGTTTGTCGAATTATAAGGTGGCGGTGGTGGTTTCAGCTCCTAGGCAGCCAGTATGTGTGAGTCCATTTCTTCCCACTGCATGGCAAGTGGCTGTGAGGCCCAGAGGGGACTGATATATCCGGAGCTTGGCCCAGCTCCAGTTGTCTTTACCTCACACTATATTGTGATGATCCAGTCATGAGAACGGGCATCGGGCCCCACTGCAGCTCAGTGGGAAACTTTCACTTTCATTTAGATCTTCATCATGTGTTCATCAGATGGATAGATGGCGGCGATCGGAGTCTGAGAATTCGGACTAACGGCATTCAATACTACATGAGCTGAGATTGCATATCGACACAATGGGTCCAAAAAGTCTCTTATTAAATGTACTCTGAATGCTGTATGAGGAGGCTGTCTAGGAAGTGAGCAGTATTGGTTGAGTAAACTGTCTTGTGTCCTTTCCTTCGCTAATTTTTCAAAGTGCTCTGCTCCATCTTGTTTGCTATGAGAGGGGGTTTAGGTGTTTGTATGCTGCGAGTGTGTTTGAGCTTCCTCTTTCTCTCTTCATCCCTTTCTCCCAAGGCCACAGAGTGTTGCTACGACAACCCCTCATGGTCTTTACTGCATCGCAGCAGTCCTCAATGCCGACACTCAGGGAACCTCCTCGCACTAGGAAGGCAGCATAAAATTGGGATAATCGCAGTCGATTATGGGACACAATGGGAAGCAGCTTCTGAAAGATTCATTCATCCTGGAAAAAGAGACTGTGTAGGGGGAAAGAAAAAAAAGGGGGTGCCTTGGTCCCTCCACAGCTCTCCCACGGTGGGCACAGGCATGACATCAGTGGCCTGAAAGAACGGGCATTCTGGACATACCCACTCCCCCCAGTTCTACCCTTCTACCCTAGCCTATTCTACCCCCCCCCTTCTTTTTCCTTTCTCGGCTCTGCCAGTTTGGATGCAGCGCTTGGCCAGGCAAGTTGGGGCCACTGCCACTGTTTGCATGTGAAACAAAGCCCCTCTGAAGAAAAAGAGAGGAAGCGGAGAGCTTCACATGGTATCAGCCAAGAGCAGGGATGGTTGCCTCTGCCTACCCCTTCAAAGGCCCCTCTTCTGCCTGAAAAGTGCTGGTGTGACCCCCATACCCCCTTCTCTCCTAGTGTCCCTCACACTCCCCTGCAGTAACCCCTTCTTCTCTGCTCTCCAACTCCCATCCTGAAACTGCTCGCTTCCCTGAGAGCCTTTTTGATGTAGATGACATGTCGAGGGATTTAGGATGAGTGATTTCTCATGACACAACCTTTGCCAACAGAGATGGGATTCCTCCGGCTTTTGTTGTGCGCTTGGTCATTTGTCTGAAGAGGAAATAGCTTTCCAACACATTTCCCTAATTAGAATAATGTGATACTGCCCAGTGCAATGTGAAGTCCCATGCTGCTGGGATACTGGGGCGAAATCAGCGTGACTTCGTCCTCTAATAAATCATGTCACGTCATTTTTCCCTTCAGAGTTCGCTTCTTTGGAGTTTTATGCTAATATCATAGAGCCATAAATTTAAATGCGGTCAACATCATCTTTCAAGGCAGACCCACAAATGGTGTTAAAATTATTTATAGAGAAAAATTTACATCACATACCAAAGAAATGTGTTGCTCAGTATGATCAGAGAGCAGCATTAAACATTAACCTCTCCTCTGAGCTCCACCAGGATGAACCTAATACCCCCTAGGTCGCCCCTGCAACATTATGACTATTAAATCTTCTGTTTCTATCGTACGATGATCACTTAGCTGTTGCGCAGTACAAAGCGCCGCTGTCTACACCGTGCCATTAGCGGTCATCGTCTCATCCCGGCCTTTGCCTCACTATAACATCCTAGTTGGATGAGTCTAGGAGCATGCTCTCTGCGGGGATTAGAGCACCAGGGAATAAAGGGTCCATGAGGGATTTGACAGTTAAGCTCAGATAACTGACTCCTCCCTCTTCTGTTTGAATTATCTGTGTATTTCCAGGTTTTATTCGAAATGCATCTACGTCGTGTGTGCGATTCCTGCTGGGAAGCTGATTGTGGTTGGTGGTGGTGGAGTCAGGGGGTGGGGGCTGAAGGGGGTATGCTGACATCAAGATGGGGCAATTCAGGTTGTGTGGACTGTGAGTGTGATCTGGGCTCCGTCTGCTCTGGATGCTTCGGAAGAGTTGGTGGACAGCTGAGAGGAGTGTTTTCCGGCTCTTGGCTGTACCTGGGAACTTATCTGTAGACGCCCGGTAATATTAGTGGATGGAGCACTAAGGATCCTCTGTAAAACTTCTGCTAATTGCTCTTAAATACCAAAGGCTGAAAGTTTGACAGCGGTCAATGTATATTGCACTTCCCTCGCCGTCAACAGAAATGAAGTGAGTACAGTTGTCAACAGTCCTGAGCAGCAAGTGTTTCTTCTATATATTTGCTTTTGGTTATACATTTACTACTAATACTTTCATTAAACGTTCATTCAAAAGTATAAAAGTGCATCATAGATGAAATATTACACGTCTTTTGAATAATTGGTAATTTGGCAAAGCTGTCAAATGTTTTAATGAAGCATTCCTTCTTTCTTCATGGCTTCACGATCATCAGCCAAGATGAAATGGTTCATAATATGACCTCAGCAGAGGCTGCAGAGTGTGTGACTGCTTGTTTGGAGGCTGTTCTGGCTCTGCAGATTGCAATTTCCACATTATTATCTTAGGTTTGTCGTCATATGCAGTCACAGATTTTTATCATTGCTATTTAATGCAATTTTTTTTTCATTAGAGAGAATTTCTTCATATACTAGACAAAAACACAGCTTGAAAATTTTCCTGTTTCCCATTACTTTAAAATCACAATTAACTGCTTTTCACCATAGTTTCCGAAGTCATTCATCATACCTGCACACTTCCCCGTATGCCTCAAACTCTAATTTCCGATGCCGGTGATGGCCGACATCTGCTTCCGCTCCCCCAGCCCCTCGGTGCTAAAAATAATGAAAGTGAGAGAAAGGAGTGAAAATTGAATTAGCGGGACTCGTCGCTTTTACCGAATGAGATTACACAGCGTTGACAAATTTTCCACGGAACCATGCCTAGAGTATTATTCATTCACTCTTACGGAAGTGGGTATTCTCTGCATTATCCACTTTATTTGATAAGAAAGGGCGGAAGGGTTTTCATGTGTCCTTGACCGGAAGCTACCTACGGCCCCAGCAATACCAAAATGGGGGGTGTACGCAAATGTGTGGGTCTCTATGTGTGTGTGCTCATGTGGAAATATAGGAGGGGACACACACACACACATCTAACAGCCCACATGATTAATATGTGTACGGTTTGTGTAGTTCTGAAAAAAGTTCTCAAGATCAAGATTTGTGAGTTTTAACCCCTGAGGGGTGAGGTGAAAGCTCAGATTATTTTCACTTGTTCTGTCCTTATTCACCACAATTGTCTTTGGTGTGGTGTCAAGAAAACCCAAGCAGGGATGGTTTTATTTTCGCAAGGACAATCAAGCTGAACAGAGGCACCTCTTTACTCCGACTCAAGTACTTCTTATTCTCAATGACAGCCTGATTCTGGCCCTGACAGGGCCCCAGGAAACAGCTGTGTTGTCTGTAATGGAAAATCACTTCTTCAATTAATTAGGCTGCATGTCTGAGGTCCTCTCTTCCCACAATTGTATTTGAGATTTTGAGTGTCTCTAATTTTAGTGTCCAACAATCATAATTGAGAGAGAGAGACGGAGAGTGAGAGAGAAAGGAAGCATATTGGTGCATGCATAATGATTCACAATGGTTACGACACTTCTTGGGAGTTAATACACACATTGGAATTTCTTTTTTTAATTTCACCGCCTTTTACACTCAAATAATGATGTTTGGCGGAGCGGATTCTTGCATTGGAGCATTTCAAAGTCAACTAACTGTATGGATCCTCTGATAAATGCATCATTATTCTGTAGGCAATCACGCATTATTCACGATGGTTGTGTAAAATCTTAGGCAGCTCCTCCAGTCAAGTTTATATTCTATAAATTCCTGTCAAGCCAGAAAAAAGTCTGAAGTGTCATTTTAAACTCACTTCCATCTGGCAGAGGCTTTTGCTGAACTGTTGGAGTGACAGCTTGGTAACAGCCTTTATTGCTTGAATGATACTATCTCTTTCAGACATTCCCTCGCTTCATATTTGCATTTTTAGGCTTTTCAATGTTCAGAGTATTCACAGTACAGAGATGCAATCTGCATTTTCTGAGCTTTTCATCAGCTTCTGCATTCACCTCTCTCCTCTTTTCTCTCCCCCAGTGCCAACAGTATGCCTAAACAAGTTGAGGTGAGGATGCACGAGAGCCACCTGGAGCCCATCGAGGCCAGGCCTCAGTCCAAATGTGCCAAAATCTGGTCCAAGTTGTTCAAAAACCTTCTGCTCACGCTCACTGTCTTGGGTAAGAGAACTCATCACAAGCTCTTTATTAAAGTGAAAAGCTGATTCTGGCTATATTATATGAGTGCTGGATGCCACCAGTGATTGTTCGGTTCTACCAGGAAGTATGATTTAAATGCGTCATGACCTTCCACAGTTCCGCACCACCTGCCGCTATCTAAAGATCTCGGCGCCATCACGCAGCCTCGGCTGCTTTATTAAACGACGTCATCATTATAGCAGCAGCTAATTGCACCACAGGGACGAGACAACGGCATCATGATAGTGAAGCCTTATTAAATCTGACCCTGGATCTGAATTGCATTGCCTTTTAATGTCAGCTGTGTCTGGCAGCTTCATGGTCCCTTCAAACCTTTTTAAAACCAGTCAAGCAGATAAAGATGCATTAATTCATTTCACACGTATCTGCCGTGTGCGTGTCTGTCTCGATGGGAACATGAGTCACGTGCACATCTCCCCCCACTTGGCAGAGTCATGTTGGCCAGCTCATTGGCCATTTCATTGATCATCTGTCACTCGGCAGATAAGAGCCTGAATGGGAGCTTGCACATGGGCCAAGGAGAAGGCAGGGGAAGGCAAGGACCAACAATGGTCCTCTGTCTGGCAAAATTCACAGGACGCTGCCAGGGTGAAGGAGAGTTTGAGGCACCGAGGACAGCTTGCTTTAAACACTCAATAAGCTGGAAGCTTTTTAATTGGTCTGTGTTATTAAATGCCATCTTGGTTTGCACAATCTTCAACCACAGAGGAAGTTCAGTCAGAGGGAGGGAGGAAGGGACCAAAGACAGATCTGATGGAAACATCTGAGCTGCCAAAGGTCACCTGTCTTTTAAGAGGAAGGGTATGATCTTTCTTAGGCTTCTGGATAGCAAATATGGGTTGGGGGGTAAGTAAAACTAAAGAAGGGATTGGGGGATTGAAGGTGACCACTTTTAGATGGAATATTTAGGCCTTATGTTGAACACTGGCACGTCTAATTTTGATTGTCCTCAAGTGAAAAATCCTTGAAAACACTCCAGGTTTGCACAGATTACAGCACCGCGAGACAGCCTGACATTTTATCTATTCCCTGCTGTTTCAAAGATCTGTTCTAAATCCTCCCTGCAGCGTTACTCTCTCGTAGTAGGTTTCTCATCTTCAAGTAAAATGCCTGTTAGCAATTCGCAAAAATGGGATTTATGTGGCACTGTTCTTAGAAGTCTTTAACCAGAAAATCACATCTCATTTTTATGTCTTAGAACAGAGTTCAGCTGGGATTTGCTCCAGCACCCCATGAGCCTAACTATCTATGAGAAAATGGATGGCATTGTTTGCTTTAATATTCTATATTTTTTGCATTCACCCCAGATGTCCTTTTAATTTAACCCCTTTTGCTCATTTGCGCCCATTCCCATCTTTAGGAGTAATCTTGGGAGCTGTAGCTGGGATGTTGCTCCGCGTCGCCTCTCCGATCCATCCTGATATTGTCATGGTGATTGCTTTTCCCGGAGACATCCTGATGAGGATGCTGAAGATGTTGATCCTGCCACTCATCATCTCCAGTTTAATCACAGGTGCTCACACTGGTGTATTGTCTCTGTGTCCAGCTACATCACTGACCAGTGACCTCGTCATGCTGCCATCCTGAATGAAAAATCCATGACAGGATTCTATTTAACATGTGAATTAAGCAGATGACAAGACATCATTTTGTAATCCCTTGATTTTAGCTTTTGTCCAGGTTTTCTGGCCTGTGAGTCTTATTTCCACTGGATAAATCCAAGTAATTGCCGATTGAATACCATATCATCACAGGTCTGGCTGGTTTGGATGCCAAATCCAGCGGTCGTCTGGGCACCAGAGCTATGATCTATTACATGTCCACCACCATCATTGCTGCTATCTTGGGGGTCATCCTGGTGTTACTCATCCACCCCGGAAACCCCAAACTGAAAGAAAACCTCGGCGAGGGCGAGAAAAATGATGATGTCTCCAGCTTGGACGCCTTCTTTGACTTGATAAGAAACCTGTTCCCGGAGAACCTGGTGCAGGCTTGTTTCCAGCAGGTATGGGAGGCTGCAGTAATATGCAAATTGAAGTTTGCATAGCTAAATAATTTTGCAACAAATACAACCACACATATTGAACCAAATATTTATTTTGTCCTGGCTAGCTACAGCAGCACCCCTACTGGTTAGACTGTGTACATACATGATCCAATTTTAACTTACTTTATACATTATACACAACAAGCTAACTTGTAATAGCTTAAAATTGCAATTTAATTTTGATTAAGAAACCATATTTAAATAAAAAACTAACAGTTGCTAAGGAACATATTACTGGGATAAATAGTCTCTGTTTTTCTCTTAACTCAGATCCAGACAGTCACAAAGAAGGTAGAGGTGGTCGTTGAGGATGTCAACACCACTGCGATGGAGGGCCTGGTGGCTAACATTACCAAGGAGCCTCAATACATCATTAAAAAGTCCCTGCAGTTTAAAAGTGGCATGAATGTTCTGGGTATGTAACAGCTCGTGAGAAGTGAAGCCTAACATCAATGCTGCCACCATGGTTGATGCATCATGAAGGCATACAGCTGTTCTTTTGAGCTAAATACTAAAAATCAGCATGTACTGTTAAGTGGCATTAGCATCCAACGGAGAGCTCAGCTGATACTATGGGGAATACCATTAGTGTTGCAGAAATATTAGAATGTGGAAGATTAAATGAAAGCCAGAGCTGTTGGTGACAAAAAGGGGGCAAAAAATCATTCAAATTCATCCCCTGGGGACCATGAAAGTCAGATTTCATGGATTTCATCTGCTATAATTACTAGTGTATTTTAGTGAGAATGGACTGGCATTTTCATCTGCTGGCCTAAACTTGCATGGCTCCAAACAGGATATTTGCTGACAGTATTACATTTACAGGATTTTCAACATGTGGCAAGACCAGATGCAAGACCAGATGTTTGACTGTAAATGTAAAGGCTCTCATCGAGATGTGGCGATCTCGCTGGGCTGTAGCGCGATCCAAAGTGTGATACGCTTTTGATTTTCTGCCACAGGTCTGATTGGGTTCTTTATTGCATTTGGCATCTGCATGGGGAAGATGGGTGAAAAGGCCAGGCTCATGATTGAGTTCTTCAACATCCTCAATGAGATTGTGATGAAACTAGTCATCATGATCATGTGGTCAGTATCACTTGGGAAATCTCATTGACTCATTCTGAACCTCATCGATTTCTTTGAGCCGAAATAACTCCCGGGAGTTATTTCTTCAGCCATGCGACACTTTAAACGCTTACAGTGAGCAGAGATTGTGCCCCGCTGAGCTGAATTTAAAGAAATGACTGCAGCTTTTACGCCTGAACAGGTACTCTCCATTTGGTATCGCCTGTCTCATCTGTGGTAAGATCATCTCCATTAAGGACCTGGAGGTGGTAGCCAGGCAGCTGGGCATGTATATGGTGACTGTGATCATCGGGCTCATCATCCATGGAGCCATCTTCCTGCCCAGCATCTACTTCGTTATTGTCAGGAAAAACCCCTTCTCCTTCTTCCTCGGCATCTTCCAGGCCTGGATCACCGCCCTGGGCACGGCCTCCAGGTCACTCAAACGATTGGACAGTAAGCCGTGGTTGACACATTTCGTGCACAACGTGACCCCAGCTTGTCCTCTTCTCTCCGCCCTTCAGCGCCGGTACCCTTCCCGTCACTTTCCGTTGCCTGGAGGAGAACCTGGGTATCGACAAGAGGGTCACCCGTTTCGTGCTCCCGGTCGGTGCCACCATCAACATGGACGGAACAGCTCTGTACGAGGCCGTCGCCGCCATCTTCATCGCCCAGATGAACGGCATCGCACTTGATGCTGGTCAGATTGTAACCGTCAGGTTAGGATACACTTCTTATTTGAACCCCCAACCAGGAAGTCCATTTAGTCCAAGCTTCTTCTGTTTCTTCGTGTCTTTTGATTTATGCCTGTGGCCTTTTAACCCAGCGGATTTATGGGAAATACCCACATTAATGTGAATCTCTTTTATTTGAATAAAAACGTCTGTCGTAACATTCGGGCAAGAGAGTTTAAATGGACGAGCTGACCCTCAACTTAACCCTCTCATCCATCCCATCCCTCACATTCTCTCCCCTCTATTCTTTTTCACTGGAGAGACTCTAGAGCTCTTCAGCCACTCTTCCTCATACAAGCACCTTCCTCATACAAGAACCTCCTCATTATATTCAATCAGTGGTCAGATGGTTGTGGAGGATGTGGTTGGGACGGCTGTGAATGTGATTGAGTGGTTTGTCACTGTGTTTTTATCCAGTATGACCGCCACCCTGGCCAGTATCGGAGCAGCCAGTATCCCCAGTGCCGGCCTGGTGACGATGCTCTTGATCCTGACTGCTGTGGGGCTTCCAACCCAAGACATCAGCCTGCTGGTCGCTGTTGACTGGCTGCTGTAAGTTTAAACAAGACAGAAATGTGGTGGAAACGCTCTTAAAGCTCCAGAGGAGGTTCGCTCTCATTGAAGGGTATGGTAGGTCCAATTTTCGAGGGTTGTAGCCTGATAAATGGTTTCCAGTTTCACCATTTTGTAACCATAGGTGGATCCATCATCCAAACCCCAACCAAAGATACACTATTACCATATTCAATCAATAGAATTTCAACCTTTATTATGCCCTCTCTCTCTGATTAGGGATCGATTCAGGACTTCTGTCAACGTGGTGGGTGACTCCTACGGTGCGGGCATCGTGTACCACTTGTCCAAGGCGGAGCTGGAGGAGCTGGATGCGCACGCAGCCAAATCAGACGACATCGAAATGATGACGAAGACCCAGTCTTACTATGACGACATGAAGAACCACCACGAGAACAATTCCAACCAGTGCGTCGTAACCGCCTCCGCCACAACCTCCACCACTGCTGCTAACAATTCTGTCGTAGTAGATGAATGCAAGGTACCATTAACGCTCACGGACATAGAGACTTCTATGTAACCCCTCTTCTGCTGCATGCTCACCCTGCACATGCTTCTTTAACGCATGATCTGTTCTTTGCATCTAAACGATAAAGATTTATTTTTTTTTATAACTGAAACGCATGTGTGTATTTTAGCCATGTGGAAGAGCATTTTTGTCGGTTACACATTTCGGCAGCACATTTAAAGTGCACTTTCTGAAAGGACAAAACACGTTAAAGATCAGTGCTTTGTGGTTAGCTTCATCTGATAGCTGCAACCTGTTGGGGATTGGAGCCGACTCAGACGCCAAAGCCAGATAAACCTCAGCGTGAGCCAGGAATTATTTAGCAGCCCTGTGGTGCATTAAAACTTCCATTTTGGTTCATTCCATTTTGGTTCATCAGATGTCAGTATGTAAGGGTTTTTTTCGGCAAAGCCATTTTTTCTTGCTTTATTCTTGTGAAAGGGAAATGTGCAGCCCCGTGATTGAAAAGGTTGCTGCCCTCTAATGAAACGTCCAACCTTTAGCATCGACTGCAGGCAGGACAGGAAGTGTCACTGCTAATTAGGGCTCCGTCTATCTCTGACATGGCTGCCATGACTCATCACTTTATTCATTTACTTGGTGTATTTGTGAAATCAAACGCTGTAAATGAATCTATAGCTCTGTAAATGTTAAATGTATATATATTTAAAATAATATTAAGAGGAGTTGGCAGAGCATGTTCCCTGGCACTCAGGCATGCGTGTGCACATTGGCACGGGCAGGAAAAAGGTCTCCTAATGAGCCCATTCATCTATTGAGGGATGATAAATGTTGCCTAGCAACGCTGGCAAATCGCACCTCCGGTAAAAAGTTAAATTAGCAGCGCATTTCGGATATTTAAACTTAAAAACGACACAAAGTTTTTGCTCTTTCCACTGCGGCTAATGCTCTTCTGTTGTTTTGTGGCTTGTCGCTCCGAAAATAATAAAGCTCACAATTAAATATTTTGGCTTCTTTTTTCTACTTGCTCTGTAGAGCTGTCACTGTAGTTTTAGTGCGATAACAAAGCATTTATCCTGTTGTGTGTGTGTGTGTGCCTGTAGCATCTGGAGCTTGTTCATTAATGCACGTGAAATGTAAACGCAAGAAATACGGTTTTCAGTGTTGTCATGCACGTTCCCGTTCTGATGTTTTTGTGTTTCCACACATTTTTTTTTGTCTGTTGCTTAACTGCTTTGATTACCCCCCCCCCCCCCCCCCCTCTTTTTTTTGAATGCCAAAAACCCCAGAATGCCTTAAGTGGTTTCCTGATTGTCTCCGAGGCATGGACCAACTGTGTAACTGCTTGCAGGTAACCTCAGGCACCACTGGCTCTGCCGCAGAGTGCACGCTTGTTGAGGAGGAGCCGTGGAAACGCGAATAATGGCGGCACAGAGATCCCCTGCACCTGGGCTCTACCAGCTTTCCTATCTCATGATAAGAGAGTGAATGAGAAAAAAAAGTCACATGAACAGAACTACTAATTGTTTTTTTATGTAGCTTAGTTTTTTAATTAGTCCCTTTTAATTTTTATTGCCTCTATTATTATTTTATTTTATTTTTTTGCAGTTGTCTGACTGATATGAGATGATACTAATTCACCTAACTGTGAAATGATAACGGAGGTTTACCTTTACCTGTTAGAGCACAATATTCTTTAATAGCATGTACTTGCACAACATACTCCGAGGCTCGGGGAAGGGAGGGAGGAAAGTTCACCAGATACTCACAGCAATATATCTCTTGACTCTTGTGACGCGAGCGGCGGCATCGCTCACATTTCATGCACACGTAAACCCAAGTGCTCCGTTGTTACGGCACCAGAATTTAAATGGGAGCCTTTGAGTCGCTGTAAGTACTGTGCTGTCTGTTTCCTGTCAGTCTGCGAGTACGCATCAGAACCCTGATCACATTTGTCCAACGTTGCCCTCTGACCGCGCAGCAAAGCGGCGGAAGGTAAAGCACGGTCGTTGTGGAAGCCCTCCTCTGTCCTCGCCACCTTTATTCTTCTTTTATATTCAAAAGAAAGGGACTTTTCATTTGTGTCGCCTGCTAAGAGATACTTGCGCGTGTGCATGTGTGCATGTGACAGAGAAAGAGCAGGAGGGAGAGAATCAGGTTAGGAACATGACCAAGGCAATGAAAGGGACCAAACAGGCAGAAAATCAATCAATAAATCAATCAAGAAGACTTTGAGCTGCCTTCTGACGCAGCGCGTGCTCGCCGGCTTCCTCACTGATGTCGATCAAAAGGCCTCAAAAGCAGAACTGCTGCCCTAAATGTGAAAAATCCTGTTCGGCCAGCCCTATTTGGTGCCCAAATATGGAAAAAACAAGCAAGATGTAATCAAATAAAGCACAAAAAAGGCTTGATAGAGCACAAACTGAGTACCGGAGCACAAACGGAACCAAAACACCAGCCAGGATCCCTTTGAATCAGCGGCCCGATCTGAATGATCCTTCACAACTTTTTAATGCACAGAAAGGGAACCACATTCGGCCTTGAATGTTTAGTCTTCAACACGGAAAGAAAACCCTGAGCACAACCGTTTCAAGTGAAAATATATTATCTGCAAAGGAGCTAAATTTGCTTATTAAAAAAAAGAGCTGTTTACTAATTTATCAATTGAGCACAGACTGGGGGGGAGAGAAGAGCACATAAACTGACAACACTCCTGGCGGATGTTGCCACAGAGATAAAGACAGATGCACAACCAGCACACACAGATCAGCCATGTCAGACAGACATTTTAGCCTCCAGAGCTCAAGACTGTTCACATAAACCCTCAATGCTGCAGTTGGGACATGATCGGAAAATTGAGCCAGAACGCATCTATATTTCTGTCTTAGAAAGCAAGACACCTGCGGCCATGCGCACAACAAAAGGAAAACGTCAGGCTAATGGCAAGAAAACTGTGAAAATAACCTCGTTCAGCCACAGCACTGCCCTTTACTTCCTGCTACACACACCGAAGCATCGACACGGAGTTCGCACGTAGACTCGCCCACCTCCACCTTCCACCTCACAGGCCAATCATGCACTCTTAAAGCTCAGAGGCCGCCACACGTTAGAGTAGTGTCGCAGCACTGACACACTAACCGGCCTCGTCTGTCTCCTCAACCTGTGAAGTAATAAACATTAAAAACACACACATAATGAAAGAGATCTCAGAGCAGAGATGCAAACCACAGTGTGGGACCACTATTTTCTTCAAACACAGTTGTAGAAGCATGAATACGATATATATTTTTTTTTTCTTTGCACCACTATCTTTGAAAAAAAAAAGCATGATATTATGAAGTGCCTCCTTGCACTTTGTGTATATATTGTAGGTAACAGAGTTTTTTTCTGTTTTGTTTTTCATTTGCTCTTTTTTTTGGGTTGGGAGGGGGGAGGGGAGGGAAGGGTGGGGTGGGGGGGGCGCTTTGGGTCGTTAGAAGTGTAGATTTCATTGCTGTGACATTTTAAATGTAATTCGCTAGAACGATATCATCTATGTGCTGAGCAAAATAAGGTTAGAGGAAGAAAAAAAAACGTATAGAGGAAAATGTGTCTGCTTGTTTTTTTTTATTCTCTAATAGTTGTAACTAGTTGTTCTACTGACCTGTCACACACCAACATATAAATCTCTCTTCTTTTTTTTTTGTTCAATCTAATGTAAACTGAATGTTCGTTCCATGAAGATATAAGAAGTGTGCATTCATTTTAATTGTACATACATAAATATATAATTGTTCTGTTCAGTGGCGATGCAAAATTATTTTCCGGTAACATGGCCGTTAGCATGACGACGAGAGAGGAAGGGAGTGAGTGAAGGGAGGAGGGAAAGAGAGGGAAGGGAGTGACTTGAGCAGGCAGGATGACAAGGTGAATAACAAGGTGAGTGCAAAGGTCAGGTGTGGCCTGTGGGGGGTGGGGGGTGCAGAGCGAGCACAGGGTTCATCTTAGGGGGAAGGACGACGTCAGACAGCTGGAGCACAGGGGCGGATCCCCTCAGGTGACCCGCTGGCCGCCATTTTGTCTCGTCACCAGACAGCTCTGGCGTTAGTCTCAGGCCTCTCCGTGCGCGCGGTGCATCTACATCTGTTTTACATGACGCCACTTCAAACCTTCGGGCGCCGACCTCCTGCCCAGCAAACTACCTTAATACAAACTTGCCTTTATGTTGGCTACCGAGAAACGACGCGCACAGACACGCACTGAGCCAAACCAATAAAACGGATGCGACTGATTGGGAGATCCCAGTAGATGGTGGAGCAGAGGGTCACTCCGACTTTTACTTTTCGGCACCTTCCCTCTTTGTAAAGCTGTTGTGATTCTGATGTGAAGGCAGAGCGTACGTGTGGGAGAGATACTATCAAACTAAAAAAAAGAAGAAAAAAAGGACAAGAATTCTTTCTGGGGTCTATGGTATGCATAAAGTTGCTGTTTCTACATATCAGTAAGTGTTTTACCTTTGGTGTACATATACAAATATAACTAATAAATGTTGATTCATAACTAAATATGGTCTCATACTGATTGTTTTGTTACTCGTACAGAAGCTGTTGCTAAGTTGGGACGTATTTGTACAGCCATCATTTTTTAAGCTCTTCTCATTTGAGGAACAAAACTGCAAAAAATAGAGGATATTCAGGTATACAGCCAGACTTTGCCAAGCTTTCGCCTACTTCTCTCCTCCATCGTGTTCATTGACTCCCCAACGCTAAACAATTATTGTCATTTGTCAGAGGACCAAATGATTCATGTCAATTGGCACTATTAAAAAAAACTGAAGTCTCTGCCTCTCCGCCTTCTCTTCTTGTGTTGACACATTCTTTCACCACATCCTTGGCGCCATGGCAACCGCTTCTTTTTCACGTCGAATGGGAATTCTTTATAAATCCATTTTCCTCCCACGTGCAAAATAATGAGCACATCAAAGGCAAATTCTGTACACATTTATTGTCGTTTGTGTCGTACAAATCTTGTCAGTGATGCGTTGGGTTCATCTGCCGTGAAAGAACCGGCCTATACACGTAACACTGAAAAGAAATTATGGAAGCAAAAGTGGCGGATGGGGGGGGAGCAGTCAGAGACAAAAGTTGGCCTGTAATTGATGTGCAGATTTCAATGCTACATTAAAGACGTCTAGCTATCACACGGAATTATGCATTTAGCTCAGTAGAAAAACATCTTTTCTTTGTTAACATGAATGAATATAGAGGAACAGGGACACGGGGACAGAGGCAAAAAAGCTCCATTCATCAGCGCATTAAGCAGTTTTTTCACAGGACCATGTGTTTTCCCCCCTCCTAATATGACATATGTAACCTAATTTAGCATTAAAACTCCTGCTTATCTTCAGCAGGATAAACCACATTTTCAAGTCTAGAACTAATTAACCACCTACAATAATTAATCCGTCATGTAGTTTTGGACACAATATAATAACTCGATTTACACAATAAGATCCATTCTACTCTGACTACTGCAAAATCCAGTGGTGTACTTCAAAGATTCGGCTTTAATCAAATAGCTAAAAAAAAAGAAAAGCCCAAACCCAATAATATTCCTTTATTGAAAACGGGATATCTCCTTCTACCACTAGCACCACCGAAGCACTGGTAGCTAACACTAAGGCGTTTCCATAGACACATACTTTATATACAGAAAACCCAGGAACAAAAAGAAACAAAACAATGAATGCTGCATAAATTAAGTTTGCACACCACAGGTGAAATGTCTGAAATATACACAAGGCTAGCATGTAAGCCAAAAAGAACAAAACAAAACAAAAAAAACCCATTGGAATAGAGGGGGGGTAAGTCCTCCCCTCTGGTAAAATGAGCCACTTCTCGCTACTGATTGATTATTTTTCATTTAGGGCTAAAGGAACCTGTGATTTAAAACCCAGCACATTTCTGCGGCCCTCGCCTCCACAGAGCTATAGCATGCAAAGAACTGGCACAGGACATATTCACATGATACATTAGCATGGTACGTGCGTAACGCCACTATGCGTCCGGTCGCCTGACAGGCCGCCCCACACGGGCAGAAAGGAGACCCTGGACCTCAGTCAAACACACTCAGTGCCACACTCAGTGTCCATTCAGTGCTGGCTACCAAAGCAGTTTTATATATATATTAACCTCCTTGTCTTCAGAGCCCCACCCCCACCCATACAATCTCCTAACCGTCTCACTCTGCCCCTGCGCTCCTCACCCACGCCTTCCCGCCCACCATTGCGTCTTCCCTCATGCTAGCTGGTCTTTGTCTGCCGTCTCCTCCAGCTTGATGACAGTGAACTCCTCCGTGTTGCCGTTCTCCTGGATCTTCTCCTTGTTCATGAGTGTCACCATTTCCTGTTCCCTCTCCTGGGCCTGGGAACTGGATGCCAACGCCGTGGCTCCGTTCCCCTCGCCACCATCCTTTGACGTGATCATCAGGGTCTGACGTTTGCCGCACCACCTGAAAGAGCAACAGCAGATTGGATTATTTTCACCTTTCCTTCAGGTTTATGCGAAAGATGGACTGACTACAGGCTACCGTCAGCCAGGAGATATCTTCTAATCTAAATCATTATACATGCTGTTCTGAGGGGGTGTCGGGGCTTTGAAAGGGGGCCACACCTTTTTCTTTTTGCAACAGCAACACACACAAGGAGAATAGTGAGAACGGCTAGAATGGTAAGAGTGATCACCAGCCAGTCTGTAGGGAGAAAAGCAGAAAAACAACATTGATCATCCAGATAGGACAGTAACGTCCCAGCAAGATTGGACTATTAGTTTAGTGGCTCACTCCTGCTGCTGTCCTCTTGTTTTTTGGGCTCAGGCCCATCCGGACCTTTGCCGTTAGGGTCTCGTGGTATGGGAGCTGCAGAAGGGAAGCAGAAAACCCTTAGATTCCACTGGTAAAATCGCGTCCAATACACGCCGAATCGGTTCATATATGTGTGTTTAACTTTGTTGCCTGTTCATTGAGTTTTGCATTTACCTTTGTGTTATTTTGTTAAAGAGGCCCACATTGAGGGGACTCAGAGACAAAAATAACCGAGGCCAACACAAGAGGGCGTCATCTGTGTGTAAAGTTACTTCAAGCCTCCCAAAACCTGTTGCGTGTGCACTTGGTAAATCGTCATTTGACACTTTTTCAATGCAATTTAGAAGTAAATCCTCATTTTTAATGGACATCAGAAATCCTAAACGCCTCCAGGTTTTGAGAGTGTGTTCCTGTTGAATAAGAAGCTATTTTTTATGATCCAGATATTTACTGTCCTGTCAGCAGAAGCCCCTCCGGGTGTTTTTCTTACGTTCAGGAGTCACATCGCTTCCTTTAGGCGCCGGGGGCTCGCTTTGGGGGTCATTCTTTGCCGTGGGCTGTACTTCCTTCGGGTCTCCAACAGGGGGCGTCGGAGTCGGATCCGCCTCCTCAGGAAAGGGCAGCATCCCTGAACCGGTGGACTGATCAAAGTCAATGAGCGGGACGCGCTGGGTGATGTTGTCATCGGTGGCGTCTGGGTCCGTCGGAGGAGACGTGGCCGACAGCGTCGGTGTCAGCTCGTCATCACTGTCCTGATCTGGATATTTGCAAAGATACCAGTGACAACCATGAATGAGCGATGAATTACAGTTCAGAATAATTGTTCGATGTTTTCTTCTGTCTATTCGCCATAAACCAGCGTGAGTTATACTGACCTGATGGCTCTAAGGATGTGTTTTGAAAAGCTTCAGCACAATTCTTCTCAGGCCCAACTAGCATTGGGGGGAGCAGAGAGAAGGTGGGTGTTATTTACAAGCAAAACCATTTTTATCAGACTTTTCTCATCTCGCCAGGGCACCGTTACCATTCTCGTCGTAGCAAAGCGCGTCGAACTTTTCCTCGGCCTTCACGTGGGACAGGATGATGAAGCCGGTCATGTTCTTGGCACAGTTTTGGTGGGGGGTGTGTCTGAGGATGGCGATGCTAATGTTGTTGATCCAGCCATACCTGCGAGGACAGAGAGGTTCTGAGATTGTACAGCAGTGAGAGTTGGCTGTTTTTTTTTCTTTGAGAATTTTCTTCCTGAACCGGGCAGAAGTGAATCTGTTCTCACACCGAAAGAGCAGTTCCTCTTTTTGATGGTTCCCTCATGAGTCATACTCGCCACAACGCATGTGTTGACAGACCCTTGCATGTATCCTCTATAGGCAATCTCTCTATAGGTGGAACAGAACAAAGCTTTTCAACATGACAGCCTGGAGGTTTACCTGCATGTCTCCATGTTGGCGGTGAAGGCCTCCTTGGCTTGTTCTGCACTCGCCAAGGTGGTGTTCAGCTGCTCGCACACCGTCTGGGCCATGTCAAAGTTGAGGGAATGACGGCTCTCCCCCTCCACATGAAACACCCTGGCATAGCTGCAGCTGCGGGCGTTCACTGCAGAGACAGAGAGAGAGAGACAGGGGGACAGAGAGAGACAGGGGGACAGAGAGACAGGGGGACAGAGTGAAACAGGGGGACAGAGAGAGACAAGGGGGCAGAGTGAAACAGGGGGACAGAGAGAAACAGGGGGACAGAGAGAGACAGGGGGACAGAGAGAGACGGGGGCAGAGTGAAACAGGGGGACAGAGAGAAACAGGGGGACAGAGAGAGACAGAGGGACAGAGAGAGACAGAGGGACAGAGAGAGACAGGGGGACAGAGAGAGACGGGGGACAGAGTGAAACAGGGGGACAGAGAGAGACGGGGGCAGAGTGAAACAGGGGGACAGAGAGAGACAGGGGGACAGAGAGAGACGGGGCAGAGACAGGGATGCACACAGGACAGAGAGAGAGAGAAAGAGAGACACACAGAGGGATGAAGCGAATGGCAGATGGACAGCGAGGGAGAGACAGATAGAAGACAGAGAGAGATGGAGAAGCAGAGGGAAGAGAGAAAGACACACATAAACACACACGGAGGGAGGGAGGGAGAGGGGGAAAGGCGGTTTTGGATGTCATTACGTGCTGCATTTAGAAAGTTGCCATAACCAAACCATTTTTCTCTCTTTGTTTTTGGCATTTGGTGGAACGATGAGGCAAAGCTGAAGGCATCTGGAAGGAACTCTTATTGTTTTAACTCCCAGTCAGCCATAATAATCCAGACCACATCCTTCCTCACTGCATCACTTCAGCCATTTGGAAGCTTCACTTGGACCCTAAAACCTTGTGAATCTGTATGCTAACGCATCCACAGCAGTAATAATAGATTAACTGAGTCTTGAGTCATGGACTGACTGGTTCATACATCTGGCAGGGGAGCACAGATGAATCATGGGACTGTGTTTTTCCTTCTCATAGTTAGCTGTTGGCTTTGTCTGAGGCCGTCTGGGTCGTAAACCGCCATTACTCTGACCTGCTGAATGAATAATGGAACGAAAAGTTTCCCCGTGCTTAATCACACTTGAGCTGACAGAAGCAGAGAGGTTCGGCTAACTTTGCCGTGTTCATCTGGTTCTTTATGCGCTCGGCGTGAGCAGAGGACCCAAAGTTTCACTGTTGTTAGTATTCAGAAAAACATTCAACCGCAAAGAGACAAGAGGATCCTGAGACTTTACAGGATTTGGCCGTTAATCCCCAAAAGCTACGTGGTGTCAGAGGGAAATCGATATCTTCTGATCAGTGAACGGGAATCCAGTCAAATCCGTCCTGCACAAGCAGGACGCCGCATTTAGCATTTGCTAAAGCGAAGGCGGAGAATTCGGGAAAATGGAAAGACAAGAGAGCCCTGACCCACATGCATGTTTGCCTGTGGAGGTCACTCCCCAACAGTGCAAAAAGCCCCCCCCTGTGATCTTTGGGAGCCGCCCTCACCCAGAGCAACCTCCTCGGGGAAGCATGAAATGTCCGTCATGTGAAATCCATCATCAGAATAGTTGGAGACACATGACGACTTGTGCCAGAACAGTGGTGAAAGCAAGAATGGGACGTTTCTTTGCAAACACATGTGCAGTATGAAAATCTGCCAGCACAGAGTAAGCACACGCACACACACACACACACGCACACACACACATACTCGACTTGTTTGGTGTTTGCTTTAGTGTGTTTCCATGGTGACGGTTGCACAAAATGTGAAAGTGCAGTGAACAGGATGGAAGCGCTGGTGATGATGACATCACTGAAACCTCAAAGATGCGCAGATACGGTGACAGTTTGGGGGAAGGAAAAGGGCACATATGAAGAATCGCGACGTGCCCCTTGACGGAGGGGATATTTCACTTAATGGTGTCTTGGCCCCACAACTGGTATCAAAACATATTCTTAATATTAAAAAAAAGTGGAAAAAAAGAGATCAAACATTCAGAATTAAAAGGTTATAATCTCATTATTCACCAGCAGCCTAGAAATGACTGAGTTTGAACTACCGGTATCTATGAACCTTATATACAGAGACTGGATTGGCTAACACCCCCCCCCCCCCCTCCTCACAGCTGCAGCCCGCCAGAAAGCTGGGCTTTCTGCAGCAAGACGGCCACTTGAAACTGCTGAAACTGCTGGGTTGCCAATACAACTTCTTTGCTTCACTGTCAAGCACACCAACCAGAACGCAGCACAAACACCTGTTAGCGTCTCAGCTCAGGCCGCCACACTGCATCTGAAAGCCAGGAGGCCCCGCGCGACCTCCCAGAGGGATCGGAACTCACCATCTGCGAGCAGAACGGGGTTGGGGGGGGGGCTGATGTGAATTGAGGGCGTTAATCAGTATGCAGAGCGGACAGTTTGGCCTGTTTTTACACAGTGGAGTAGCACGCTGTCCCAGGGTTCTGATTGTCTAAACACTCACCTAACGGAGCTGAAACCAAGGAAACGGATGAAAGCTGTGTGTACAGAGGCTGAGAGGGACGGGGCTTCAAACACAATGTCTCGAAAACCCTTTCTAGCTGCTCCATGACAAACCACAGAGTTTCCCTCTCAATACCGTATGAATCCCCTTCTCCCTTGTTTTCACCCCTTCATCCCTGTTTGTCGTCTGTGCGCCATGTTGGCGCCACACAGCGCGCAGGTGCGCACACTCGAAAGGCAAATGACGGACCGGAAAGCGCAACAAACACAACAACTCCGTCACAGCTCAGTCGCAAATGGTCAGAAAGTGTTGACGTCATGTCCTGGAAGGAGCGATAGGGCTTCTGGACTTCCTGTCTTAACATTCTTCTTAAAGAGGATGTGAAGGCATCACATGTGCAGAGCCGATGTGCGAACAGAGGAGCCTCTGTGAGCGGCCCAGCGTCTCTTTAGTCACAGTTCGTCAGCTGGTTTGGGGAGATGTTGTGACCAGCATCTCGCCATGCCGCTCTGCACGATCACACTCAAACGAAGCTGCTCAGTCAGCAGGGTCAGTGCGTAACTGCGCCTGGGTCCGGTGGGCCGGAGTGACAGGTGAAACGTGAGAGTCAGTAAAAATATGTTTGTGTCGTACACACACACACACAACACACACACACACACACACACACACACACACACACACATTCTAGACTGGAGGTCACACCAAGGACTCTCACCACCTGTTTTTCTCTTCACTGTTTCTTTCGACACCTTTTTGTTCATTTCGGGTCCGAAGCTGAGTCCTTGTTCAGAAAACTCACTGACACACACAAAAAAAATCACGTGTTGAATGAATCTCTTGACCTTTGACATCCGCCCATCAACCCATCCAAGTTGGAACAGAACAAGCATTTTCTGGAAATGTCTTCTGACTGGTTGACTTTCTTGTAGGAACTTGTGTCGTTTAGATAAAATGGATAAAATAGATAAAACCATTTTTCTGTTAGAACAGTTACTTGGATCTGCCTGTTATCTTTGACGTCCTTTCTAAATTTTCAATGTCGTCTGTTGAAGACAACACTGATGACTTGTCTAACCAGGCTTCTTGCTCAAGGCTAAAGCTTTTTGAAACTACATTTCCCCTTTTTAGAAATTGTGGCATAACAATGAGCCTGTTCTTCTCTTTACAACGTGGACATTTTTGTGTCTTGGAGCATAAAATCGGCAGAAAAAAGAAGGAGATGACGAATATGTACGAAGCCTTCGGCTTCAGGATGGCTGATTTGTGAGAAAGGTGCTCTGGCAGTGAAGGAACACGTGTGGGTGTCAGGCACCAGGAAATGGCACAAACACAGGCCCCCGTTGTCAAGGTTGCGCTGAGGAGAAGCTGTTAGACCAAAAGGACAAACATGGGCAATGTTAAGGGGAAGTAAAGAGCTCAGAGTGGTTTGAGGAACAGAAGCAAAGAGGCAAAAATCAAAATCATGCCCCCTTCTTTACTGACGTAGGCAGACCTTTAGGAGCCTCAGACAATAGAACACGATTGTATATAAGGGAACAGAGAGGTCAGGGTGCGACCGAAACCCAGAAACGGAACCTTATCAGATAGGCCCACGATCCAATGAATCATTCGAAATATCAGCACTCATCAGAATTATTGGGTGGGGGCAGACACATCAGGGGTTGAGCTGTGCTCTTCTGGAGAAAGATCACCACAAGTTCAGAAGTTCAAACGTTTGGTCTGGCGCTGAGCTTCAGCCACAATTACACCCAGACCGGAGAGCAGTGAAAAAGTTGAAACCTTTGACACAAACGAGCGGCGCTGACTTCAGCCAGAGCCCAGAATCTCTGTCACCCTGAGCAACGAAACCACGCGTGAGAGACAAAGAGAGGAGAAGGAGACGGCGCGGGGTCGGCGGGGGGCACGAGCGTGTGCTTAACATCCTTTGTGTCAGAGAATAAAACACGGAGCTTGGAGAGGGGCTCGTGGACTCTCCGGTAACCCGTGGAAACGGCCTTGCTACCTGAGGAAAGGAGCAAAGCCCCCATAAAAAAGAGGCTTACATCCGTGAAGGTGCGTGTGGCTGAGCGAGCGTGCTCGTCTCCTTTGTGTCTGTCAGCAGCTTCAGACCGCCAGACGTAAGCCAGTCTGTGCCGGTGTCGCGCTCACGCCGGCATCCACTCCAGCCACGCACGCGGCGGTGCCGGCAGCGAACCGCCTCCTCTCTTTTTCACTATTCTGCCTTTACAGAAAATCTTAGTGAGGCTCAACAGGAGGAAGGTAGGGGGGGGGGGCAAACAACAAACTACCAGTCTGACCATCAAACCGGCAACAAAGAAGCCAGACAGTCATTTATAATGGAGACGATGGAGAAAAAAACGTGTGCTGGGCGAAGCCACAGCCCCCCTCACCTTTCAGCTGCTCTGACCTGGAGGAGGCCAGTAATCCAAAGGTGACCCCCAGGAGAAGCGTCCACATCCTGGGTCCTGCTGACGGCTGGGCGAAGGCTGGGAGTCAAGGTGTGTGAGGGCTCTCCTGTCGTCAACCTGCCAAGAGCGTGGCGGTCTGTCTGCCTGTCCGTCTGTCTGTCTGTCTGTGCTAAGAGAGAGAATGAATGGGCGAGAGAGTAGTGAGGACACGGAGGGAGAGACAGAGACAGAGAGAGAGAGAGAGTGGGAGAGAGAGAGGGGGAGAGAGGAGAAGAGGAAACCTGCCTGTGAGGAGGGAGTCGATGTCAGGCGGCTGGAGCTGACTCAGACTTTACCACAACTTTTTTCTGCTCGCCGAAAAGAGGCAGAGGCTCATGTGGCACAGACACAGAGGAGGAAGAGCGGGGCGAGGACACGCCCTCCCACCTCCCCCACCCACCCCACATCAACAGACTGTCGTCTCGCCTCTCTTGCTCTTTCTCTTCCCACTTCCTGCCGCCGCACTTTTGCAACCGATACGACGGTCCTATTTCCTGCTGTTTGGCTGCCTCCCATTCCTCCTTCCCCGCATCCCCCCTTCCCCTCCCTCCTTCCCCCTTTCACGTTCCTGACGGCAACACTTTTTGAGAGCCCATCTGGTCTTTTATTCACCCCCCCCCCTCCTCCAGGTTTCCAATTCATCCCATTTTGCCGTCTCTTTCTTTCCCGTTCGCTGTGTGTCTCAGTGGGATCCTGGTAACATCCACAGATGTATTTCATTTTCATCTTTCCAGAGATCCCAGACAATGAATCAAATAAGCTGTGCTCAGATGGTCTTTGTTTGGACTGACACCTACGCAAAATCAACATCTGGACCCAGACTGGGATTGTTAGCAAAAGTTGGAATTGCAAATGCCCAACGTGTGCTAGTTCAGAGCAGAGGAGGCAGCAACGTGGTCAAAGATGGACGGTGGAGAATCTGTCCCAGTTACACCAGTGTTTTACCACTTACTGTTAGCTGCCAAATCCATTCAACAGCCTCCAAACTTTCCACTTGTGTCAGAGAAACTCGCCTCCGTTCTTGCCTCTGGTTTAATATTTCACTTTGCCAGATGAGGAACGAGGTCATCTCGGGTTTCTGGAATCTCCCCGGCAACAGGATGCTGTTTACCGTGCAAAATCCCAAATAAAGTCAATCTGTGACAAGACCGACTGCATGACTGGTTTGTGACGTCCTTTCCAGCCCAGCAGTGAATGTGTAATTACTCAGCGGGAGCAGTAAATCTGCAGTCACAGAAGGAGCGTTTTCTTTTTCCACGGGCTCATTAAACTCCACGCTGGAGCTCGTTCAGCCTACAAGCCGGGACGAGACGGGAACCAGGACAGACGTATGATAAGCTTTGAGAGGCTGAGTCTCACAGCTTGAGGACCGAAGCTTCCGCCTGGGCCTGTGACAATGGTGCTGGGTCTTTTGGCAGCCTGGGGCTGAGCATGCTGGGGTGGGGTTTGTCTTTGGGATGTTGGGCGGGTGCAGAGCTGGTCACGCGTCAGGCGTGGTGCAAAGCATCGCGGATGTTTCCGGCCAAAAAGACAACGGCAGTTTTCTGCAGATTGCTATCAAATATTTAACACGTGGAGGGCATGAGCAGAAGACGCGACCAAGCTTTAAATAAATACTTTAAAAAAAAAAAGCTGTTTCAAGAGACTGTTGTCAGGGTAACCTCTGTGTAACTCACCACATCAACAAAGCTGAAAACCAAAACAGGCACGAAGTTTCAATAACTGCATTTCCAGCGCTACACTGCCTTTTTCATGCCAGGAGAAACAAGGCTTTTAAAGAGCAATTTGTGAGAAGTGCAAGATATCATTAAATAAACAAATTGACTTTTGCCAGCGTCCTCTGGCCAAACAGTTAGTCCAACCCCTGAACTATGTTTAGATTGTGACCACACAGTTGGTATCTAGAGAGAGAGCTTTATTTTCTTCTCTTCCTGTGAGTATTTAAGCTGACTGCCACATTTGAATGCACAGGATGTGCATCCTGAGTGCTAATGAGCTATGAGTGATAATGTTGGCAGACATCATATGTAACATCTGCCGGCATATATTTTATAAAAATGCACTTTTAAGGAGGTTAACATGCTATTTAGCATCAGGAATTCCATCTGAGGTGACACACAGAAGATTTTCAGGAATAAAGTACATCTCTCTTTCGTTATTTTGCTGTTTTTGATTAAAAAAAAGGAAGATCGTCAGCATATGAGTTAATTCTCAGAGAGCTCATATTAGTCTACCAAATAGCAAATCTGAGATAAGATCAAGAAATGCTTTCACTGTGGGTCTTCACAGTCAAGAGATCTAATATGAGGCTTCAATTGTTCAATTGGAGACGTCTGTTGGATCGTTTCCATCGGCAGACATTGGATCCGTTGTTCAGTCTGAAACGCCAAAACAATCAAACACTAAAAATACTCGCATAGGACTGAACAAAAGGCAGAACAGGAAAGGGAAAAGGAAAATAATGAGCTAAATTAGCAACAATGCTAAATACAAAATCCCCAAAAACCCAAACAAAGGGAACAATCAAACGAATGGTCACGGAGAACAGAGGGGTGATCTTTGGAGGAAAAGGAAAAACAGAAACAGTGAGTGTCTGAGAGTGCAACCTCCGGGCAGAGGTTTCATTTTATATTTAAATGTCGTTGGATCGAATCCAAAACAACTCACGTTGGTTCATCTGAGGCAAACACAGCAGAATCAGACTTGATTCTAATCGCGCACGTGGGCGTGCATGTTGCTCAAGAATTGCAGAATTTCTTTGAAAGCACATATTTTGCTCCATCTTCCCTGTGAACAGAACCCTGCTTCCTCTGCAGAGACCTGAACCAGTTTTATCTGGTGAAACATTGACCCAGACTTTAAATACGGGCCCCTCCTTAAGACAACACTTTCTGTTGTTGATGAGTGAACAAGATCCAAGTCAACATTTGATGCCAATATAATACAGGGAACACCAACGTAACCAATAGCAACAGCAAGGTAACCTTGCATAAGTGATTCCCCAGGTCAATATCTTGTGGTGACGACACGGATTAAAATAAAACAGGAAGAAAAAGCTCCAAGAACAAAGAGTGGCTATGTAGACGCCTGTCAGACGTCCTTGCGGCTGGGAGTCCTTGTGGTCGCTGACGAACGGCAGATTGTCGGCATTCCTGTCCAATGTGCTTTTACTTCCCTGTGACCAGAGCAATCGCTGGAATGTGACTGGGAACGACCGTAACATTTCCATATACAGTCGGTCCAGGATGAACGGGCTAAAACAACTCTACGGTCTGCAGCTGAGTGTTTGCACAGATGTGGCGGGATGAGGAGGGAGGCCGACGCGGAGCACCCCCGTCTCCGCTCGCCCAGGCCTCATGGGAGCTTTGTGCAGTGACAACAAAGCTTGTGTTTGGTGCTGGGTGAGCAGAGTGGGCGTGTTTGCACAGCGTCTGTCACATGGGTTCGGTCTGGTTGCCAGGAATGCCTGACGCCTGCATCATTCCCTGAGGTATGCAGCGGAGTGAGGAGCGGCAGGCAACGGCACAGGTGGAGTGAGCCCGGGCCGCTCACTTCGGTCCACTTCCTGTCAAACCAGAAGAGGAAGCAATTAAAGGTGTGGACGCAGAAGACGGGACCTGAGGCGAATGGTGAAGTGCCGAGGCTGAGGGGAAAGCTGGAGACTGGGGGAAATCCTGGCAACAATGACCGAGTGAACTTGAGCGTGAGATAATGTCGATGGGAACGACCACACGGAGAAGCCTGGGGCGGAGAACGACATGGCTCCCCATCTCTCTAAAGAGCGTTTGGCAGCATCCACTTGATTTGGACGTATGATTTCAATCCGATTCTGGAAAATAAAGAACTGCTTCTCTCGGTTGGGGGAAGATTGGCGCGGGGAAGAGGTGTGAAACGCTGTCCTTCAGACCAGTTCTGCCCTTCCCTCAGTCACATGCCGCCTCTCAAGGGCACCCAAAATACCACACTTTGGTCACTATGGTAACTGCCTCCATCATTCTGCGCCACGCTGTGCGCCCATGTGTCTGACCTTAGCACCCTCCAGAGCTCCGTCTCCATCTCTAAGCCCCCCCGCGCTCCAGACCTCCATCAGAGTGAGTCTGTCTGCGCGTTCATCCAGGCCAGTCGTGGGAGCAAATATCAGGCTGCCACTGGAAAGCCGGAGAAATGTCAGAGTGGCTCAGCTGATATTTGAAAAGGGAGCGCTCGGATCACCGGCAACTATATTTGGATTCTTGATAAATCAAAGAGGAATTCGGTTTGCTTTTGCCAGATTTTTACCAGCCAAAAATCAGAGCATCACCTGTCAAACTAGTGCTGCTCCTCACGACAAGGTCGCAAAGGTCACAGCTGACAGGAAACCAGGAGCTGCAGCTTTTTATTTTTAGAGAATTTCCTGCATTTGAAGAAGACATTCTTCTTCTTTCCCAAACTCAATTTCATACATGCACGTATGTGTGTGACATGATTTATTACTGTTTTTAAGTCCATGGAACAAATAAACCCAACAAATCGTGATATTGACACTCACCAGCCACTATTGGGGACACCTTCCCAGTAAAAGGTGGGACCCCATTTCGCCTTCAGACCTGCCTTAATGGGTCGTGGCCCACTTTTAACGAGGTGATGGAAACATTCCTGAGAGTTTCGCTCCATATTGACGTGACGGCATCATACAGTCGCTACGGAGACGCCTCAGACCAGCTGACGTCGCCCCAATCTTCTTCCTACTCTTTGGTTAGCCCGTGCGACCTCTCACATCAACGAGGCATTTTGGATCCACGGCACTGAAGCTCAGTTGATGGTTTGTTCTTGGACCCTTCTCTGTAAACCCCAGAGATGGTCGCGTGTGTGAAAATCCCTGCTACTCATCAGGCACCGACAAACGTCCAGATTCCCTTAACTTCTCTTTCTTCCCCATTCTGCTGCTTTGAACTTCAGCAAGTTGTCTTGACCACATCCACACCCCCAATGTATTGAGTTACCCTGGCAACCGGGAACAACCTCTTAGATGATCATTAGACGCGTTACAGGCGGCTGGAGTGTGCTAAAGGTCCGCCTTCATGTTCAGGTGTTACATCACAACAACCAAACTGTCCTCAGTGGCTGCAGATTATTGTCAAACAGTGAAATCAGTCATTTAATTGCTCTTCATCTACGCTGCCAACACCTCCCATATCTGGGAGAAACTCTGCTCAAACGGCGCGGACGCGTATGAAAACAGCTGTTCGCGGCGCTCACGGCGAAGATAAACATCTGGCAGCAGAGAATGACCTGTATGCTCACCCTGGCAAATTATCTTAATTGGCTTCTATGCAATTATTATTATAGAACCTCTGTAGATCCTAATTAAACAGAAACACACAAATGCACGTGCGCACGGTGGAGAGAGAAGCTTTAATGAGGTTTAAAGATTTTCAAGGTTGATGACGCCGTTGTCTGGCGAGACAGAAAAATTAGGACTAGTTTTTTCCCTTCTTTCAAACGGCGATTTAGAAGAAAACTCTTTAGACGGGTGAGTCTTAAATAAGTTAACGGGTAATATCACAGGTTTGTAGTCGAGCTCTGGGGCCTTTGTAACAACGGGAAGTGGAAAAGAAACAAAAGTGCGGGAATAAATATACTCGTCTGAAAAAAATAGGCTGTTTTTACAGAATTCAAACACAGACGAACTGGGACCAGTTCAACCACTCCTCCCGCAGCCCAGAAGCGAGACAGCGTGTTGGATTTAGCCCAGAGCAAGAAATCAGTACAGACAACAGAGTCCTCGTGGGCCCGGTTTTCACATCCCATCATCTATCAGAAATCCTGGATGATTTCCTGGAAGCCAGAAACCGAGCGCAGCTTTAGTTCTAGAGTTTTTTTTCAGACCAGGATCATTCGCTGCGGTTGCTCCAGGTTGGCGCGGAACTTATCCAGGAACCGCGAGGCCAGTTCGTCGTCGACCAGGCGCCCGTCGCTGGACAGCGTGACGGTCATCAGCTGCTGGTGCGCAGGGTCTGGTCGTCCTCGTGCAGCCGCAGCTCCGACCTGGAGGTCCCCACGGCCAGGATGCACGACTGAGGAGGGTTGATGACGGCGCTGAAGCCGCTGATGCCGAACATCCCCAGGTTAGATATGCTGCAGCCGGGACCGGGGGGAGTGAGTGGGAGAGGAAAGAAGGCATTAAACATCATTATCCAAGCTCAGCTGGGGAAAAATACATAAAATTAACTAAGCCGACGCAACGATGCTTCTCAAACCACCTCCTTTGTGACAACACAGCACATTACCGCTAAGAGGGAGTTGAATAACAAGCTGGCTCTTTTAACTGTATAAATATAATTGGCTAATTAGCATCAAATATTATAACTCAGTAAAGCAAATCTCAGTACAGCAGCAGCTCCATTATTGTTGTTTATGGGAAACTGGTCTGACCTGAGGACACTTTGCAGTTTACCTTAATGAGAATCTGCGTGCAGGGGGATCAAATGAATAGAGGATGAGAGGACGTAAAATCCATTCTCAGGAGAGCTGCATCTCTACTGGAAATGATCACTCCTGCCTGGCACAGAAACCTCATTTGTGTCCAAATGACATCATTAATTCTAAGGCGCTCCCAGCCTAGACCAGCCCGACCGATTCAGACTGGCATGGGGTGTTTTTGATCTGTCAGAAAGCTGCTAATTTATCCCATTTTACTGTTGAAGCGCTAAAATATTAAATACGTGTTCAAAAATGGATTCACTGCTGCTCACAGACCATGTTTTTAAAATGAGACTTGTGTTTCATGGTTACCTGAATGAGCCTCCCTGATACTCCTCAGGTAGGAGCTTGCCATCTCGAGCCTTCTGGGCCAGTGCCTGTCAAACCACAGCGATTCAGAGAAATTCTCAGGCTTAACATTAAAAAAAGCGAGACGTCATATCCTTCTTTTCATTTTCTTTACACTTATTCATTTTTCTGACACCAAACGTACGCACTTTACTGTTCCGTGGAAGAATGAAGCAGGGATTTGGGAAGATGGGGGCAATCTGTGAATCTTCTATCAGCATGTGATCAACTCAAGCAGAACACAGCGTCTCTCTTACAGATCCAAGTAAGTCCTGAGTCTCGAATGAAAAATGCACCCGTCATTCCCTAAATCTGCTTTTCCGACATCAACAGCGGTGACGCTGATATAACTACAACCATATGTTTATTTACAGCGTACGACGCAGCAGAGACCACCCTGTAAAAAAGACCTGTGATGATAAACTGACCTCACTGGAGGGTTTTTATTCTTCAGCTGTATTTAAATGCAAATGCAGCAAATGCTGAAGCAATCAGACAAAGTGCAGAGTGACTAACAGGATCATTTGAGAGCGCATTCGTGATCCCAGGATACACGAGCGCTGTGATTTCGGACTCCATAAACACAACAGCCAGTAGCAACTGGTGTGCAACCACATGCATGTTAATTTGAGACCAGCAATGCAGCTGCAGATGTAACCCAGGGCTCCTGGAGCTTCTGAGGAGCGCTGGGTGGGACAGAACATTTCCAATGTTCAGAGTGTCTGTCATTAGCGTATGCATCGGGATTAAATGTGAACCAGCACAAAGTTCTGCTGGGTAATAACCATCACATTTACAGGGTTGGGACAAGCTCCGGATGTATTCAGTGACGATCGGCCTTTCTCCGATGGCACAAATGTTGATGACGTGCTGCGCCACATGTTGTGTATCACGGCGTGAGCTACTGATCCTGCGTGTCCAGCGTATCTGTATGTCTGGCATGTATGGAGTCGTCGCTATATATTTAACCAGAGCACGAGTGCTCATAACTGCCTGCGTGCAGCTGCAGACCGCGAGTGGGAGGAACATCCGATCACTGCGGCTTTGATCACCATCTGCGGCCGGTGACAGCTGAGACCTGAAACACCCAGGTTCAGCTTGCTGCGGCTATCGTTAGTTATCTTCAGACCCGAGTATCTGAGCTGAAAATGTCTGTTCTCAGTGAGCTGATTACAACAGCGCCACATTTTACACCAGCGTTGTGTTTATCTTGTCTCTTGTGCAACTCAGCCGCACTGAAATTTCAACATGTATTTTCTATCCCAGAGAAATATGACTAATAAGAGAACCTATAATATAATAAGAGACTAATAAGTCACCTCAAGCAGCACACCACAGGCCAAATCACTGAAAAAAAAACCATTACATTGAAATAATGCGATCATTTCATAAAATAAAAACCCAAAGCCGTAGTGGAATTTCCCGACTGTGTCCTCATAACGACCCGTATGACTGTTACTAAGGAAGTCAGAGGGGTAACATTAGCTAGCATGTGCATAGCAACAGCAACAGTTTTTTTCAGGTGTTTGACTCAGAGTCACCTCGAGCTGCTGCTAACAAGAGTCATTTATTATTTTACGGTACCTTGGCGTTGGCCGAGATCTCCTGGACCCCCTTGTTGGCAGCGTCTTTGATGATGGGTGTGATGAGGCCCTTGTCTGTCGCCACTGCGATCGCAATATGGATTGAATCCAGAGGACGGGGGCCGTTGTCCGACCAGGTTACATTCACTTCGGGCATTTCCTGGTTTCAGATTGTAGCAAACAAAGAAGGAAAAGTGCCACATTGATCTCATATAGAAACCGATACAACTGAATCATTCAAAAATTTTGAAAAAATCATCAAAACCGATTGTGAACTGCACTTACTTTAAGTGTGACAGCAGCTGCCTTGATAATGAAATCATTGACCGACACTTTGATTTCTTCTGAAAAGAGAAAGAAGGAACAAGTGATTTCTGAAAACATACATCAGACCTACTGATCTGGATCCATCTGATCAGGATCTGGATGATTCAGTGCTGTCGGCCGCTGCTGCCAACGTTTCCTCGCGTCCATTAATGCAGTACCAGACCGTTATGAACGCAGCGATCGGGATTATTCATGACCTAACTGTGAAATCATTCCGCCCCTGAACAATGAGGGTCCGCAAAAACAACCGGGGAGAGAGAATCCCTCGGTACACACACCACCTCTCTAATGGGTCAGGAATGGCCGCTCCGTTTCCTCCATCACAGAGACGGGACTGAAGGGATTTACCGTTTGTTTGGAAGCTCGGCGAGTTAAGCTAAACAGAGCCAACGACGTGACAGCGCGATGAGCGAAACGTTTAAAAATAAGTCACTGATGAAGTCCTCTTATTTAAACGCGCTGAACGGAGCATATTTGGATTTTCTTCTCATCTACGCTCTCTTTTGTGTTGCTGGTTTACTAAATTGGAGGTTGACAGTGACTGATTTGGTTTATTTCCTTACAGATGGATCAGCTTTGGAGTCGGTGTAGCGGGTTGACTGAGCGTGACGTGCACGACTGTTTGGAAACGTAGCGTGACCGTCCTCTTTCTCATACAACAGTCATGTGAGAACCCCGAGACCCACGTGTTCATGGACATCGTCTCCTTCCAGCCGTCACAGTTACACATTCACAGAAGCATCTTTCGCCTGCACGTGAGTGTTTTTTACCTTTGGCCAAGGTTTTACGCAGGCTCATGACGGCCGCCATGTCGCAGTCCACGGAGGCGTAAGCATGGGGGATGGTGGTCTTCGACTGCGTCAGCCGTTGAGCGATCACGCGGCGGACGTTGGAAGCTGGGATCTCTGTGAAAGTGCCCTGAGGAAGCCACGGACATCGAGTCACTCAACAAATCAAGACTTTCACGTCAGGACTCGGCCCCAAAAGATCGAGATAAAGTTTGAGAGTCCCAGAAAACAGACAAATCGTGAGGTGAGGGGTCAGAGATGCTCACTGGTGCTCCTGGTTTGCCTGGTGTAGACAGAGGAGGGATGTTGGGTCTGCTGCCGGGGGCTGGGGGGGCAGCTGCCTTTGGCTGAAGTGGGCTCGGGGGAGGCGGGGCTGGGGTAGTTTTGGGGACAGGAGATGTCTTCAAGAGGTTGAGTGCATCTCTGTTTAAAACAAAAGAAAAGCTGGTTTCAGTATTAATGTTCTTGCTTCCCCTGAGGGGGACAAGGCTAACCGGTAGCTGGGTTAGCTGTGAGATTAAATGGAATTAATCATTCACTTCTACAGAACTTTTTTTCTTTTAAACATCTTCAACAGCTGCATCTTCCACACTTTGATGCATCTTTTAGAATGAATGGCGGCTGTGAAGAAGGCAATTCAATACACCCAAATCGAATCAAACCGTCTTGAGCTGCGCTGGGTGGTTCATTTTTAATGCGGGTGGTCTTGAAAGATTGTCACTGTCACCGTTTTCCACAGTGATTGATCCCAGCTCTCAGCTAAATTATTAATTGTAATTAATAATCCGCTTGTTAATCATGGTTTTGTTCCCTTTTTAAAATGGCGATCTAATATTTTACGGGGGAATAACTCGGCTCTTTCTCGAAAGGCACACAACAATGTTTTATTCGCCGCAGCGCTCCCAGCTGGGAGGGGTGGAGCACCAGTATCAGTCGGGCATCTTGCTTTTATTTGCTGCACCCCTGTAGCCGCATGTTACCGTCATGAGAGTTATCCATGTCGCGACCCAATCAGGGTCATATATTATTCTGACCGGTGCTATTAAAACCTCTCTACTGCTTCATCTTCCTTCTCCAAGAGAAATAGGACGGTTCATTCTCTGGCAGAGACAGATCATTTTGATGTTAGCAGAGAGGCTGCAGGCGGGGCAGGTATCAGGTGCGCCTGCTCCAAGCTCTAGTTCCAGTTCAGTGCTCTGATACCCACCTACCCACCCATATCACGTCTTTTGTCTGGACCAGCTGCCACGCTACATATTCCAGAGCAGCCCGGGCCCTACAGCCATTCCATTCTTGGCTCTCTGTGAGCGTCATCTTGGTATTTTCTGGAATACAAAAGCTCCTCCTTGTCTGTCACTGATACAAGAGTTTATTTATGGGAGGTCTGAGGCTATTTGGAAATTCCCTCAAATAACCAGGCAAAAAAAAAACAGCACAAGGTTGATCTATCACATAAAAACATAACGGAACATCTGTTAAAACCATGCAACAAAAAAATTCTAGCTGGTCAAAAACAAACCAAAAAAATCCCAACTCTCATTACCCATTAGATAATGTAACCTCACGGTGGCTGTGGTGAACCAGCTTTTGTGGCTAGATGGTGTTTTACTCAGGACGACTCTTTATATACTTCAGACAACCAAAGCAAAGGAGCTTCTGAAAGAAGCCGGAGAGAGTGAGCAGAATTTTAAAAAGGAGGGTAGGTCCCACAAAAACATCCCCAAACACCAACATGGTCGGATGAGCTTCTACTGCCACCTAGGAGAAGGTACAGTGGAGGAGAAACAACAATAAACAAGCCCAAACAACAAACTACAACCAAAGATTTGCTGATTGATCAACTGTCCAGTGTCACCCTGTATATCCTGGAAGAGGAGGTCCAATCATAAATAACTTTCAACAACAAAGTACAAACAAAAGTACTTATTCAAAATGATATAATGAGTAGAATTAAATGAAGAATAAGAATCCTGAAATCGAAATGCATAAAAGGGCAAAACATGATTTCCTCTTAACCAATTAATGTCGCCCAGGGATTACATAACATGCTATGATGTCACCTCTTCATTACAAGGCCTGTTGTTAATGAGCACTGCAGAGGGGCCCCGGCAGGAACGAAGGAAGGGGGCTGTGTACAGAGTGTGCAGGTTTCAGTCTCATCTAAAGAGCTCGGAAAGAAATGGAGTTTTGTCCTCAATTCAAAAGTCCAGAGTGCATAAACACTCTGCTTCTCAAGATGTTGGTCTACAGGCACCACTGGTTCAGATTAGTAACCCCTTGCTGAAAGGTAGCAGTCGGATCCCTTTTTCCACAAGCCACAATGAGGAAGTTCCCTTTCTTCTCTGTGAAAAATGCAGCTTGGGTTTCTATGGTCACCACTTGGTCCTGGAGACTGAGTTGCTATAGTTACAGAAGTTGCTTAATGAGATTCCCCAGTAGAGTGTTAGGTGGGTAACGAGGACATTCACTCGTGTCTCTTCTGACAGCAGGTGGCCATTACAGCTGCATATGCAAGTGTGTGGGGGGTGTGAGGTTGAGAAAGATTGCAGCTTTTTGCAGTGTGAATTCCCCACAAAAACGGAAATAAAGGGCTTGAAAGCATAACCGCCACACGCTGCCTACGCGGCGGCTGCGACCTGTGCTGGTCTCTGATCTGTTGCACCAATACGACCCGTCCTCCAAGACCATCCCAAGACATCATTTCCCATGAAAGAAAATAAAGTAAAAAGCCTCCACTCGGGATTAAAGCCCCTATTTTCAAGTTTCATTTATCACCCAGTTAAACTGCAGCCATGTTTGATACGTGTCTATCAAACGAAGGAGGTTTTCCATCTAAACAAAACAACTTATAATACAGTATAAGAACACAATGCTCCCATTTAGCTCCCTAGCCTCTGGTTGCCTCTCCATATACGCCTGTAGCCTGACTTTTATAATTTGTTTAGAGCTGACTTCCCTACACCTGTCTTCCCGGTCAATCATTTATGTTAGAAAAGAACACTCTGTACGGATTTGAGTCAGTGGTAAGACTTGTATTCAGGTTTTGAGTGATATGAAGTTGTACCCCAATGACCCCCCACTCACTCCTTGGTGATGAGCCCTCTCGGTCCAGTGGGCGTGGCCAGCTTGGGGTCTAAACCGTGAGTTTCCAGTATATGTCTTGCAGCTGGACTTAGACGTAACCTGGACAAGGAAGTGGGAAGTTAGTTTGAACTTAGATGTCATTAAAACTTTAATAAGAATGTTAGAAATAAAATTGAAATAGAGATCCATCTTTGGGTTATCGACACAAATGGTCACGGTGTAAGGCTCATAGAGTCTGGCGGGTTTAATTAACAATGGTGCCTGCTGGACAGGACGTCCAGTTCCATCTTCCATGCTTTCAAACTGTAGCACAGTTTGAAGACTAAATATATGGACGGACTCAGCATAAAATGTTGGCATAACAAAGAAGCCCTGTTCGTTCTGAGGCAGCGCTTCTCTCAGCCTCAAGAGTATTTACTGTGTAAACAGAAGCCGGTGGAGTCTCACACATTTCTGAAGTGGAAGAAAGAAAATGGTCTCGGTGAGCGAGTTAGGCGCTGGCAAAAAAAGAGAAAACACTTGAAATAAGTAGTGTTACTGTAAAAGAGCTTTTGTAATCAATTACGTAACTAAATTTCATTACAAGGTTAAAGAATTGAATGTTTTCAATCCTTCAACTCGCTGCCGACATCTTGTGATCTTTTTATCGACCGATCTCTCGACCGATCTACCAAATGAGTCACAAGATTTGCATTCTTAATATTACATAAACTATTGGAGATGCCCATTTCTATGTAAATTCTTTTCAAGCATGAAAATATTGAAGAGATAAAATATTAAATAAGTCCTTAACTGACTCACAAAGGAGACTGACGATTAAATGAGAAACGATCACATGCAGCAGCCGTGACTGGTTAGCTTTAAATCTGTGCTGATAAGGCAACAAACGCCTCACGAGTGAAGCTGCGATCATCAGAAAAAATGACCGCATCAGCATCTGGGATGGGGGACTCCACAGTCTCCCCTCCTCACAATACTTTATTTTTGATGGCTGGAGCAGCACAAATCGCAAATTCAGTACATGCAGTTCTTATTGTGCCATTGATTATAATAACTAATGATAATAACTGGCTGGGTGAAGAGGGAGATCAAAGGTTCCACAGCTAACAGGTCACGAGCTAAATACCTTCATCGCTAACTAATGTCATGGCCTATTGGTGGAAAACATGAAAATAGACAAAAGGAGGTAGACTGAGAGAATAAAAAAAAGACCCTATATCAGAGAGAAGACCAATATCCATAAACAGACGGTACCAAATCATGTGACAATACTTTGTAAACAGGGGCCGGTGGCCAGTCCTGTACCGCCCTAGAGGTTACGGTAAATCCAGGGATTTAATCTGTTAAGAGATTATCTGAAGTGCAGAAAGGAGGAGCAGAAACACTCACGGTCCTGATGTGGCTGGTCTCGGTGGAGGGGCTGCAGCGGGAGGCGTGACCGGGGCAGGGGCGGCAGGTGCAGGAGGCGGAGCCACAGCCTCAGGAGGCGGGGCCACTACCTCAGGAGGCGGGATCTCGACCTGCTTCCAGTCCTGCCCTTCTTCCACCATCAGGGCGATGAGGGTGCCCAGGCGCACGCTGCGACTGCCCTCCTCCATCTGCCGAAAATGGGTTGAAATGTTTAATGATGACAGTGCAGACTGTAGGAAGAGTGACTCTAATTACAGAAAACAGTAACACAGGCTGAGTTGTGGGTACTCCTTGACACACTGAATGCACCAGTAAGCCCAAGACTCCCCTCATTTTCACCACATTAGCAGTCACACCAGAAAGGCAGCTGTGAATCCGTAAATCACATTTGCTGTCTACACAAGACATCATCATAAACATGCGTACAAAGACTGAAATGTTGGGAGTGGGTGGGTGCAACACTGCCATCCAATGGTAATCATGCTGTTACACTCAATTCAACCCATGGGAAGCATATAGATGATTACACATGTTCGAATGCTTTAATACTAATTTAGAGCGGCTTAATAAAAATATGCCCCCGAGTTTTTCCGCCCACAGCATCTCCAGAGTAAACAGACACAAAGACCTGAGAAGGCGCCACTTTAGGATCTTTTCAGAGTCAACAGTTAACAAAGGATTGGAGGCAGGAGCTAAATCAACTTACAATGGCTGTGCTACAGGCTGTAGCCGCACATCTATTAACAACCGATAAATCGATCCCTTGGTGCAGGACGTGAAAGAGCAGAAAGTGAAACGGCAAACAGGAAACTGAGCAGTTAGTGTGGCAGAACATGTCGTGTGTATTCATTCAATTATTGACCAGTTCATACATCTTTTTAACAGTTATTGCACAGAAATCTATATATCACTCAGCGACTCCATGGCGACCCCATGGCCTTCCAGCGCAGTTTAAATCTGGACATCATTCATCCCAACATACCTCCATCTGAACCCAGGGGGGCTCCGCGCTTCTGGATTATGCACGTACAAATGTTTACTGCGTTCTCTGGTCTATGACTGATCCCATCCATTTATAAACAGCAGCCCTGCTGTGAGGACAGGACAATGTACGGTAGTATAAATATGACGACACCCCAGTAAGCTGGGTTCATGGTGCTGGTGCTGCTACCTCCCCCAACGTCCAGCTCTCCATTTCCTCACCCCTCTGGATGAGGGCTATAAGAGAACTTGACCCCTATAAATAATCCTGTGATCCAGAGGCAGCCTCCTGTCTAACTGCAGCCTGTCCAGGCATTCGGCCACAGGCGGGCAATTATGGTAACCTCTAAATTAGAAACCCGCTGGGCAACCTGGAGAGCCACAATTACAGGAGTAGGGACCATGAACCCTACAGTGAATGCCATGCCCCTGATGCCCTATTAGAGAAGCAGAAAAATCTCTAAAATATTGCCACTAGCTGCTGTTTTCCATTAACTGTACACACACTCTGTGTAACACAAACAGAAGGAAGGAGGGAGGGAGGACTGAGGGGGGCTTATAGAATGCAGACAATCTTTCTCTTTCTCTGCCATCTTCAGCCCCTACCCCCAATTCCTGGCCAGTTGCTATGGAAACTGCATCAGCCCCGCAGTAATAAAGACAAGGATGGAGTAAGGGAATGTGGAAAAATGGAAGCAAGGCAGAGCTGTATAACAAACGTTCAATCTGATATTCAACAGATTCGTTCAACCATTTCTGCTTTTTGTTTGTGGGAAAGAGATGGATTTTCATCACTAATGTTCCAAATCTGCATGTGCAATTGAGATCAGCATTGCCTTATTGTTTACTTGTGGTGCTGTTGCACAAACACATGATGTAATACAAGTTATTGCTTTATCAAGCATGTCTCAAAAAGAAGAAGCTGCATTATGAGCTGACAACAAAGGGCAAAATCCTCACATTCACCCCTTAGTTTAGAAAATGAAATAGATCAATTCAAGCTTCCATGCGAAGAAATAATGGCTTCTGCTAACCCACCAAATACTGCGTCCTAATACCTTAGGTTCTGCAGTAAGAGAAGAAAAGAACGTATTTAATGCATTCATCAGTTAATGAGAGAAAGGGGAGGAATCTTGTGGGACACTAATGGACGACAGCCGACCGAGTACTCAGTCCCTGGGCTGTAGACATAAGTGAAAGCTTGCTCACTGAAGACCATCAGCGCCGAGCTGGCAAAGAACAGACAGAAGTTGGACTTTTCCTTGCGCAGACGTGCGCGCTCCTACTCACCAATATCTTTGCCATGACGCCATCATCGTTAGATTCCATGGTAACAACAGCCTTGTCAGTCTCGATCTCGCACAGGGCATCGCCCGCTGCAACTGCCTCTCCTGGAAAGAATTTGGGACCCATTTAAGAACATGGCATATATGTCTAAATGCATTTACAATTCCTGCATCAACAGTCCATTTGCAGCAATAAAAATGAAGAATTTTCATGAAGAAACAACATGTATGTGCAAGAAACTATAACCAGCACATCTAATGACGACTGTAATTATTGTTTCAGAGATGTGAGTTACACAAATGCACTGTCTGTGACAGAAGGGAAGGTTTTTGCCCTTCCTTAGAAGCCCAGGAGGTTCCTACTGATCTACTACATGAGAAGGCTGGAATATATTAACATCTGCTTAGCAAAGAAAGAGGAAGGATATTAGTGGTTGCTGGTCTGAACATCTCTGTATGTCTGCTTTTAGTTTCTGAAACCACAGGTTACTTTGTAGTATTAACAAGAAAAATTACACTACTGGAGGATTCAAATCTTAAACTCTTTCAGCCGTATTTAGTCGAGGATGAATGATTTTGTGATCTTTGGGCCATGCCTTCTTGTCTTTAGACGCAAAGAAGAAGAAGGTAAAGGGGAAAGGTTCCTCTGAAGTTCATGCCTCCATCATAGAGGTAGGGAGGACCTTTTACAGCAAATACAAGAACACATCAAATAAAAACACAAATTCGCAAATAGAAAAAACTGAGACAGTTGTGACGTTGCAGTAAAAAGTAAAGTAAAATCTGTTTGTGCAGGAAGGGAAAAAAGAGAATAGGGTGGGTTTAAGGAAAGATGAGAATGGGTGAGGGGAAGGTTGAAAGTGCAGAGGTATTGATGTTGAAAGCCCCTGAGAACGAGCAGCAGTGGAGGCAAGATTGGATTTGTATGAGGCTTTAACATGCTGTGACCCCCGGGGTTACGTGTGATGTGCAATATTAAAGATTAAACAGGCGACCTCGAGCCTTTTCACCTCTGCGCCGCCGGACAGGTGGCAAAAATAACAACACAGATGCAGGGACCGACGTCACATACATCCATAAAAATAGATCCATTAACACTTACGCAGAGAATGCTTCACTTCCCTTGAGGTTTTAATTTGGAAATCTCATTTTATACTATTTGATTGTGGTAAATAAGATGCAAGATTCCACTGCAAAAGTGAAATGCTTTAGCAGCAAGCTCCCATGAAGAATAAAGTAGCACCCAGATGTGCTTTTCGTGTCACAGAGAATTTATCTCCCTGGTATCTGCACATATGTACATATCACACCCCGAGTCACACAAGCACATGGCAACACGGCGAGGCGGCCAATCAGATTTCAGCGTGCTGCTGCCTGATAAATGAACGTGTGGCTGAGGCGGCTGGCTGAGCAGAGTTGCTAAGCATTGATGAATGGTGACGGCTGTGTTTCCGGGAGCCAATTAGCCACCAGAGGCCCTCGGGTGCTCCAATGCAGGGGCCCTCAAAGAAAAGTGACGTTATGCAGTAAATGGCTGCACGCCCCTTGGGCCATGTTGTGGGGAAAATAGATACAATGAGCGCTCTGTTTTAAAATTGGCTAATGTAAATCGTGTTCATATGTTCACTCATCTAAAAATAAAGTAATGACCTCATAGTAGATGTAGCAGATTGATTACAAGAGTTCCAGTTCAACAGTCTAATGAAGAGAGACAACATTGGGTTCTCTTACCTTCCTTCTTAAGCCATTTTACTATGTTTCCCTCCTCCATTGTGGGGGACAGAGCAGGCATTTGGATTTTGACTGGAGCGACACCTACAGGATAGAAACAGAATAGAATTTACATGACAAAATTTGGGTTGGAATTAGAACATTGATAGGATTTGGCAAACATGAGTCTGGTTAGAATGCTATTCCAAACAAGTAATCACTGAGCATAGAAACAGAAAAAAGTGCCAAGAAAACAACAAACAGATAGAACAACACTAGAGAAAACACTAGTTTGAACTTAGATGCCAGTTTCCAAATTATGCTTGAAATACAAGTATTTAATATTCATGGACAAATAATAATAAAAAAAAATACATTTTCTCTTACAATCACGGCATCAGATAAGGATAAACATGGTTTATTCTATCTCCACGGAGGCATTTAATGAACCCCGGACAGAGTTCTGCCTCTGTTTGTCGGGTGTGTCTCAGCCACCAAACAGAACCTGCAATTCTCCAGAGCCAGGAAACCTGCAGCAAACATCACTGCTGACCGGTCGCACCCTTGACACCACCTGGTTTTCAATGCTTCCCTCTGGAAGCTGCTACAAGAGACTATATATGACAAGAACAGTTTCTTTCCACAGCCCATCTCGCTGATGAACACCTAAATCTGTTGGACCATGTAGAACTATCCATCCCTAAAAACATCTACATATATATTTCAATATTAGGTATTTATTGATCTTCTCAGCACTACCATTTTGACCACTTGTAATCCACCAGCCACTTTAGATGTCTGCACATTCACACGCGGTCCTGATTCTGTGGGGCATCATGGGTGCTGCTGCCATCTGCTGGATGTATCGCAATATTACAAGGCAATGCGTGTATAAGGAATAGAACTTTAGCAGGATATTGAAATTCTTGAATTTCGTCCAACACATATCAGTCTACTAAATATGAGGGCATCATTCCGCTTTACTGACTTTCAGTCAATTATAGACTCAATTTAAGGCCCGACATTGATTGAAGAATCCTTATTTATCAGAACGTTCACCCCTTCATGCTTCTGTTCAGATTCTGGTCGATAAAAAAATAGAATTGGTTTCCAATTGCTGCTCCTAATCTCTTGAATAGATTTGAAAAAGAACTGCTGGCACAACTGAAAGTTTGCTTAAGGCAAACTTTTATTCATTAACTTTTAATACAAGTTATCACCATGCCTTGCTGTTGAGAACTTTGGTCGATGAAGGTTGTTTTTAAATGTGCCATATATCTAAACTTGAACTCAATACAGATTTAACAGCAATTAAAATATAAACTCAAGTATTCTTCTTCTGCATCATTTAGTCAGGGTTGATTATACAGTGATTTCGAGTTTGGGGTGAGTATTTGAAAATAAATAAAAATCAAATTTTTTAAAAGGTATTTAATTTGTGGTATGACATCAGATTTAAAAAAGAAATTGAGGCAATATACACAAGTGCTCAAAGCTTTGTGTATACTGACCTTAGTGATGCTGTGAAGTGGTGAAAAGGAGGAAATATGTCAAGATATTCTCCAACCATGCAAATCTTGATTTTACTTCTCGCTGGGCTATTGAAATATCGCAACATTTGCTTAACATGATTGCCCCCGCAGCCGTGGCATGTGTCAAGATTGGAGGCTGATTGTCATTGTCATCTTCCGCAATTCATTTCTGTCTGTTGGTACTGCACAGGTAGGTAGATGGTCTCAGCTGTCACTGATAGAGTGACAGCTGAGACCATCATGTTAGCCACTTGAAGAAATACAATAAATGATCACCTACCGCAAGTGCACAATACATAATTTACAAAATCTAACAGCTTTCCTTGGACCTTGCAGCACTGTATATATGCTCATCATAAATTACAATTCATGGGAGTATATTTTAAGACCAGAAATGTAATTTTCCCCCTTTGTTGTTCTGCTGCTGATGATAATTTTATGTCTATTTGAAGGGTCTGTCATCCAGGTCATGGTAATCCTCGTAGTTGAATCATGGCAACTGGACTGTTTGAGTTCCATGAAGACATTTCATCTCTCATCCAAGACGCTTCATCAGTTCAGACTGAAAAAGAGTTCCAGATATTTATACTCTTAAGGAGCATTAACACATTTGGAGCTTCAGTCACCTGGTTGTGGGTTGCTCCACCCTCATTATGCTGGTCATTGAAACTTCCCCTGACACAATGGGGTTCGTTAGTGGTCACGTGTGAATGGCCTCTTCTCCTCCCGGGAAAGTTTTTCAATACTATTGTAAACAGGTGAGAGGTGATGTCTCGGATCCCCAACTCTGTTTAATGATGATCTTTCCAGTTTGACATAGATGGCTTCTTTCACTCTTCACTCGAACCATCTATCTTCCCAGGCCTAAACCGGTACATCACTGTCCTCAAACGAGTGTCCTTTGTCCTTCAGATGCAGGTGAACTGCTGAGTCCTGGCCTGAGAAGTTGGCTCTTCTATGTTGGGCCATGTGCTTGTGAAGCAGCTGTTTTGTATCCCCAATGTACAGGTCTGGGCATTCCTCGCTGCACTGGACTGCATACACTATGTTACTCTGTCTGTGTCTCTGTGGTTTGTCCTTTAGGTGGACGAGCTTCTGCCTCAGGATGTTGGAAGGCTTGAAGTGCATGTGATGATGTGTTTATTGAGAATCCTCCTGAGCTTCTCAGAAAGCTCTGCAACATATGGCCAGACAATGTTGTTCTGCTTATGGTTGATTCTTCTCTTTCTCCTCTGGGTTTTCTAGAAGATTTGATGAAGGACCAAACTCCAAATGTGTTAATGGCTCCTGAAGAGTATAAGTATCTGGAACTCCCCAAATGTCAGAACTGATAAAGCCTCTTGGAAGGGAGGTGATACATCTTCATGGAACTCAAACAGTCCAGCTGCTATGATTCAACTACCAAAATAATTTTATGTCAATAAATCATTGTGTCAGTGGCCTACAGATCCCTGCATCTTTACAACAAACTGGCCAAACTGGACAGGATCTCTTTGGATTAGAATGGTACCAACTGAAACTTCTACCTCCAGATGAATTCGAGATGTATAAATGTGTGCAGCAGCATGGTAAAATGGCTATTGTCATTGACCCCAGAGCAACTGTTGACGCTAACATTAACACCTTGCTAATATTACATGACTGTTTGCTGTTTGATTAGTTCTTACTCGAGTACATACATAGACTTGATGGCACAATGTATTTAAAATCATGAAATGGCAAATGTCTTCTCTGGGAGATTTTTCTCCAGGTTGCACTCGTATTTTAAAATAACAGACCGCCCAAACAGATAATTTACTAACTAAATAAGGAGTTCTGAAACCATGAAAACGACCCCATATATTCAGCAACACTACCTCTAGCTAGTGAGCTGCCAATCGTGTTGGAATACATGGAAAATGTTTCCTAAATAAAAACAAGGCGTTACTGATCGGGTGTCAGCATACCAAGGGCAAAAAACACGTCCTAATAAAGAATTGACAGCACTCACCGAGAGACCATGGTGACTGGAAAAGAAATCGAGCCTGTTCTTTCCAGGGGTATGTGGACCATAAACATTTATTGAATTTAGATAGTTTGAAGCCAAATAAAACCCCTTGACGACCGAGACGCAAGGAGGCAGCCATGTTTTCGTCCTGGGTCGGTCGGGTCGTCAAAACAGATGCCTGACTACAAGATTAAAGTAGAACTAATTAAACACACGAATCGGAGTCAAAGTGTTGTTCCACGACAATTGATTTTTAAAATCTATTGTATCGTAATGTATTGTATTTTATTTTAACGTATCTATGATTAACGTTCAGGCTTTCAAAGAGTAAGCTCTTTTTACGTCATTATTCTTCTCTTCCAAAAATGACTGATATGAGAGATACTGCCCCCTGTCGTTGGGAATGCAGAATAAACTGTTCTGATAAATTCGAACTTTTTAATGTATCTTTTTCTTTTTAAATGTAATTAAGCGCATTCGGGATATTTGTACTCTTCATAAGAATGTGTAACTGAGGTTTTCATGCTTTAAATATACCAAAGCAAACACACAATTGCTTTGATATTTCTTTGGTTAAAGTTACACCGAAAATCTCAACAAATCATGCCTTTTGTTCTATATCTCAGTCCCAAATTACAGTTAATCGATTACACAAGAGATTACACAGGAATCAGGACTCTACAATTATGTCCATTCATGGGATTCATGCATTCACATGTTTTATGACCAGTCAGTGGGGGAAAAAAAAGAATGAACTTGCTGTGGTTCTTACTGGTCCAACTCACAGTCATGGTTGAAATGCTCCCAGGACCATTTGACTGTAAGAGCCTAAGATAGGATGGCCTGATAAGATGACGTTTTACACAATGAACCCACTGAGCCGGCACACATGAACAAAATCCTAGCTGGCTGTGTGGCTGATCATTTCCTCCCTTCTTCCTTCAGTATCTGAATGTATTTTTGCACTCTATGCAAATAAAGAAACAGCTCATGCGGGGCTTATTTAAATGTGAGAAACGCTTTCTGATACCAGGAGATAAAGACACTTGTATGGACTGACATCCCCTTTTGTTTTTGCAGAACAAAAGTAACTATTGTGTGACCAGGTGCTTTCATAATTCCAGCCCAACCTCTGCCTTCCATTAGCCACAAAGTTAAGCTTATTGACGCGATATTTCAGTTACACCTGTGTGTTTCTCGCTTTCTGTATCATCTAATTACAACTGGTTTGGGCACATGTTTCCTTGTATGCCATCACTGCCACATGCAGGTTCCTGGCAGTCTTGCCAAACACTCGTTATGCTGGTTTAATGGTGCTTTCCAAAATTAGTGAGAACAATACACTTGTGCAAGTGATTGTCAGAAATCCATCACAAGTCACTTTTTGTGTCACACACGGTGATCTCATTAAAACACTTGTTTTTGAATCCTGCTGTGGATCCTCACACGCCAAGGGTGTGTAAAGCCTTGATATGCGTGTACAGGCCAGTGGTCTGTTAGGAAAATAAGGGTGCATCTATTTGTGTTGCAGATAAAATATTTGCGTAACTGTCCTCATGATAGCACAGGATTCGTAAACATTTGGCCATATTGTTCTGTATTTGGGATAACTACAGTCATCAATTCATCTTTTCTATGCAATATTAAATGTCATCATTTATTTGGGATTCTTGTAGGATCTGGTAAAGGGTTGAAATTGGACCCAGCAGCAGCACACAAACAGAGGAGAAGCTGTTAAATAACCTTCACTGACAACATCCTCACCAGCAGGATGGACGTTAGACAGTTTGGCGGCACACAGGTGGCAGCAAAACAGTCCACATATAAAGTAATGCAAGAACATAATCTTTGCGTCATACACAAAAGGATAAACAGTCCCAAGTAAGGGGAATCAGGCAGAGAGGAGCGAAGCAGGTAGCAGACTGAGATATAGCCAGCCAGAAGGAGAGTTACATTACCAGGGCTGGGAAGGTGCATTTGAGTCAGATAACAGGAAAAACATCTAAAAATGAGTGCTGGAAAGTCAGACATGAGGGAACTAATAATGTGGCAGAGAGTGTGTGTAATGCTGGGGGGTATAACTGGGGAACAGCTGTGTGAGATTGGGCTAATGGCTTTGGAGACAGTGACAGGGGTAACGACTGTCCTGGCGGTGGCAGAGCAGACTGTGATGCATTGCTATACTAATATAGCATATTAGCGCTGTTGAGATACACCCGAGAGGTCAGGGTAGCCTTTTTTAGATCTCAAAGAGGTCAACATCAAACTCATCTGAATTTGACAAATTAAAAGGGTCACAACAAGTGCTGCTTTGGAGTAAACATTGATTACTCCATATGAACACTACAGCGCCACGTCACCTCAACGAAACAATAGAACCTGATGGCTGTTGAAGTTTAATTGCGCTGCCTCCTTTCTTTACTCTTTAATGCATTGCAATCAGATGCTATTATCCCAGTCCAATCAGCGGCTGTCACTGTTGGCTACATCATCTGAAATGAAATGCACAAGTGCAGCGAAATGGTTTCCTGCCACCAGGAAGAAACGCTGCTAATCATTCACAAATACCATCAAATCGGCTCCTGCAGATTGTTCTTGATGGAGCGCTTTAAGATGCCATTTCCTCCGGCGTCATTGCGGGGACGGGCCGGAAAACGTACGGTGGGAGAACATTTTTAAAGTCGGCAGTCAATGATGAGAAGGGCATAACGCCTCAATCAAAGCTCGGATATTCAAAGAAACGCTCCAAAAGGCAGATAAAGGAAAGAGCGAGTGTGGATTTGCTTATTTGAATAGGTCACAGAAAGGATCCCTTTACTGACACAGCTTTTATCTCGCTGGCCATCTCCAGGTTCTATCTGCTGCCTGCAGGTACCAGTGTGGCAACTATGGCGCGCGCTGGCAAACGCTTCAGAGAGTGACATTACATCGCGCCAGGATAAAATAAATAACTAAATAAAAAAGCGACTGCTTTCCAAAACCAAAGCCAGTGAAAATTCAGTATGGAACCACGAACCCAAGAATAACATCGTTATGTTGTCACAAATAGCAGTGGAATCCTGGGTTTCAGCATAGAACGTTTTATTTTCATTTTTTTTCCTGCAGCAATCGATCACCATTCCATTCTTTCACAGTATAAATAACACACACTCAACACACACTGAATACATGTATAATTCTTTAGAATGTCCCTGACACGTTCACCAACTTCAAAAGCATTTGATTAAAAGCGGTTCACATTAGCACTTGACCATCTTTAAAGGTTCTTCATTTGAATCTTAAGCAAAAAAACATTATTTTTTTTCCAGACTCTCAGACTGGAATAATAAACACCATTTTAACAAAACGTCTAGGGGCAGTGTCACAGCAAAATGGAGAATTTAAAGGAAAAAAGAAATAACATTCAAATAAATGGTTCCTGAGACACCACAAAAACATCACAGTGGTAAAAAATATCAAACGCATACTAAATCGTCAACAATAAAAGGATGAACTCTTCAAAACTGTCACTTCTCGGACTCCCTCCATCCTCTTGCATTGCGTCCAAACTTGTAAACAAGTCTGCGTCCATCTACTCGCTCCAGGATTTCTCGCTTGTAGTAATATCTGGAATAGAAGGAAGACTGGAATGTGACCTCGTGACCTCACTTTGTGACCTCACCCAAGACCCAGTTATTGGGTTTCAGCACAATCACACACTTCTGATTGAATCCACACCAAATCTGGTTTGATCAAGGCCTGGCTGCTAATTCTATAACTTGCACAAGGCGGCCAAATCATTTGTTCATTCGATAAGCCCAAACTAGCCTTGACCATACTTCTGTTTTGGAATATCAGATGTGGTGATTTTCCTCTTTTTATTCTGCATCAGTGCCTGCAGCCCACGACACAAGCAAGGCATGCACACGCAAAATGTGGGCGCTATTGAATAACCAGTTTGTCTGGCCAGGAGCCGTTTTCTCAACTGTCAAAACTCAACATTGAAAAAAAACAACAAAAAACACAGTCCCCGAAGGCAGTGGAGTGCTGAGAGATCTATCAAATTTAAAATTACAATGAAGGCAAAATGAATATAGCAGGACTTGAATCTCTCCTTTGGCATCTTCAAAACACATTTATCTAATCGGCTGGGTTCGAAAGTGATGGCAAGGAATAAAACTTTGTCAAAGAGTTTTGACATCCCTCTGCTTTTGTTGTTGCTGTCAGCGGAGGCAGATCCGTCTGGTGCTGCCATCATGCTGCAAATCCTCCGGAGTTAGAGCAGCAAAACGAAAAAAAACAAACAAAAAAAACAACCGCAGGCGCGTCGCGTGGTTTCCACAGGCTCCCTTGACAATGAAATTAAGCTTATTAGATTAGCTCTTTGAGAGCGGAGCGTCACAAAGATGCTCTGAGGAGCAGGTCGCCTCAGTTGATTAACATGAAAGGTGAGATCAGCCGGTTTGGTTTCAGCGTGTTACTCTCTGTGATGTTGTGGGGAAGTATCTGGAGGTGGATTAGCAACAATCTAGCATGAAAGTCTTTGTTATTACAGTTTTATGGCCACGAGGACATCCGAGAGAATGTAGCACCTTCTCACGCTTCCTTGTTCACCTGCCAGCAGACCGTAGTGTGGGCGGAGCTAAAAGATGAACTCCTGGAGTTGCTTTATCTCAGGATAAAGGAAGGGCAACGTCAGGACTCACTACAAATCCTGGATGAGAGAACGTGTGATTGACCCTTAAGCCCTGCCAGTTGTAAACCCCTTTTCCACCAACGCTTTTATTCCCAGGACTTTACCTGTGTAAAAAACAAGTCATGGTAATCTGTGGCGTTTGCATTACAACAGCGTCTGAAAGTTCTTGAAAACCCTCAAAAAAATCCAGGAACCTGAAAAGTCCTACCTTTCACTAGGTGCTCTTTAAGGGGACATTTGAACAGTTTTGTTTTTGGGTACTTTCAATGGAATATTTTAAAATCCTAGGTAAAAGAAAAAAAAAGTTCCTTTTGAACACCTTTCTGTGTGGGGCTAATGTGTAGGGCTTTGGGATTCTGATCCAGTTAATTACCCAAAAGGACATGCTTTTTCTGTAGATTAAGAATATCATTGACCATAATGCACCATCTTAACAACCTCAAACTATCTCTTCTCCTTTAGTTGTGCTTCTTCTGGTGTATTTCAGATTCTAACCGCAGCTTCTTCATCCGACCACCAACAAAACTAGGTTTATCTGCTCCAGCCTCTTGGGAGACATAGCTGGCAATTACCAGGCACTCCTATAGAAACTTTCTGTACATTTGTTTCACATTGAGACGTCAGCATGGAGCAGTAAAATTGGACACAATAGCCTTTAATGGCTGAAGTCTCTACTGAATAATCAACGACACCTTTAAGAGCGTCTCCACTGAAATAAAGACAACAAATCCATCCTGTGTTGATGGTGGGACTGGGAAGTCTGTACCTCATGGCCCGGCTGAGTTTCTCGTACGTCATGCTGCTGTTATTCTTCTTCTTGCCCCATAGCTGTGCCACCGCTTCGGATTTGAGGAAGCGGAAAACCCCCTCTGTCCGATCCTCCCACTTGATCAGCCCCGGATTTCGCTCTGGATTCAGCAGAATGTCTCTAATGAATTCCCACAAGTGGGTCCCCCTTTGATCTGCAGCAGGGAGAGGGAGGATTTACAAGATGGGATATGGAAATCTGAACAGGGATCACAATATTAAAACAGTTTTTTTTTTTACACTACTTACTTTGTTTTTTGACCTGAACAGAATGACGTGTGGGCCTTTTTTCATCTAAACGAGACAAAGTAATTAGCTACACTTTGTAAAATATACATATTTATGTCAAGAAACAAAATGAATTGTTGATTCCTCACCGGCACTGGGCGTGGTTGGAGACGGTCCAATCGGATTAATTAAGGGATCAAAGATTTCTAAAATAAAACATTAGCATTTAATTGATTAAAATGTGATCCATGACCAAACAAAACACTCGCGGAAATAAAGCATTTGATTACGCAGCTTTTTCGGTACCTCCAAGTGGATAGCTGACATCGGGGAAAGGACAAGTGAAGTCCACTGGAAGGCAAAGAAATGAAGATAAGTAGGGGCAGATTTCAACGGGACATGCAGATTATTCCACCAACTGCCAAGAAAAGTTCCCTTCCTCTTACATTCTGATTTGACCTCCAGTTGTCCTACTTCCACATGGTACTGCCCTGCGCGTAAATGAGAAAAGAGCTTTGAATATCAGTACGATTCAGAGAATATTTCAGCATATTTTAATATTCGCCGCTTGTAGCGTTTCGCTTTCAAGTGTAAAAACCCAAAAGTTACCTAACCAGATCCTGACTCTCTCAACCTTCTCTCTGGGTTCAAGAATCTTTTTTAACACTCTAATGCCGGCGGAGATTTGCTACAGACCACGCAGGGATTCTTTTCGCGTTGCTTTATGGCACACGCAGATGAGGTTTTACAGCATTGGGAAACAGGATGGCGCCTTGTTTTTGTTGATGTTGGCATGCTGGAATAGCATTCAAACTGTGGAAATGTAATCACAAAGCCCATCCCCACTGTCACAAACAGCTCTGACAGTTTTACCTCCTTCGGTTTTGTCGTAATTGCCGCGTATTGTAAACCCATGTATCGCAGTTAGGGGGAGCATGCGGCGTGAAGCTGATCGTTTGTCTCAGCAGAACTGCTTATGAACAACAACAGCATTGAGCTCTAGTTGGATTTACACAATTAGTGTGGAACAGAGGTTAAAGGCAGTGAACCCGTGCCATTATTGCTTCAGAATCGTGCTGCACAAGAATTTAAAGCATTTTACTCTTTCGGCATGCTGGAGCTGTTTAACAGCCTTAGCTGGAAGCTGATAAGGTGTAGCCATGGGCTTCTAAACCCCGTATGCTTCAACTCTCAAACTAATTTCAAGTGTTTTAGCCCTTCTGCAGCTTGATTCACAGCTTTGTTCCTCCTCTGGGCTTTGTCAAGAGAACCACTCAAGCAAATTCAAATAACATATCCATCATCTCCCTCTGCTCCTCCACAGATCAGCGAGTCCTTTCAACACTTCAGCAACAACAAAGTCGAACCTTTTAGTATATCTTTTATTTGGAATAAATACCCCCCCGTGAGCAGAAATGAAAACCCACCGCCCCACTTGAGCTCAGTGAGACTCTGGAAGAGGATGGACCCCACGCTGCCGGCAGCACGGACAAAGTCCTGGTGACTCAGGTTGCAGAGCTGATGGCCGTCCATGTCAAAGCTTTGGAAGGGAAAGCTGGAGGTGTCGATCTGGTGCATGTCCAGAACCTGCTGCACCCAATCCCACACCTGGAATTTTGTCCAGAACTGTGGCTGGGATTCACAAGACCACAGGTGGCTGGAATATCCGGACATCACCATTGGACCTGTGCAACATTGTGCGTGAGAACATTTGTTTAAACCATAAATATGCAGCCATATAAATTGCCTCTGTCAAGCTATTTGTCAAATAATTCCTCCACATATAAATTGACTTTGAGAGCCTCGGAGCTCTCTTTCAATCAGGAGTTTAAAAGCCATTCACTGTGGTTGTGGTTATTAACTAAGAAAAAAAATCAATCCAAAAAAAAAAGATTTTCCTGAATTTCCTGAGGCCTATGAGCTATGAGTCAAATAAATCAACAGATTTTTTTCCCCCCCCCAGAAAAAAAAGCCCCTGATGTCAGGGTGGCATAGAAAAGGTCGGCTCACCATCGGGGTATGTATTGGGGGGTCCCCAAGCAGCGGTCAGTGGGTTGTCCAGGGTGCTGAATGGAGTTACACTCATACTGTGGCTTTATTCTCTGCTATACCATGGCCCAGGGCCAAGAGAGGCACGATGAGCTGCATGGATGATTTAAAAAGGCCAAAATGAACGTGAGTGGTTCCACACATCATATAAAACAACATGCATTGGTACTCTGTACTATTAACATAACATTATGATAGAAAATAATTCATATTGCTATTATATTACTCCTAATAAAGGCATTTCCGTGGTCATAAAATTTGGGACAAGCTGGATCATTGAACAGTCAAGAACATGCACAGATGTATAACATTTAGTGAAAAAGAGTTGATTTTTTTCCCTTTTGTATTCTAAACTACCAAATTTAGGTTTTTTTCTTACACCTTAGTGTTGCAAACCTCAGGAGCACAAAGAGATCGTGCAGTGATTATGGGCTGTACATGGGTCAGGCTTTTTTACATTCCGTGTGCTGTTAAATTTCCATTTAATCCATTTGCCCTTTGAGTGATCAGATTTGTTGAAGTAGCTGGAGCTTTATTCTGAGCAGCAGACGTGTACGTTTGGCCGTTGTTTGAATTTCTGTGATGTTTCATGATGTTATCGCCCCGAATGATTTTCATAGCTACAGTCACTTACTTCAGAGGTCACTTCCTCTCATGCTCCATAATTCCAGCTTGTGCTCGAGGTGGAAATGAACACAGAGTTCAGACGTAGGGAAATTTGCCTCCCATGTAAATGTAAATGTTTAGAATTTCAGCAGCTCCTCTCAAGTCAACCACGCAGAAACGCTATATTTGTACTAGCCGATACCGTTTTCACAGTGCACTTTTTGTCTGAATATAAAATAAAGCATTTTGCTTTTAAATCCAGTAATTTAAAAATAGAAGAAAAGAAAACGTTTTCATGGGGTGTTGCTACCATCCTACTAACTCATAACTTCACTTGTTCATTAGAAGATATTCTAGCAACACCTTTGTGGTGAGTTATAAACAAGTATGAGATCAGACCCATGCTTACTTAAACAGCGAATACCATGCTGCCATGCAAACATGTCTGCTACATGGAGGCAGGCTGTCTTATCTACTTCAAGATCGGCAGAATGGCCCATTTACCACCTGGAAGCCCTGAATGAGATTTTGGGACAGATGTTTCTACTACACTTGCTCCCAAGCAGGTTTTCAATTCACAATACTGCAAATAGTTGTGCATCTGATAACTTATGGTGTAAGAAAACCAGACACTTACAATTGCATGTCCCATAGCTAATAGTTAGGCTTGACTCTTCTTGGTAGATTAATGGCTTTTATACACCTTAGCGTCTCCCACATGAGTTAACCGAAACTAGAACAACACATTCCAACCCCTGGTGTTCACTGACTCTCTGACACAGGACACCCTTGCTGCCTGGGCATGTTACAGTCATAAACACGTTATCATTATATTCATCAATGCCGTTGTGTAATTTTTAGGAAATATCATAAAATACTTTGATACAAGCTAAAACAATGCTTGAAACTCGAGAAGCTAAACTACGATATAATTGAGTCCGACTTTACTTGAGTTTGGGTGCTCGTGACCAGTATGGCACCTACCAGGTCAGGAGAAGGGTGTCCAATCAGAGCAGATTGAACCAGCAAAGATCATCCCAGCACTCTTTTCTCTATTGCGAGATGAGTCCCTTTATCCAAAATCTGTCACCTAACAGCCCTCCCCATAAAAAAGAAAACCGGCAACTACAGCAAACCCACATGCACAATAGGTTCTCTTGTCTCCCAGGGACTATTTTATCCTGCCAACTTCCTGAACCTGCTACGATCGCCTACCAGAGTTATACTAGGTATGCATTTGCATAATACACACCCACACTACCAAACACAACTTTTGGATTCCCCTTTGGCACTCTTCCCTCTCTCTTTCTCTTTACGCACACACACACATACACACACGCTTGCCAGCTCAAGCACAGAAACACACAGCGGTGAAGAGACACAAATGAGGGATCAAATGTGCTGTGAGATTACGTAATTTTCTGTAGTTCATCGAGACGAGCGATGATCTGAGGTCAGACACAGAGAAGCTCGCTTTAGTTGTCTTTTTGGGAATCGGAGAAAATTGGAGCACTTCTGATCACAATTTAGGCCAAGCTTAAATCAGCCCCAGATACGCGGGGGCCACGAACGACCACGTCCTGTCACAATCCTCCTTAACTTTGATTGGCTCTTCAAATGCCGGCTCGTGGGGGGGACTCGAGAGCGACAGGCGACTGGCATTTCGTTATGCATCCCACAAATCCCAGTGAGCATAGCACAACAGAACATAAGGGAATCAAGAGTGACTTTATGATTTGTGACTTCTTTGACGGTCCTGTAGATGCCGAGTTATTTTCCTGTCAGGTATCGTGGATTCTGTGACATTCACAAAACACAGTGTGTCTGAACAGAACATGCCCATCAAAATCAGAACCAAACAACACCGCATTGATTCAAGCAATATAAAGGAAGGAGTAAATGTATTCAAAGCAGTTTTAGCAATTCTCTGTTTTTGCAAGTCCCAAATGGCAAATAGAGGGAGTTATAGTCTATTTTTGCTTGATGCCAATTAAGTCTCGGACATAATGTAACATTATCGATCCGAGAGCTTTATCTGATCTGTAGCCTTGTGCCGCTGAAATACCTCAGGAGACCAGAGGCACTAACAGCATCACGCTGATAACTGCGGAGACTGAGCAGGGCTGAACTGTATAATAGCTGAGGGAGGCAGATGACTGTCAGAAAGTATGTCAGGTTTCTCTCAAAGTGGTTCAGAGGTTTCCGCGGAGAGAGACGAGAGGCAGAGCTGAACAAATAAGATTAAGTAGTGACTTATTGTCTTCAAACTCCAGTTAACTGTTACAGTGCTGTGGTTGCATTCATGTGTGTGTGGGGGGGTGTTCCTGTTTTTGTACATAATTGGGACCAAAGTAGGAAATTTACTTTCCAAGTGAGGACATTGAGGAAGTTTGGAAAATTTGGCTGTTGAAGGGATAATACTTGGCTTTTAAGGTTGAAAGTTAGAATTGGGTTTAAGTGAGATTTAGGGTCGAGATGGGGCTATGTTTAGGATAAGGGGCTGGGGAATGTCCTATGCTTATGAAAGTCCTTTCACAGATGGAAGTACTAGTTTGTGTGTGTCTTTTTATTTTCTGCTCATCCTCAAAGGTAATTCTTTGTTAGCGCCACTATTCCTGACAGTTCCCAACATCTCTCCATACAGGGCAGATCGACGCACAGCCCTGATGATAAAACCTGCCATTCCTTGTCTCCCTGACCCCCTCCTCTCCACTGTGGATTAGAGATGTGTTGCCTCAGGCCCTCCCTGCATCCCATCGGCAGCCTATTTTTAACACAGGTGCTATTTTCTTCTGCACCTTTCCTCAACACACTCCTCTCCATCTTTAAAGGGTAAAGGGCCCCTGGGGTGTAATTTGAGACCTAAGCCGAATTTGGCGGGAACGCGTGACCACACTGTGTTGCCGGAAGATTAATATGCCCATCAGCAGTGAAGTAAAGTCAAACAATTCTCATTACGCCGAATGGTTCGGCCCGATTCTTTTCCTGTTCTTTGTCTGCCACATTTTCTCTGTGTGTCGTGGGGAGAGCAGCTTTCGGCATCTCATTTCATGGATCTTCGTTCCGCTTTTCCAGGGTGGATCTGGGTCGGCCTATGCAAAAGTCCACTGGGGGGTGGGGGGGTGCGAGCAAATGGGAGAGACAGAGAGGGGGAGATCAAAGTCTGTCACACAAACTCCAGTCTGTGAATCAGTCTTCCGTCATCACAAGAGACAGCGAAGAAATCCTCCCAGACACAAGAGGATGTCGTCCAAATGCTGCCATTACAGAATGTGTCATTTATTTTTAAATAGATGAGCAAAGGCTCATGTCATCCTCCCGTAACAGAATGCTACTGACCCAACCCCTCATCCCCCCCTTCACAAAAGAGGTTTAGAACCTGCTTAATATTTCTGTGAAACATTAATACCTTTATTGAGGTCAAAAGTTCCCATTTGACAGGAGAGGCTGTCATAGCTGTCAGTCCTGTGAAACAGACAGGATGGGTGGGGTGCATGTGTGTGGGGGGGTTGCCCGCTCTAATGAGCAGGAACTTATTAGAGGGAGAATGTCTATTACTGTCCCGCTTGGCTCCCCTCTTTCATTAGCTGCTTATCACACCCGTCCGTGTCTTCTTTAATACTTCACATTTTGATAGGCATATGATCCGGGGGTGGGGGGAGGGGTGGGGGTAAAACGCATCATTCTATTACTGTCAATTACTGCTACAAATGGCAATCTTGCTGCCTCATTCGAAATTTTATATTTCTTCCTCTTCAGAGGACAAGCGGCTATGTAATTACAGTAATGGGAATTAGAGATGCAAAAGAGTAGAAAAAGAACTACTCACAAACCTCTTTCTTCTTTTCCTCGTCAGTTTCACAGCCTGAATGCACATCTTGTCTTTTCCTAAAATAAATGCTCGGTTCGGTTCAGAAAGGCGCAGAAAGGTCAAAAAACTTGTTGTAGATGTTGCAGACACTCTTTCCACTTCCACGGCTGACAGTGCAAATCCCTCTCCTGGCTTTAGGGGGCGCTGTTGCCCCACAGTCTGCTGAGCGCTGAACCGTTGCAGGCACCAACTGATAATGGGAAAGTGATGAAACACGGATCTCGCCCGACGACAATCCTTATGGATGGTGCCACTCATATAGGTTACAATAACCTGCATGCACTTTCTCCACACTCCTGGGGGAAATATCATAGTGGCACGAGAGGGACGAGAAGCAGAAGAGAGGAGGTGTGTCCAAAGACCCTTCAGAGTCCAAAGAGAACAGCTCTACTTTGTTTTGACAATCCATACCAGTTCCTTTACGCGCAAATAGTTTTTTCTGTGTTCCAACTGTGGCAGGTACAATACATCACCTGAATGGCTTATTAAAGCAAACTGGTGTAACACAGAGTGAAGCTGCAACCTCCAGCATGAATGTCAAGCATGCAGTGGCCACGTCGACAATAATTTATGAGCAGATCCACTCTTTGATGGATGTACATCGCTGTTCTAAATATGTCTGAAGCTTAGAGCTGCTGGGATCTTATATACATGCCTTGCCACTGTTGGGGCATGCTATTTAGGTTGAAGTTAACACCACAATACTGGTTTTACAGAGCTGGCTCTCAGTGTTTTACCAGCGTTTCGCGCAGCAGAACGCACCAGAAACTCCACAAACCCCATCCAAATGATGAATTACAATTGTAAAAAATGAGAACAAAGAATCAGTGCATAAAAACCTACAGCTCAACAGCAGCTGAACATAAAGTTAAAAAAAAGGAAAAAAATTCAAGTAGCATGACTTTCCCAGGAAACCAGATGTTCATCATTTATGGTAATGTTCCAGTGTATGAGGAAGAGACAACTACTCTATCTACTCTAGGAGGAGAGAATAGAAAACTGCAGGAGTTCTTGAATATTTCTTGAAATGCCACAGGTGAAGTGGTTTCAAAGACGTCAATATTATCCAATCTTAATCAATCTGTGCGTCAAAAATCCCAGGAATAGTTTGGGTCAAATCCCAATAGATTATATAGATTTTTCTATATTTTGAGGCTTTACTACTTAAATCCTAAATGGTAGTAGTATAGTATATACACATATGTATTAAATGTCATTGTTAAATTTTACTATAAGCATGTTTTGTAGAAATACATAGCAACAAGTGGCCATTCTTGAGTGTGTATCACCTGTACTGTAATCACAGCTTCGTGTTGTCTCCGGAAACGCTGTACGTTTGTATATTTCTGTGTCTTATTAGGTCCTTGATGGGGAACTTGTAAAAGTAGTTTGCAAACGTTTAGCTGGAACCCTAAAAATGACACACAACACGTGTGCCACCTGTTGAGAACAAACAAGTAGAAAGCTGACTGATTCAAGAAACTGGAATAAAAGAACTGCATGACTACATGAGGAGAGAATGACAATTAGCCTACCAGTCCCGAGGCTGCATGTTCAAGCAGCTATGTGTGAGCATTGTGACAGGGGCTGTTGAGTGCAGTAATGGGATCCCTGCTGCTTAATGAACATGTTGCACGCTTTTTTTCCCTTTTTTTTTCATAGCAGAGAAAAAGAGACGGCACTTGATGGCCGCTGAGTATCCTGCAGACATTATGCATGTTGCATGTACTTTATTTCCACATGGTCTGCCTTTGCTGAGAGACTGTTGAGTTCTTTTGTACGCCCCTAATGGACCAGGCACATTTACATCAGTCCCTTTGTTGCTTCAGGATGAGCATTCCATACATTAAAAGGCTCAAGACGCCCGTGCAGATTTCACCTCGCTAATTACTATTGACAGTTTTCTCCCAGTGTTTTAATACTGAAATCAAAGCTATGTTTAGCAAAATAATGTCATCCAAGCCCAGTTTCACCAAACACACCGACCCTGCCTCCTCTCCCTGCCCCCACATCAGTATGGCGACAGTCTCCTCCACCAAACCAGCTCTGTCAGTCTGGGGTCTCAATGCCTCAGGGGTCACCCAGGTAATCCAACCTGGAAATTCTTCCTGGGCACCTAAAAAAGATGGATGTGGAGATGTACATATAAATCTAAATTTAAGTTCCCAAGACACTTTTCTATATCCATAATACAAGATTCATAACTATTTTCAAACACAGACTGATTGGAGCCATTGAAGGGACGGCAGAGTTTGAATTGTCTGCTCATGATTGTGTACGCTACAACTGCCAGGACCGAGCTAGCAAAGAAGCAGGCGCTTATTTTGATCTGGTTGGACAGAAAATGGAACAGCTTGAATATAAGATCATTGTGTCCGTGCCAAAAAAGAGCTGCTCATAGCTTTGTGCCGTGGCTAATGGAATCAAGTCATGTGGCCACTGTGAAAGTGTGTGTTAGGGTTTTTAAAACCCACAACACAGCACACAACCTCACTCCCACTTTTCTTCTGTCTCCACAGAGGGCAGGAGACGGCACGCATCGCTACACGCGCTAATAATGAAAAATTAGATTAGTCCAGAAAAAGCTTGAGAAAAGGCAGATGCGCATAACTCCATTTCCAAAGCAAAAAGGTTTGGCGTTAGTGTGTTTTGATACCTGGAAATGTGATTGCTCTAATGATGAGGATTAGGCATGCTACAACACTGAAGACAGGAAAATGAAGACTGGGGGAGGAGACAGCAGGAGTTAGCGTAGCAGATGGCAACAGGTGATGCCTGCCTCCCTGAAAATAGTCCTTCCTTTGCAGCAGGTGCGCCCCGGGTTCTGGGGTGAAGTGGCGATCTGCACCCTGAACCTGAAACCTGGGCCGGCACAGCCGGTGCCATGTGAAGTCTTAGCCGAGAGCCTTCTTCTTCCACGCTCCAGCGAGGAGATCATTGTGTACTGTATAGCTGAACAGACTTTGTAATGGGAAATGGCTTAAATCACATGTGAAGCAGCTCATGTGCAATTCACTTCGTCTTTCCCAAATCAGACAACAACCCAAATCAGAGCATTTGCACTTCCCATTGTCTTCTTCATCAGTGAAACGTCGGTGAATAGAAGCTCGACGGTCCTCACTATCAATTCTATAGCCGACCAATTTACATGGTTGCCGTGGTAGTGATGCAGGTATAGCCATGTATGTTTTGAGAACAGCGCAGGAGCATTATCTTGTTTTAACAAGCACCCTATTGAGTCCCAATGCAGATCTCTGCTGCAAAAGAAAACCTAAGCAATGGATGAGGTCTAGATGCAACTCGATACGGTGCTCATTAGGAGGAGGGAGACACTGTCGGATTTGGAAAACAATAGACGGATTTCTGATTTTAGGAGGCAAAAAGATTACGGCTGCATGTCACAGTCACCTTGTTTTTTTGTGTTGAGAATGACACAAATATGACATTTGTGACTCAAAATCTCATTTGGAAAAATTGACCTAAAAAAACAGTCAAGCAAAATCTGATCTACTGATCTGAACAACTAAGGAAGATGATGCGGGGGATAATAGAGTGGAAAGAATCATGGGTTTCACTGGCGTAAGCATGCTGATGCACCGGCTTGTAACATTTCAGAAAGCTGTGTCTGTTTATTCATTCTTGTAGTTTTACAAAGTCATTAACAGTGTGAAAGGCACAACAGAGGGTGGAATGAGCTCGTAATGTTCTAAATGAGAGGAATGTGTGGCCAATCTCCTTCAAGGTTACCCTGTGCATTTTTATGAACCAAAATCAAGCAATTTAATGAACTGCAGCTCGTGTTTATTAACGCCAGGAGCTGAGATTTAAGCACCTGGAAGAACGTTATAATAGGTTGTAACCTTTCTTAAAATAATTTCTTCTGATGCAAGAAAAGGAAAAAAGCTTTCTATCACCATAGAAATGGAACTAATGTGAATTAGCAAAGTTTGACACATCCGTTAATGGTATGCGCACTAAAGATGATTTCCTTAAATGCAATTAAGTCAACATAACCTCTCAAGCCAACACAGTGGAGAGAAAGATTAATGGTGCGAAGAGCTGTGCAGGGTGGGGGGGGGGCGAATTCTCAACCTTCTTGTGCCTCCTGCACGTCTCCTTTCAGCCACCATCCTCCTCAGCAGCTGAAAAGTCTGAGATACATTATTGGAGCTAATAACAGTGGAATGAGGAAAGCGCTGAGGTGAAACAGCAGAAATTACCTTCCTCCTCAGCCTGCCGCTCCTCTCCAGCGTCTTCGGCTGAAGCGCTGTCCGCGTGTTCTGTGATAGGGGCGACGGGATGAAGGTGGATGGGGCATAATGGTGGCGGGGGTGGAACTGAGGTGCAGCTGATGCACTCCTGTGTCACAAGGGTGATGAAATAATTCTCTAATACGATGAAAAGGAATGGAGGTGGCAACACGGGCGGATTCAGCTTTAATCAATACCATATATGTTCCCCTTTGTTGTCCGGATGGTGGCAGTTCAATCCGAAAATTCCATTCGGTTTAAAGATTTCAGTTTAACACCTGATCTAGACCGAAATTCTCTAATAAAAGGTTATCTGTTTGGTTTTTATTAGTGCGGGTCCATCTGTGCCGAGATGGAAAGAGCCGCTAGATGGACAGCTGACGTCCAGGGTGCAGCGGTGGCAGCTGGGAAATAAACGAGCAGGCGTCACTCAGCTATTCCCTGAACTGAGGCTTGAGCAGAAAAGTCTATTCATGCCTTTGTCATCCGTGTTCCATTGCAAGCTATGCGCACATTGAAGGCTTTGGACTAACAGCTACCATTACTGCTGAATTCAAAGCACTCACCCACACAATCCAGCACAGGAAAACAACGCTGTGGTGCGTGTATCAGTGCAACATCACCTCTTCAGCATCTGTCACCTCAGAGAATCGTCAGCTAGATTTACAAAGCAATGGCAGCCCCGCGCTCATCGGTTCCCTGCCGGCTGAGCACTTCTCCCCCTGTCCCTTTGCATTATCTCCCCGCACGCGGTGTCTCCAGCCCCTGGACGGACGAGAGGGCTTAAAAGGTTCATTAGGATTTTATTTTTGTTCACTTTGTGGTCTGCCGCATATTACGGTGCCTCCGCAGCAGGACTGACCCCGCGGTTCAAACACTCTAACAGCCCATAAACAGCAACAAGGCCTGCAGATGACAACCTGCCACTGGCCCGGGCGCTCTCATCTGCAGCTAACCAAGCACTTCCAATAGGTGTCTAGGGTGCCGTCGTCTCCTAAGGCCGCCTTATGGGGAGGTGTATAATAAAACCAAGACTATAAACCTGAGCATAAGTGGCACTGCCGTGCTTGTGGCTCAACTTTTGATCAGCAGAAGCAGCACGCCGCCCGCTGCGTGCCGCCGGACATCAGAGGAAGGGAGGGAGGAGAAGAAGAAGGGTGAGGTGAGAAATAATGGGAGCCTGTATAAAATTAAGAGTTGAAGCATTTAATCTGCATTAATGTCACAGCAATGCCTCCGACATACAGTTTGTTGGGTTTTTTTGTCCAGTAGAACATCAAAACACCTTATTTAAGTGATTTATGGGCATTTAAAAAGATTTGAAAATGGGAATGAACGCTGAAGTGAATCAAGTCAAATGTGTCTCCACATTGGAGATGACACACCACTGAATGATTGTGTCGGCCCTAATCAGAGGGTTCCTGGTCATAACCACGGAGCGGCGGCCCCTCCCTCTCTCCTCTCCCGCCAATTTCCACAGTTTAACAGTCTAGAAAATAATGATGCCTCTTCTCTTTCCTGAGGAGAGTCGGACTAAAGCCTTTCCTCGGAGGAAGAACGGTCAAGAACCATATGTGTCTTATTGATGTGCGCTTTTCTCCTCCTCCGGCCCTTCACTCGCCTTCCGACACTCCTGTATAGACTCCTAGCTGCTAGACAGAGCGCTCCTGCTGATTTATGGAAGACACAAATGTTGTAAAAGTGATGACATTGGGATTTAATGAGCTATGGGTTGTGTGTCTTGTGAGGAGAAGTGACTAATGTGGTTATTCCTCCATTCAGCTCTTTGTTCTCCGCAGCGCGTAATAGCCACGCTGAAGGCGAGAGGGCGCGGAAATGATGCGCCGCAGCACTCGAAGCTTGTGTCCCTTACGCCTGTTGTTAACCGTCCCGTGGACGGCTGACTCCGCTGCTCCGCCGCCATATCTGGGTAACGACCATCTTCCTTCAAAGCGTCCCCCCGTGAGGCATTATCCCCGATCCCATCACCGATGACGGGCGAAAGGGATGGCGACAGGCGCCGCACGTGCTGACGTCCCTCACCTGTCTCCAGGGGGACGACTCAGAACCCCCGTTCTTACAGCAAATCCGCACCGCAAGGAAAGTAATCAGGGCTCTTGAGCGCCAAACACAGGGATTATGGTTCCTTCCCTGGGAAAGCCACATATTTACTCACTGATGGGCTCCTATAAGAACAGCCCAGCAGTTGTGTACCAAATAACACCGGGGTCATGGGGGCGTTGATGAATGTCTCATCACACACTACATGTTCCTGTGACATTTGGACAAGCTGTTACTGCTGGGTACAACCCGACCCAGAGGCTGCATGCATGCATGCATGCAACAAGCCAGTGTTTTGGTTGCATCAGCAGGCCTGAACCTAAAAGGCGGTGACACGTGTTTTTCCATCCCTGATCAACACCAGTTCATGTGCATTTTTTTGGGTGGGAAAAATCGGTTAAATATAGAGCTGTTCGCCTCCTCTGTCTGTCGATGAAAATTAAAGAAAACTAAACATGTGACAGAGGACAGAGGCTGTCTGGTATTTAGCACATCCTGCATCCATTTGTTGCGTCTGGCTGAGCTGTGTGGCAGGGAGGCATGTTTACCTCTCTGTGACTCCCAGGCTGTGCAGCACGGAGAGCGTGTAGCAAGCCTGGATGAGGGAAGGATTCCATGCTTAATGGCATTCTTTCAGGTAATCAGATCCGCTAAACTTCCTCTCCAGGACACAGAGGTATGTTTTCAACCTGGATGAGCTGAGAACGGGTGACAGGGACATTTCCTTCATGTTTGTCCTCAGCTCATTGCTTTGATTTGGCGAGTTTTGCTCCTGAAAAGGAAACACTCCCATCCCACAGATTTAAACTGGTGCTACATTAAATGTCTCTCTGATCTTTTAAAATCTAGTGAAGAGATGATTAAGCTGAATTAAATTATTCCCTTTTAACGCACCCACAAATCCCCATTTAATTCATCCCAAATCTGCTGACTGCCCGAGAAAACGCAGAGGGAAAGCAGAGACGATGCAATATACGTGTTTTGTTTCTCACTGAGCAGTCACTGCCTTCATTTGACATTCCCATGTTAGTTAAGATATCCAAAAATAGTTACTATAACAGCAGCCAAAGTATTTAGGGTGCAATTTAGTGTGAAATTCACTGTTGCATTTAAGTCATCCCTGAGGAGTGGTGGACGGCCGGCCAGCATCATCTTTAACTTCACAGGCTGTAATGTATGCACATGTTTTCTTTTCTGATAATGAGGTTTTAAATGAAACTGTTTAAGAAAAATCTACCTGGGGGAGAACATAAAAGTCCCCACACAGAATCAGTGCTAGAACCCCAGACCCTGGTCTAACGAGCCGACTGTGCTGAGGAAGAGTTTGGAGCTGTCAGAGTGAATTTACCAGAGGCTGATCCGACATTTGCCATCCAAGCTTGCCCACCATCATTGATACGTCATTTATTTCCTGTGTAAAAATAAAGTCATTTCAATAAATCAATGAAGGTATCAGATAGGAATGAACTAGACTCTCTGCACAGCTCCTTTCTCTACATTTTCCATTGATTTTGGTTCAGGTAAATGCAAAATTAATGTGTTCATTGGTTAAAAAAAAAAAAAAAAGCTTGACAGTTCTCCGCTTTAATCCTCTGAAGTTTGAAAGAAATTGCTTGCTTGTGTACCTTGGAGATATTCTTATTTTAGGATTCTTTTCACTGCCACCAAACCTGCTTTCATTCCTCTTCCCTCTAATTCGCACCGTATGCACTTGTTGTATTGATTTCCACCATCTCCCTGCGGTGGACTGGGCGAGTCCTCATCATTTCTAACTGCCTAGTTGTGTTTTTACTCATATTTTTGAGCTCGGGCCGATAAGCAGTGGCCCGATCCTGAGAGGAACCAGGGTATATTTATGGGAAATGCTCACCTCAAGTGATACAGAAAAATGCTGTAATTTCAGGAAGTTGAGTTAGAAAACATACATTATAAATAAAGGGAGGGAAGTAACTCTCAACCAAGGAAATGGTCCTCATAAATTACAGCTCAGAAGCATCATAGGGCACTGTTTGCACGCTGACCTGAAAATGGTAATAGTGCGCTCGTTCTGCTCTGTGCGCTCCTCACGTAAGCGCCAGACATTATATTGTGAGGTATCAAGGAGGTAAATAAAACAATTACGCTGAATTATAACAGAACAAATGAGAATTAGCAAAGGACATTTAACCAGATTCTCTTTCTTCTTTGCTCTCTGCTCCAGTCATTGGGGGCGGGGGGGCAGGTTGCTGATGATTGGCTGCGGCAGCCTCAGCTGACAACAACACTTCTTATCAGATCTCTGAGGAGATGTTGTTTTTTTTTTTTTTATCAAAGTCACCAATCAGAGCCATTCGCCTGAAGAATAAAATGAGATATGGGCACTTAGCGGAGTTTTCTGTAGATTAGGCAGCCGAAGAAAAAAGGGTAGTATAAAGGGGATAGATAGAGCAGGTGTGAGATAAAATAGTGCCCTGGGGGGAGGTGTTCTCCACGACATGACAACCGGCCCACAAGCATGTGCATGCAAACATCCATCGCGTGCACGTACATCATCCCTCGCGACACATCAACACACACTCTGGGAAGAAACAGATGGAGGGGGATGTTAAAAAAAACTGGCAACGGAAGGTTGACCTTGACACTCTCGTCTCAACAATCCCAGTCCATCACGACGTGCAACAGGCCTCTGCTCCAAGCAGCTGCTGCGACGTGAAACACCAATCACTATTTGGGTTTTTCTTCCGTCTCTTTATTTACCTAAACGAACACCCCGGTCTCAGGTCGTTCGGTGTTAAGCAGAACGTTAACACGAGACTGATTTGCAAAGCAGAATAAATTGTTCACGATGTGTAAATACACACGTTTGAAGTGCCATTATTAGATCCCGCCACATGTTCCCCCGTGCTCATCATCTGAGATCAACACTCTGGCGGGCTGATTATTTTTATCCCGCTTCTCCTGAAAAAAAAACAAAAAAACAAAAAAACGGCCTGCCGGACACAAAAAACTCACATTTCCCTGACATCATCATTGTTTAAAATGGCCCAGCCCACCGCCACCTGGCCCGGGTAAAACCAGTTAGGTAGAACTCAAATATGCAGTGGTGACAAACTTAGAAAAGGATTATGTAAAAAGGAGGGTCACAGCGGTCTGGGATGATTTATTACCCTTTGTCTCCCTCTCCCATTGTGGCAGTGAAGACTGTGTGATGTATTGCGTTTAAGTCTGACTGAGAATTTCATTGTCTCCTGATGTCGACTGTTCCGTACGGGTCACGCAGGACGGCTCAAGTGCTATCAAGCTGTCCTTTATTTCACACATCAGTGGTCTCTACCCCCTCAGGATCGGAGCGCTAATGTGGATGTTTGGATGGTTGATGTATTATAATGCTCGCAGACAAAGGCGCCGCGCACAACTGGCTGCACATGAAATATGATTTACCTATTATGTGGCGAGGACCAGAGAATACTATGTCATTTCAGGTCCCGCATCTCATCTACATGCTTGAGAAAAAAATGCTTGTGTGTTGCTTTTTTATAGGTAATGTGCATTAGGCTGAGGTAAGTGATTGTAACGCACGGTCTTTGTGCTGCTCTCTGGAGAATAAGGCGAATAAATTACGCCACGGATCGAATTACAAGACCTTATTATAACTCATCATGTGACTGGTGAAGTTAACTTGGGGAGGACGTGCTTTGTCTCCCTTATAGTGACCTTCAAAAGGTGGAAGTCAGCACAGGTGAGATTCCCCAGGTGTTGGATTTCTGCTTCTCTTTTAGAAGCACTCTTTTTTTTAGCACAGCGTGCTAATGCAACAGTACTTTGCCATTGCTTCATTGGCACTCTTGCTTTCCCCCCTTCCTGCGTCATTTCATCTTGCCCCGTCTCCCGCCGCAGACACCTCGCGACCTTTCCTCCCACCTGCTCCGCTTGCACAGGCACCTGCCCTTGACCGCCGATGCTGTCGCTCAGGTTCCCTCTGCTGTCTTGCACTTCCCAAATCTCTGCTGGAACATCTCTGTGTGGCAGCGGCATGCCATTAGTGCACTCCACTCGACGTAAGGTGCCAGGCTCTGCAGGGATTTGTCACTGTGTGTGTGTATATGTGTGTGTGTGTGCGTGCGTGTGTGTGAGACATTCCCGGTAAATCCCTTGAGACAACTATTCACACATAACACTGAGAGCTGGTCACACCTCATCAATCAAGTAGGAACTCTTGTTTTCATTGCTGTACACCTGTGACAATCGCCACGAGTCCATCAACACGTGAAGGAGACACAACAACTGGTTTCTCAGGTCTGTGCGCACGCACACATGCGTGGAGGACTGCAGGACAGGAAATGACTGTAACAACCTGGGGCTCCGCACCTCTGCGCCTTCTGTTGGGGTCAGCCTGGTTTGATAATGGAGACGTGGGTAATGGGACAACTCCCATCCCATTCTCAACCTAACCTTCACCTATCGTCTGTCCTCACTCTCCAAGGCTGCGCGCCGTCTTTCTCGGCGTCCGTGTCTCTTGAACCTGTTAGGAAGAAAGATAATGTTCCATTATGGTGACCAGTCCAGCTACCTGTTCCCCGTTCCAGCTGATGAAACGGACTCCATGCGGTGACTGATAATGACATTCAAGGCTCTCCCTGCCTTTCATTTCCAGCAGAATTGTTCACACAAGTGGCCTGGTCTCTCTGCTGTGCCGTGCACTTGTTTCTGCCTCTGTCATAACCACGAGGCCGTAAACAGCCTATCTGTCTGAGGAGGAAAATTAAAGCTGACTATTCACCTTGACGTGAGGCGGCACTTAATAGAATGCAGCGCGGGGATCTGTGGGCGTGTGTGTGCGCGCGTGTGTGTGCTTTCTTGCATGCTCCTCTCTTTCTGTTTGCACTGCTGTGACTGAATTATTAATACTTGACAAATGACAGCCATTTTGAACGGGACCTTTTTCTCAACATCGATTAAATATAAACAATGCTTGTGTGTGAGCATATGTGCTTCTTCCGATGCCACGGGTGCGGTGAGGTGCTTTTAGCTTGACAGAGAGGAAGGCATAGATTGTATTTGATTGCAAGGGCGAAATTTATGGCACAAGGCAGCAAATTGGTATGCAGGAGAGGGAGTGCCCTGACTGTTTGCACATAATTGTTCCATCATAATCTTCTTGGAGATATGCTTTTATTTGTGCGGCTTTTCTTTTCTTCTTGTTTTTCCCTTTTTTCTGTCTGGGTTCTTGTGTTCTTCTGTGTGTTTGCGCGCCCTAGTGGGACGGAAAGATTCGCTGGGTGGCAGAGAAGGGGTAAATACACACAGAAAGATGGAATATGGAAAACACAAGTGCAATTTGTGTTTGAAAGAGAGGCAACAAGCACCAGAGAGACTGAATAAAAACATGAATATAAAGTGGATGGCAGTACTTTGTCGGAGACTGTGAGTGTGCGACATCCATGTACTGTATTCACCTGTCCACGTTCACCTAGGAGGGAGTACTCTGAGAACCAGATCAAAGGCAAACAACTTTATTGGTGGTCTCCATAATTCAGCACCTATACCAGGGGTTATAGTCTTCTCTTTGAGGTTGAGCTGCGGAGATGAATCTTTAATGCACTCCTGCCTTGAAATAATGGATGGTGCGGCTCAGCTCCTACCTGGTCCTGCTGCAGGAGATGGGTCTGAGGGAGAAATGAATGGGGATGTAGCGTCTGTACATAGAGGCGACAGGTGGAGCGAGGGTTGGGCAGATGGGGGAACATAAGGGAACAGGATTTTCTGTATGCATTTCTCTGACTCCAGTGTGCGCTTGTATTTACATTTATCTTTAATGCTTTGCGGTATTTATAGGTGCTGGGTTTTCAAGCATTTTTTTTTCTTTGCAGCTGCACAATTCCGAGATGCCCGGAGGGTAGCAAGATGATTGAGCTGCACCGCCCTACTCGCTACGACCCGCAGAGGCCCCAGTGGTCCCACGCTAGCCCCGCCTCCTGCCCACCAGCTGTAGCCAGCACACAGACGGGGGCTCTCCTCGCGCAACGAGGGGAGAGGATATGTTTTGGACTGGAACACAGTGGGAAAGGCAGAGCTGTGGGCTTTCTGGCTTGGCACAGCAGATAATACCAGAGTAAAGCCGGTGAGTTCATGTTAGCAATGTGCTAAAGCGCTCTAAGAAGCACCGTGCCTGACATTGCTGGCATTATACGTGTTGATCCCTACACGATTTAGCATGCAGCTGCAGGTTCGGGAATGAGTTGAGTTTGAATATAAATCTCGATGCAGTTTTGTTGCAAGTTTATAAAATGAGGCTCTTCGCGTCAACCTTACCCATACGCAGGCGTCCCTGTTTGCTTCCCCATAAACAGGCTATCTCTAAACACCCCATGTTTTTATCCCTGACAGCCCAGATGAGCTTTAGTCCCTCTGATGTTTCCAATGTTGTCAGCGTGGTGTCACGCGCTGCGCTAACACGCTAACGTGCCGCAGAGCTTTGTCTGAGGGGGCAATAGAAGAAACCATCCCAGCAGAAAAGCTTGAGTTTGTTTTCCTTTTGGTAAACGGGTCTGAAGGTACTTCGCATGGAGCCAAAACTGCAAACTGCAGCGTATTTACTAAAAGTGATGCGTTAAAAGGCAAATGTTATATTATTAGAGAGAAAAAGAGGGAGGCACAGTGTTGCGAAAAGTAGGTCACCCGCTCCCGTGGAGCTGGCTCGTCTGAGCTGAAATGAGGTATGAAATACAAACAAATGAACTTGAGATGCAATAAACTGAGCATCACACGTGCCCCAGCTCTTTCCCTTCTTCTCCTCTCTCTGTCCCCCACGTGAACTGATTTCAGATGTGTAGCTGGAGCTGCTCACGATCACACCTCGGCATCTTTGTCGCTGGAGCACTGTCCTCCCACCATCTCCCAGAGAGACAGCGGTGGCGTAGACGGCGGAGGGACGGATGAGTAAAAGCTTTGCCCAGGTAGTGATGGAGGGACAGGAGAAGGCCAGGCGCACCAAACTGGGGAGGTGGGGCAAACCTGACAACACAAAGATGAAAATGGGAAGCGAGACCCTATCCTCGCTCCCTGTCGACACACATTCCCTGTTCTGTGGGTGTGAGAGCGGAGAGCTGCCGCAATAGGAGAGCTCATTATGAAATGACATTGACTCAGTCTGATTTGCTGCGACGAATCGTACGGCAAAAATGAGGCGTATGCTTTTTTTTTTCTTGCCCCTTTCCCCTCTATTCCCCTTCCTCTGGTGTGCAATGAAATATTAAGTCCTCCTGTATGGCAGCTCCTTAAATTGCATGTGCGTCTCACACAAAAGGAGCCGGCAAATGTGCCATTACCCCGTTTTAATCTGAGCCATTTCCTCGGCAGCTTGCAGGGCTCTCATTTACCTGGAGGACAGATTGTTGATCCTAAAGGATTGAGACGGGAGGGTTTTTGAATTCCGCACGGACACTTATCGACAGCTGGGGATGATGTACGTTTATTGACCAGCCGGCGGGGGAAAAAATGATAAAGAAACGGTGATACGATGATCAGGAGCTTAGCCGCCAACATCCATGACTTACATGTGGATAATTGTACATTGACTGAGATTACACAGACAGCCAGTTTCAAGGAAATCGTCTTGATTTTCTGTCTGTTTATGCATGTTGAGTACAGGAACGTCCCTTTATTATTTAGCATTTTACATTTTTTTAAAAATATGACTATTTGTACAGAAAGAGTCTAACTGGATATGTTTGGAAATATGAAGAAAAACAACAACAATGATAAAAAAAACCAAAAATTAAATGATGTGTGTAAAGCCTGTGGTTAGTGGCATATCCTCATCCATCCTCCTAAATGAGAGTCCTCTCACTAAAATACAGACTTCTAATCATTACCTGGCTTCAAAAACCACATCACTGGAGGGGTTCAGAGCAAGGCTGCAGTTGTTTTTTTCAGTTTTTTAATCAGCGTGGTTTTCTAGTAGATTCAAACAAGCCAGATAATTCCCCAGCAGAATTTCATTGTGTCCTTAGTTTCCCAACAATGGTGCCACCTCTACACCCCCGTTTTCTACTTAATGCTTCTCTCAGGGATTTTTCTGGGGCCTAATTAGCCATGTTGATGGATTGTATAGACCCTGTGCTTTGCTCCTTAGGCAGGGTGGTGGGCTGTGAGTGCCGGGAGTCTCTGGGGTCTATGTTAACGCACTAGCTCTTTTTCAGGGAGTGCTAGCCATTAGCAGGCCTCTCACCCAACCAACACTGGGGATTACGGGAATAAAGGAATGAAAGTGTGTGACCTTGGCCTCACACGGCCACACCAGCATCAGCACATCACGCTGGGCTGGTGTGTTTGTCTTGTGTTTATCTTGTGTGTATGTGTGTGTGTCTGTGTCCATGCAAGTGTGAGTTTATGCTGGGAACGCATCTGCTGCTCACTCAGCTGTGAGTAAAAATTAGAGAGAAAAGCATTCACACATAAACACTTCCTTCAAGGGCAGGCCTTAAAGCTTTTCTATTCTATTCTATTCTATTCTATTCTATTCTATTCTATTCTATTCTATTCTATTCTATTCTATTCTATTCTATTGTGATGTCTTTGGTGTTGTATCATCTCTGGAAATCACCCTGAGATGTTTAGGATCTCCCCAGGATGAGTTTGGATTTCAAGGCAGACAGCGGTGGAAGAGAGGAAGTGACTCTTTGTGCTCAGCGGGAAGTATTGTCCTTATTTTTGGCCGCTCAAACCCATCAATTATCCTCAGAATGATCCGACCAGCTGCACAGCAACCCAACAACTGCTGTCATACACAAAAACAGTAGATAGAGGTATAGGATTTCGAAGCAAAGAATAAACTCTCCTTTTCTGCCACGGCTCACCTTCTGCTGGATTATGGGAGCTGGAGGCAACCAAATTCTGTCACAGTTTATCCGCTGCACTGAGACCTTCTGCTCTGCTGCCGGCAGCTCCACTTAAGGCGAGCGCCGCACATCCCTCACGCTCAGAGATGAATTGTCGACCAGGCCAACATTTACAAACCGTCTCCATCTTCCCCTCTGCAGCTGCGTCTACCCTTCCTTCGCTGTTTCAAACCCAGCTCTGTTGGTCTCCTTCTTTCCCTCCTGCCGTCTGCCCGCCGTGCAGATGTGGGTGTTTCAGATGGTGCAGATGGTGCGTGCACTGATGACCAGTAGAGGGAAACAAAGTGCTGCCATCTCCCCCTCTGCAGCTGCTGCCTGGTGGCCCCTCCGCTCTGCTGTTGTCATGCGAGCAACAAGCGAATATAGAGTCGGCTCTCACCGTCCACCCTCAGCAATGCATCATGGGAGCTTTTCAAAGCTCACAGGTAATAAAAAAACCAATATGAGTGCCTAACATTGAATCTCTGTGTGGTTTTCTGTTATTCAGAACCAAGGAAAATGTGTTTTCGCCTGCAAAATTCAAGTCATCGCAGGGTTAAGGTGGCTTAGGCGGCTCAGCCGTTTGCAACTGGTGAACATATTGAGATGAAAAGCTACATTCCACATCATTTCAGCCGCGCCCACTAAGCAGTATAGTGGTGCAGGTGATCATTTTCCAGTCCAAAAGCTTATTCTGCAAAGCATTTCAAATGAATCAGAGCAGAATAGGTGAGATGGAGAGGCTCATTTATAACAGTTATCTGCACAACGCTGGAAAGAAATATGTTTTTTTTTTCATTCTTATTACTTGATGGGCACTTTTTTAAGCCAGTAACAAAGCTTACATGGAGAGAATGGTTTGTGGAGGGAACAGTAGAGAGATGCGGCCATCCCCTACCATGAAAACGTCTTAATCTCCACGAATATTTGTCACGACTGGGGTGAACGTCACGCTGACAGGCTTCTCACCTTCTTGGCTTCATGCCAATAACAAGATATAACAAGTGTCGTGAGCGTGTAAATGAAATGTACAGACTTGTGTGGGGCATCTTTCCAGATCTGATATGCTGCGATGTGTGAAGAGGCCATTGCTTGGAGGATGAGTGTTGGCCGTCTGAGCTCTTGCTCACAGATGACCTGAAGAGGAAACTGAACTGCCACGACGTTGTAAACTGGGCAGCAGTGGGAAGTAAAAAAAAGACTAGTTTACACCTCTAAATACTGGCTTTGTTTTTTTTTTATATTATTCTGCACCAGGATACATTATTCATACAATCAACTTGCTAATCATCTTTTACAGGATCATCATCTGGGAAATGCCTATTTATACTCTGCCCATTGTGATGCCCTGTATTCATTCACTTCCAGCTGGGCACAGAATGACAATAATAACAATTAAATGGGTGCACAGGAAGGAACAGAGGATGCGGGTTAGCAAAATAATTCCACAGCATCCGGCCTTGCAAAGATTCTGGGCTCTATTTTGTGTGTAAAAACACAGTGCTAGTGTGGCAAATGTTTTTGGTACGTTTATGAATCCAGATCCAGGTTCATCTTCAGCACTTTAGTAAGGAAGGAAAACAATTTGGAGGTGTGTGTCAGCCTACTCCAGCCGTGGATGATGGTTTTTTATGTTCTTTGTTGAGAATTTATGAAAACTGTCAGATTGTAGCTCAGAACTGTGTGTGATTTTAACCTAAAAAAGAAGCCAACACAAACATCTGAGATGCTGTTGTCAGCCGCTGTTACTGAGTTTGGGGCGCCAACATAAGCACATTCAGCAAAATTGTTTATTGACTATGATTAATTAAATGGCTCCTCCGCGGGAACATATGGCGCCGATGACTCTTGATGCGCAGCAATCAGAGATCGTCACTGTAGACGGCGAAGCTGCACAGGACAAAAGCTGTCAAATATGACACAGACACAAAGGCATCCTCACATCCACCACGCCCATTGGATTGGTTGGCATTGCAGCAACCATTCTGTTGGTTTGCTGAATAAAAACAATCCACCCAGAGAACCCTCCAAAGGTTTGAAATATCCGCAGGTTTGTAACGTTGACCCGTTTAGTATTGATACTCGTATCATCAAAACACAGGATGTGATAAAGAACTCCATTTCACATGCAAACACAACAGTTGTTCTCCCCTAAAAAAGAGAATTACAGGGTGGAGCTAATATGATATGACAGGTGCCAATGTCCATCATATCAATGTGTTGATATGCACGCTGTAAGTCAACATGTCAGTGTGGAGTTTTTATCAGCGTCCCAGTCCAGATGGACAGTCCCTGACAGGTCAGGACGGGCATAACAGCTGCATATTTCAAGTATGTCGAGAGATTCTACTTGTTGATGTTTGTTTTCCGAAACTTTCACTCCTCCTCATTTCCCTTTCGCTTTTTCGAGTAGGGGAAAGATTCATACGAAGGCTTAAAACAGGCCCTGCGTGGGACAGATAGCAGAAGGAATTAACGGCCATTTCACGCTAGCCGGCCGCTCGCTGAGCGGGGCGGTGGCGTCGGAGGGAAACAGCTCGGGTGCAGCCTGGCCCCATGATGGCCCCTGAGACACTCGGTAATTGTGCTGCTCTGAAGAGCAGGTAGGTGTGCAAATTACCAAATGTGCCGTGTAAGCCCATTTCAGCCGGCTCAATCACTGACAGGCATTTGCGAGTTTTAGGCAATTTTTATTTTTCGGTTCGTTTTTTTTTTTTTTTTTTCGAAATGGAGACAAAACACAGGCGAGGACATGAACGCTCCCATGGGGGAAAATCACAGCTACAGGCCATTCAGGCTTGATGAGATGCAATTTGTCTTAAGTAAAAGCTGATGAATTTCAAACACCCGCGTTACATTGTGATATTTGCCGAATATTAGACGCCATCTTGTTAGCGATCGGTCAAACTTTTCACCAGACAGACATTTCCTTCCTCCTGATGTATGGCCTCTATACAGCAATCTGTCAAAGCAGCGGGAAGGTGAAGGATTGCAGGGTGACCCAGAAGGGCCGTGAGGGGTGGCGGGGGATGGGGGTGGGGAAGGCCACAGACAAAAAATACCAGCTCATGTCACCCGGGCTTCTGCTAATAGAGCTGCAGCCTCTCGCAGTGCGGCCACCAGAAAAGCGAACAAAGGAAACGTTGCCACCCCCCCGGGTGCATGAGAATGATGCAAACAGGGGAGGCAGTGCACAGGGTACGCCTGGCACCGTGCGCGGCGACTGCTGGCCTCTGAGAGCAGCTGCTTTTATCCTCCCGCCACCTCCAGGGTGGAGTTCTGTGTCGTAGTGATGCTGACTGAGCGCAGGTCAGAAGTCCAGTAGTTCACAGCAGAACTACAGACCCTGGTGTCAGTTATACACTAATATAGTGTATTCCCGTTATAACTGCATTAAGTTCTATGTAGTCCCGTTGCTGAGCAACAATAGAGCTAAAGTTGACTGTATAACAAGCATGGTGCTACAGCCAGGGGGCAATGATGCCGTTAAAAGGGTTCCACTGTCATAACCTCTGAAGCTCATATGTGCGCTAATTTGGGTTGTGTTAAAATGCCCTCACGCACGGGTGCCCACTTCCTGGTGAAATAGGTCGAACCTTTGAAAGACTAGTGGAATAGTTTCAAAAATGTAAGAACCATTTCTATAACTGAGGAAAAGAATCAGTAAAGATGAGCCTGCTTGGACGTAATAATGTAATACACACCCCAACACACACACACACACACCACACACACACACACACATGACTGAACAAATTTCTCTCCCCAGTATTTCTGTCCGTCCGTCCGTCATCTATCTATCTATCTATCTATCTATCTATCTATCTATCTATCTATCTATCTATCTATCTATCTATCTATCTATCTATCTATCTATCTATCTATCTGTCTGTCTGTCTGTCTGTCTGTCTGTCTGTCTGTCTGTCTGTCTGTCTGTCCGTCCGTCTGTCCGTCCGTCCGTCCGTCCGTCCGTCTCCATCCATCCATCCATCATCCATCCATCCATCCATCCATCCATCCATCCATCCATCCATCCATCCATTCAGTCACAGGACAAACGCTTCACACTCAGAAACCTCAGGGGCTTCAGATCAATCTTAATATGACAATATTTTACAGGAGTCTAAGCTTTAAAATTTAAAATTAAAAAGAAATTGCTCTCGCAAACTGATTTGCTGTTCTGTCTGAATTAAGCTGTGCAGGAGTGATGCAGATGAAAGGATTGTCCAATATCCAATCAACTCATAAGAAATACATGTGTCATATCATTGAAATTAATTACTTTTTTTAATGAGCTTTATCTCAAACTTGTCCTTCTCTTTTCAAATATAGATATTGTTGATGTTCCTCACCCTGTTTGTCATGTGTTCACCATCCCAGTAAGGCACTACCTTAGAATCCTGCTGTCAGCCTATGTTGCTGTGATTGCTGAACAAAAGACACTGGGATAAAAACAAACAACAGTTACTAAGAGCAGACAATGAACACGCCATGCACACACACACACACACACACACACACACACACACACACAGTCACACACACATGCACGAATGCATTCCGCCACATTCACTGGTTGGAAATGCCACTCAAACGCTGCTCTTTGGAGCTCCACGGTAGCCACCAGCACCCGTGATGACGGACGCACCTTGGCTACAAAATCAGGCGGCGGCGCTGACCTGTGATCTACCACTTTGGCTGCAGCCCCTCGGTATTCAGCCAACCAACCAGATCAGAGACAACGCCACCACCTCCACCCATCTCACAGCAGAAAGCCTCTCTGCCCATTTCACTCAAGTGCTCACGGTCCACGGCGCAGCGATAAGGCGACCTGTTGATGTTTGGCCCAACTCTGTGGGTCACAGTCTGCATTGGGTTTTTTCCATTTGTTTGTCGCTGCGGTGGGTGGCCAGTTGCCACGCTTGAGTGGTTCCCGGAGTGGATATTTATACTCCTGTGTCGTTGTCGAAAAGGAAAACGTCAGGATTCACCCGCAGAAATCTGCTCGAGGGGCTTCGGCTTATCGGCTGCGGCGGTACTTTGGATCACACTAAGAGCAAATGTGATGAATTTGGGCTCCGGGGCCACGTGGGATACACGCGCGGAAGATGAACAATCAATTTCGTTTTCAGCGGAGTCTCTTATGAGCCCTTGACGCCACACCGTGTTTTGCTTTTCACAACGTGCTCTAATCTCGCGGCGCACATATTTTCCTGCTCGTATTATTTGGTCAGGGAATACATTAATGTCACTACTAATAAAAACACACGGCAGACATTTAGGACTCTATCCCTCTCTGCAGTGGGAGTGGAGTCAACCAGCCTCTTATCTAAATGTTGACATTTGAACCTGAGAGTAATATCATGAGGAATTATGGTTTTAAGCCTTCCTTAATGGTCGGGCCCGTTGGATCGAGATCAGCAGTCATCTGCAGCAGCGCTTGCTGAGGAAGAGGTGAAGAAGCTTGATGAATAATATATCCAAAAGGGAAGCCAATATGACAGCAGGAAATTAAACACACTAATACTGGAAGGGAGGAGGACGATCGGGACTTAATTAAAGACTTTGAGGAGCAGAGGGCTTGATTCAAGGCCAGAGATAGATTCCCTTCCTGCTGACATCAACGCTGAGCTCCGGGTTATGAAGACATGGTAACTGGGTATGTTGTGGGAGCCCACGTGCACTGGTGTGAGGGCTGTAACAAGGGCCATTGGAGTTCTCTATCTCCAGCTCCTACACCAGGACACAGACTCGTGTTGGTAGACTACACCGTGTTCCTGTCAGCTGCCTGAAGTCCGAACACACAACAGGAAGAACCCTTGAGCAGGACCAGGCTTATATAGAGGTGCTGATGGATGGGATGGGTGAAGGAGGAGGAGAATGAGAGATAGGGCAGGAGAGACGCACAGACACATACGTCACACTTGCAAATCCATACAGACATTTTAGAATTTGGTTGTGGTTTGTGGTTTGTTAACTGACTGAGGTCAGTGGGTTTGGAGGTCAGGAGAGGATAGGATAGGATAGGATAGGATAGGAGAGGAGAGGAGAGGAGGGGGGAGGAGAGGAGAGGAGGGGAGGGGAGGGGAGGGGAGAGGAGAGGAGAGGAGAGGAGAGGAGAGGAGAGGAGAGGAGAGGAGAGGAGAGGAGAGGAGAGGAGAGGAGGGGGGAGGAGAGGAGAGGAGAGGTCTATAAGGTGATAGATATACTGTTCATTAAATCATGTTTCTGATTAATTGGGATGATGCTACAGATGAGCTGAGCCTGCTGTAACTATGAGCCGAGCTACCTTATAAACAGACTCTGTGTTGTGTCTGTATCCATTATTATGTTGACATACTTCACATTCTTTTGAATTTAGCTGATCTCACGCTCACCCCCTGCTGAACAATGGCAGACGGTGTTCGGAGGCTTCCTCCTGTACATCCACACTAGTACGAGTCTTCTGCATAATGTCGGACATAAAAAAGGAAGGAATCAGAATGATGCGGTGGTTTTTAAAATTACTGTAATAACAATATAAACCGTAATCACGATATAAATATAAATGAGGACATAATTGCTTTTAAAACAGTGGCATTTACACAAATGTTTGCTGAAACCGCAGGTAAAGTATCTTAATTATGAGGATGTAAAACAGAATCTCGACAACTGTTCCTCAGCCTGGAACAGCTGCAGCAGAAGGGCGGCGGGGGGCAGGAAGACTGCAGGAAGGTGCTGCTATTAATCTTTGCTGACACGTTTAGTTGTTATTTAGCCCTTATTTGCATTATTTATTTACACCTTCTGTCCTTCAAATTTAAGCATAATTTCACTTGGCAAAACCTATTTTGGGGGATGCAAATTCCATTATGGACTGTTACTTGAGATGGTCCCACTCCTCTGGTGGCTGCAATGGTGGGATGATACAGCGCAGTGGAGCATGCAGGAAAAATCCCAAAGAATGCTAATTTTTCATTCATTTATTCTGATTTTTCGCCCATTTCTTTCTCTCCTACAATTCGACTTTGAAGCTAGTTTTGGGTCCTGACTCATTTTTTGATATATTTGAATTTTTTTCCAAAGATCGCCGCTTGTTGGATGGCTCTGATGTCGTTTCTGTCTGAAACCCCTTAATCCTAGTTAGAATTTCTAGAACATTATTCAAAAAATAGGCTTAAGAAAGAATTTAAAGAACGAATAGACAAGTGCTGCTTCAGGTTTCTACAGACTATCCGTCCAGTTGTCCATTTCATGTCCAAGTGTCCACCTTCACTCCTCCCCTAACATTGATGGTGGATGTAAGGTTGATAAATGGAGCTAATTGTTTCGTGGCACGACTGGGCCGATGCTGGCAGCACAATCAGACTGAATGAGGAGGCCTTGGGGAGGCCATTACCCTTCCTATTGTTATAAAGGGCTGGAGGACGAGGCCAACGTGCTCTGGAGGGACTGGGTCTCTGACAGCGACCCTCTAACAGTACACACACACACACACACACACACACACACACACACACACACACACACACACATAGACAATGTGAATTTCCAATCATCCCAGCAACTTTTAACTTTCTTAGATACAACAGTGTCGTATGTAGCACCATGTACTTTATTTATTTTTTAACAGTTTTTAATGTTCCAGGACCAGTTAATGGACTGGACATAATGGCAGATAAAGCGGCAGCCATGATCAATGATGATAATGTGACAAGACTCAGGGACTGGTTATACGTATATATCACATTCACATGCTCAAAGAGATATAAAGTGTGTGCTGGTGTGTGTGTGTATGTGTGTGTGGTTCATATAAAATGAAAGAGAAGGATGTGGGATGCTGTTTACTGAGACAAGAAGAGTCCAGAGAAGCAGCAAAGTGTCTAAATCTATTTCAACCACTGTGCCACAGCAGACAGTGTGTAGATATTGTCTGTGTGTGTGTATATGTGTATATATATATGTGTGTGTGTGTGTGTGTGTGTGTGTATGTGTATATATATATATAAAGTCAGGATGCTATTTGAGGAGGTCTCAATGAAAATAGATCATGTAAATGTAGCTATCCAGGCCATAGTTGATTTTTAAATAGGTTAACACCCTGACACATGTTTAGATGTATACTGTACACACACATTTCCCTTTTGAAAAAAAAAAAAAACAGTAAAAACTAGCATATTTCATAAAAATACTAGAAAATTAAATAAAAACAGATAAAACGCATTTCATTTTAATTAAAGATACCAAAAATAGTGAAAATGTAGCTGTCTAAGCTGTAGTTTTTGCCGCTGTTATGGCCCACTCGTGAGGTCCACAATGAAAGAGGAAGACACGCTGACCAGTTTAACCCTTTATTTGTCAAACCAAAAAGAAAACACCCAACAAAGGAATATGGCAGGTGAGGGTGACAATCAGGGGTGTGAGCAAGTGCCTGGATGAAGTGAGTGAAGGGGTGAAGTTTGCTGTAGGTGTGAAATCCAATAATTCACCAAGAGGCAAAGCAACTGGGGACATCAGGTAAAGGTAGGAGAAAAAGCCCACCAAATGCTGGATCGGGTGGAGCTTTATAACCTGCAGATCACTGGTGTGGTGCTATAATTAGGTTAAAGAGATAACTTAACTTAAGATAACTTCCACTGAGCTTTTACAAGGCTGCACTTTTAGTCATCTTGAAACTATGAACTTTTTTCCTTTCTTTAGCATTTTTACTAAATGTATTCATATTCTAATATCTTCATGACCTCTTTATTCTTTTCGGGGTCATGGGGAGGGCAAACATGTAGGCGAAGGCAGGGTATACTCCTGGTTGAGTTCATCACAGGGCTCTATGTGAGCTACTGTGGGTTTGGTACCTTGCACAACTGGGTGCCCTGCAGGAAAATTGAAGGACCGAAAACCCTTCAGGAGCTTCACCAAGAGGTGAAGCAGGCTGAAGAGAGGGAGCAGCTCCAGTTCAAGAACCGGCAGACTACCATGCATTGGAGAGGTGGTGGCCGGTCGGCAGATCGCGGCCAATCCTTTAAAGTGAAGGATATTCCTGGGAAGGTCAATCAGGACTCCAGCCGCGACTGTGATAGAGAAAGGAAGCAGCGGTGCAATTTGGGCAGCAGCTCATGTCGTGTGTCAGCAAAATTCCAGGTAAATAACTGAAAAAGGCAAAAGATTGGGTGCATTTTTAAAGCAGACATCTGGATAGGGTTTTTCACTACTTGTTGCTCTTTGCAGTTGAACACAAGACCCCCCCAAAGCAGGCAGGATTCTTATCAGAGCCCTTTTATTTGGAGTTGATCGCAAAGGAATGCAATGAAGAAGAAGTGTACCAAGCACTAAAAAGACTTTTGCAGAGGAACTGCAATAATGATAAAATAGAAGAGTGGATCCAGGTAACCGCCGATGAGAATGGCCTTTAAACTGGATATTTCTCTAGAGATTGTGACTGTAGGCATGAAACTAACAAAGGTTCCTCTCCCCCCTCCCAGAACACCCTCAACGACAGACAGAGGTCATCAGACGGTTTTGTGAGGGCATTGATGCGGGCAGTCTGCCAGTCAGTTATTGCTGACTGTAAGTGTTCTATAATGTCATATAGAGGCAGAAAACTAAGCCTGTTTCTGTCCAAAAACATGATTCATTAGTTTTACTCCACATAGATGTCTGTTTTACATTATGTGAGCACATCCACAAAACCAGTCTTGACACTTTATGGTCCATGATTAGATGTGTTCAGTTTCTTTACAGTGGTGTGAAGACAGTGTTTGTGTTGTCAGGTGGGGTGAGAACCTACGAGCTGCTCCAGAGAGTGAGCCTCTTAAAGAAATAAATCAAGGAGGACGAGAAGCAGCTGGTGGCCCTGAACATTCTGCAGCAGCTGGTGGTCCACATAGACCAACCTGATGGTGAGTGTCCCATCTATCCACCTCGACTGTCACGGCTTTGTTCATTTTAACTTTGAACTCTAAATTCAGAAGCCAGTGGTGTGTTTCTATTTACTTATCCCTGTGATTTTTGCTGGTGTGTGTCCGTATAAGTCTGCTCTGGATGTTTTTTGACGTGCTCTTGGATGAAGAAGTCATCCAGGACGAGACCTTCTTTAAATGGAAGTCGTCCACAGTCTCTGTAATATCCGTCTGCAACTTCTTCACCTGGCTCCAAGAGGCAAACAGATGGATGAAGTAAACTTGGGGAGCAAAAAAAACCCCTTTTTAAAAAAAAAAAAATCTGCATTATTTCATTAACAGTAATATCATCTGTCTTTGAATAAAATCCAATTTATTTCCAAATACAAGTCCTTGAATATCATTTATGTTTTAGTGAAGTTGGGTAATATAGTCCCGACTGGCACCATTTATCCTGATGTGATAATAATGTTTTACTCTCTAAAGGAGTTTTGGTTTATTGAGGGTGTGTGTGTGTGTGTGTGTGTGTGTGTGTGTGTGTGTGTGTGTGTGTGTGTGTGTGTGTGTTCACATGTGAGAACTATTGAAATCAAGTTGAATGGATAGGGCCACATGATTTGTGAGGTACAAAGCAGTGTTACCGTTCAGTGTATAGCTAATGTATCCCCTTTATATAATGTCCCAGGTCCTTGAAATGAAGGTGGGCCTGTAAAACCAACTGTTAATGGTTGAAGTCATTAAAATTCAACACAGCATCAGCTAAATTGGAGAAAATGAATACAAATTTATAAAATATGAAAGGGTTTCCACACCAGTCCTGAATTGTGGAAATGTGAGTGGGGCTCCAGTCACGTTCCAGGAACTGCTTATTTAACAAACATGGACAAAGCTCGTTTCACATTAATGGTTACTAATAGAGTTATTAATAGATAATATTAATTATTAATCTAGAGTTACTAATAGATATTACAGCTGTTTCTGACTGAGAACAGAGAATGTAGGTACGAAAAAATATAAATGCACATAGGTAAAAGAATAATCAACTCCTACAGAGCTATATTCTGCTATATTTAATCTATGTTAATAGCTATGTTAGGTGTTTTTATCTCTGCAGATATAATAGAAACAATATTTACAACAATACGTTTAAAGGGAAGCTACATAATAAACCAATTTACAAAGGAGCTAGCTAGTGCTAAAGTGTTGCGATGCTTATCTATTTAGCTAACTCAAAGAAGCAAGAAACATTCATGAAAAAGAAGTTCTTGTTGGCTCTCAAAAGACATTGATCTCAGTGTCAAGCTATCTTTTCTTTATCTTACATTTACGTAAGGCATATCTGTTTGTTGATAAAGAAGACTATAAGTAGAAGTTGGCTGCACCTGCTAGTCCCTCTTTTTATGTGTATGTAGTTTGAATCGGAGACAAACAAATCTGAAAGTTCATGAAGAGTTCACGTTTAAGTGAGATAAAAATGTTGGCATAATGATAAAGAGATGTGCGGAAAGGCGATTTGATTTATTTTTCTTAACTAAATAAACAGCTCACAGCTGCTGCATGTAGCAACTGATACTGGAATCCTACAAATACAATTGTCTGTATTCAGTACTGACATGTTATCTTAATCCTTGTATACTGGCATCTTCCAAATTTGAAAAAAATCAAAAGATAATATGTTAGAACAGAAACATCCTCAGTTTGCCTTGCTGTTCCTGCAATGCTGCCAACCGTCTGGGCACCAAAAGCTCCGCCTGAACCAATTGCACTGGCAACACACACTGTCATCTGGCTGCACTGGAAACCACGACTCTCCCAGTTCAAACCTAGTTTGAACAGGGTTCAGGAATGTAGCCAAGCAAGCAGGTTTCCTTCTACCTGACTTGGCAACAGGTACAAGGCATTGCTTGTTCTTTGGCGCTGGCAGTATAAGTTAAGAGTTGGTAAACATGGGGTCAAAGGTCAGTGATGGAATTTTGTTCAGCAGGGAAGGCAAAACACGGCAGATTATAGAGAGAAAGCTCTTGTAATGTCCCATTCCACCCGTTTGGAATGCGTGAAGCAATCAAAACGAGGTCAATGCGAGGGGTCTAGATCACACTGCGGCGTCACTCAGCGGTTTCTGATTGTCCGTGCACGAGTCGATGCGGTGGCTCCTGTAGCTGCCTTTGGCTGCACCACCCATTAAATGGCTCCATGAGATTCTATCAAGTCCAAACCCCCACGGTCTTGTTTCATCCTGAATCTTTACCTTTCTCTTCAAGTCTTCTTCAGAATCCCTAAAAGCAACCTCTCACTCACGCTCACTCACACAAACACACACACACACACACACACACACACACAAAAGTAGGTCATCACAAATCCACCTGGCGGGGCCCCTGGGGTCTTTATTAGTTAGTGCATTAGCATCAGGGCAGGAGCATTCTCTTCTATTTTTTACTGTATGTGCTACATGCTCCAATGCCCACAATGAATAGTTCCCTAAAGAGTACTGGAGAGGTCTAAAAATGACAGACAAATGACAGAGCCATATGCCATTTTCCAGTAGGAAGGACACAACAGTGACTTCCCAGTATATACTGGTAATCAACAGCAACACTTTGCTACTTCAGATGAAACAACACAACAGCCCAACCTTGGTTGCGCAATAATGTTTGTGAGCAGTGAGAGATTTAAACTGCTTTAATGGGTGGGCGGGTGGGTTAAACCAATCATTCAACACCAAGGTGGCATAATCTGATTGCAGATTGATCTCTATAGTATAAACAAGCACCAGTGGGGACCATCTTGGTTCTAGACATGTCTACATAATCTCTTTCCTGTGCCGTTAATGTGTTTTGTGGGTCATGTGAGTTTCCGTCGCTCCCGTTTCCGTGCTGGTGTCACAGACAGTAAGCCCAGCCAACAGCTGCTTTGACTTGATTTACCTTTCAGTGTCCCTGTGTTCACATGCACTTACAGTAGCTACAGGACCATGACTTCTGCTTGTAACCATGGTAACACATTCTCAAAAAGAGATTTGAACTTGAACATTCCGGAGTGTTCAGGTCCAGCAGAAATGCGTGCTGCCGTCGTTCCAGCCTGCTTGCAGGAGGACGGCGCGTGGATTATGTAAGGCTCATCTGCACCCGTGCAGGACTGAGACGCGAGGTTCTGCTGCCGCCAGGAGGAACAGAGGAGGGCCACCTTCCCGAGCAGCAATAACAGTGGAAATGCTGAGTTTCCAGCTGTCGCCGCCCATCCAAATCAAAGCTGCTGTGGCTCTTTGTGCGGCTTCTTCCAATCACTGGAGCAGATTACAGCATACCTCATCAGTTCCACAATGGCAGTGGATTTGAAGGGAATTAGTTTGTCAGGGGGCAATCAGTGCCAAATTGATCCTCTTCATGCTTTGGTTCACCCTTAGCCATTAGTTAACCATGATTGTCTCATCCCTCTAACAAGTCCCCGTGCAGCACATTTGGGCTCTGAAAGATCTTTCTGTGCTGGAATAAAGCAGCACCACTCTCATCTGAAGAAGCTGAACATGCTCCTACGTGCTCAGATGTATGTGGGTGCATCTGCGTTGGATTCTGGGGTCGTGATTTTCGTTGCTCAGGCTTCAAAACCTTCAGGGTGATTTGAATTTTTGTCCTCTGTAGTGCATGAATGAGGCGACTGGGCATGTGATATACATTTTGTTTGAAGTCGAGTGTCCTCTTTCATTATCTGTGGGGATTTCCATTGGAAACATGTGCATGGTGTCAGGTGGTAGAGGTTATTATCAATGCTTCCGCTCCTTGTAGACCGATAAGGTGGCCAAGCTGATCAATGGATTGTTGCGCTCTGCATATCTGAGCCTGGAAGCATTGATTTCTGGGATTAATGTCGGCCTCAGAGGGATGGAAGGCAGTCAGATAGTGGTTTCTGTAATTATATGTTTACATGTGGCCAGAGTGGAGGAAGATGCAAATGCACATTTTTTTTCTGATTTGACATATCAAGTAACATGACAGTAACACGGATATTCTTGATTTATATCAATATTTTCAATGCAGGTGACAGACAGGATTTTCATAAATAAAAAATGTATGGCAAGTTCTCATTGTCAGACAGAGCGCTCAGATCCTCCCTGGCAAATTGGTGAACCTTTCATGTTCGTTCTAATGTTCTGACCAGTCCTTGTAGAAACCCAGTGCCTGACCCCCAAACAGAGAATAGTGACAGGAAAAATGTCCCCCTTAACAGGCAGGAACCTTGAGCAGGGCTAGGCTCAAATGGGCTGAAGGAGGGTGAGAAGGAGGAGGAGAAGGGGACACGGGGCAGGGGCACATGCATGATGCAAAGAAATCCATGAGACTTTATGAAATTGTCATGGTTTGTACTGTCTGGGTTGAGGGGTCAAAGGTCAGTGCACAACAATGGAGTATAACACCTGTAGATAGATATAGAGAGAGAGGAGAGGAGAGAGAGAGAGAGAGAGAGAGGAGAGGAGAGGAGAGGAGAGGAGAGGAAAGGAGAGGAGAGGAGAGGAGGAGAGGAGATTATAGGAGAGGAGAAGAGAGGAGAGGAGAGGAGAGAAGAGGAGAGGACGAGACCAAGCTAAGGGGAAAACGGTTTAGTGGATCATGTTTTTCTACCGCAGCAGCCTCGATTTACAAATAATTCCGATGGTCAGCTGACCCTCTCCTAAGTATGACCTGAGCTCTGTTAAGGACTGTAGCTACAGAAGTAGTAGGAGGTTTATCAAAGAGAAAGCTTTACACTTAATCTTAAAAGTACCATGTACTGTACATTATCCTCAAAATGTCCCACTTGTGGAAGTCAGTGGTCATGGAGAATGCTCACTCAGGACCATTTTTGTGGTATGAATACAAGCCAAATTTGTCTTCTGCAACCTCTGACCATCTACCAGTTGAATAATTAATGTCAGTGTTTGCCTCTATTAATTGGTGGAGGAGCAGCTGATGCAGATTCTTGTGAAGGGCAATGATGCAGTGGCTGAAGATAAGCCCTGTGAGTAATTACTATTGACATTCTTTTAGAGGTAAGCCACACAAGAGTTCCTGTGGGGTATTGGGCTTCTTCTTTTCCTGACAATTAAAGGGTAAAGCAGAATGGAGAAATGCTTCAAAGACCCACTTCTCCCATTTGAAGAGATGTATGTAAAAATAAAAACATTATTATACTTGGGTTGTCTGTTTAAAACCCCGTCTCTGCACTTTTAACACGAACGGGTCGATAAGATGGATGAATTAGAAGTGAAAATCAAATCGCTCACAAGGGGACAAGTGAAAGTTAGCCTAATCTTATACACGGCGTCGCCCTTGCTCTGGTTGCAGATTAATAGTAATGAGCCCTGCAAAGGAAAACAAAGGACAAAACTTAGACACTCAAGAGCACATAGAGTACACACATGACTAACGATACAGGCTACATAAGAAAGGAATTTAAATGCAAGAATGCGAACTCCAGTACACGTTAGCATGTGTTATATTAAGATAAACTGCCTCTTATTAGATGCCATTTTGTCCTGTGTCTGAAGTGTTTTTTTGTTTAATTGTGACTTTTAAATCCTACTTGAATTGAAGGTGGTCACTGCTGTTGTGCTACGGTGATCCAGTGGTAACAAACTGGGAAGCAGCGAAGTGAAATGACTCATAGCACATCCAGCTGAAGCGGCCCCCTCCTGTCAAGTGGAATCTGTCATCATCTGTCGTCCCTGCTGTCAAGATCAGTAATTCCACTTCTTCTGCCAAATGTCCATGTATCAGTCCTGATATCAGCCTGATCAGGGCTAGATATTAGACACCGCTACAGACAGCATGTGTGAGCGCTGAAATATTAGCCAGTCCGACGATGTGTGACCAGAACAGCTAGTTGAGAAGATAATTCACATCGGCTTTATTGACAACTGAGTGAGATGTGCTAAACTGGTATCATCCCGACATTTGTCTTGATTGCGTTGTTTATGTTTGCCTTTGAACATGCGCCATTAACTCGTTGTCACCTTTATTATAGCGCAGCGCCACCGCCATGTGTTTGGCATATGCTTCCATCAAACTCTCATTGACCTTGCGGCTGATTATGTCCTGCTCGGTGAGATTAGCTTGAGAGATTTCCCGCGTACGATAGCGCGGCCAATGGCGGCGCAATGATGATTAACGGTCCAAACAAACAGTTGACCTCCAGGCTCAGACAAGCTTGACTCCATTCTGATCTTCAGGTGTGGAAAACAAATCTGTACATTTGAAATAAATGTTCTTCTCAAAGTCAAAAACATATTTAGCCACTGAGAGGGTGATCTCCTTTACACGGCTGATGTCTCTCCAGCATAAGAGCGGGTTTAATGAACACCATTTAAAAACGCTAGCGCTGAGGAATAGTCTGGGGTTGGGCGCTGTCACTCCAGACAGGGTCACAGGCGTCCTGCAGAATAGGATTAGATGCAAGTCTTTTTGGAGGATGTTCCAAAATCCCTTTTATCCAAAGTAGTTAGCACCGTTGTCTCACAGCAAGAAGGTTCCAGATTCGATTATCCTGGCATGGTTCTCTCCGGGTGCTCATTCTTCCTCCTGCCTGTAAGTGGGTGACGCTACAATGACCTTAGATGTGAATGAGAGCAACAATCGTTGTCTGTTTCTAAATCTTAGACCTGGGATGAGCATGTCCAGGCCACACCCTGCTGCTTGTGACCGCATTAAGGGAGAAACGTGGTGATGGATGGATGGATGGATGTTTGAGACAACAGAAACAGGGCTGTAGATGTTTTGTCCCCCAATATTTTTCTCCATGTCCACCTACATTGACCCTGAGCTGGCCTCAGGCGTGAGTGTGTGAGTGAGGTGGGTGTTCTGTGATGGACTGGTGATGGGCTGGTGATGGACTGGTGATGGACTGGTGATGGGCTGGTGATGGACTGGTGATGGGCTGGTGATGGGCTGGTGATGGACTGGTGATGGACTGGTGATGGTCTGTGATGGGCTGGTGATGGACTGGTGATGGACTGGTGATGGGCTGGTGATGGACTGGTGATGGGCTGGTGACCTGCACAGTGTGTGAGCTGTCACGCCACTGTTTTTTTCTGAACTTCATGGTGAGCGTCACGCTGGATAAATAAACCCTGGTGATACCGGCATGACCGTGATCATTGACATCAGAGAGATTTTCACAGTTTGTTGATGTGAGCGGAACAATGTATATATCCTATGCAGCTTGAACGCATCATGGTGTGGCTATAAAGCTTGGTAAGGTAGTTTTACTGAGAAAAATAAGTCTGTTAATAGTAAAACATTTTAAATATATATTTGAATACATTCAAAAAAGCCCTAATGTTTAAATATTGATTTTAAAAAACTGAGCTACTGCTGTCACTTTAGTTTAAAACTTCCTTTAAAAGATTTCTCTGATTGGCTGATAAACAAGGAAGCCTAGAATGTTTGCTGGGCAGAGAAGAGTGAATCAACTTAAACTTTAAGGGGATTATTTAGTGGTGTTGCTGTGGGTCCACAATGAAAATACTCTTCCCACATGTGTCTATTATTTAGAACAGCATTACATCTACTATACTGTACATTTCAAATCCCTGACTGCAACTGTGGTGTCATTAACTATACACAATCATGCTCTTTTTTAAATTTTCATGGAATAAGAAACCAGCTGGCATCAGGTTGGTTCAGTCCGTACTTCAGTCTCACCGCAGCCTGTTGGAGAACAGTCATAAGCAACTATATATATATATATATATAATAGCTCCAGACAGTGTCAGAACATCAGTCTGGAACCTTTTTCCTCTCAGAAGAGTGGATATACTCCATTATGACTACTGGCAGGAAGTTCTTGTTCTAGGAATTGTGGTTCTGAACTTTAGAGGGGTCATTTATCTCCTGGTTCTGGGAAAATGCTTTTGGCAAAATTCCAGACAGCTTGCACAGGACAGAACTCCACAGAGAAAATGCTCCAGAGTGCCAAAAATTTCCTCAGCGTTCTTCATAGCCTGCAGACCAAAACAGAAGAAGGACGCTGTTCGTGAATCCGTGACCCTCCTCAAACATTTGCCACGTCACTTTCATCCCTAAAATTTTCCTCTGAATAGTTTTGTTTGACCAAGAATCAATGGAATCCTACACAATGGAATTCCATTGATTAGGAGAAGTAGGAAGAGACACGCAAACGCTCTCCCTCTGAGGTCAAACTTCTCTTCAATTGTACTTCTGCAAAGGTCTTTTGATGTCGGCTGCACAAAGAAGCCAAGATGAGTTTTAAATGCGGAAGATGAAGAGCAATCCTTTTTAATCGAGGGGCAAATTTGCAAGGTCAAAGTTTTACACAGCTCTCGGCTGCTCCAGGTGTCCTTTGCTCAGGCAGCTAATAATGTACATCTACAAAAACCTGAATTGGTGAAAATCTGCAATCCAAGCTGCAGCATTTAAAATTCAAATGGACGGGGACAAATGGGGTCCTGCGTAGGAGAGCACTGTCTGTTTGCCTTCATTACAGGTTTAATAAAGTTTTCCTCCATGTGATTGATATTTGTTTTAATTCTATTCAAGCACTGAGTTAACAGGCCACAATCAATATTTAATAATATCGGCGAATATTCATAATTGCCTGTGTGACGGTAATTGGAAAGCGGTAAAATCGCCCCCATTCTTCTCCGTCTGTATGAGAGGGGAGAAAGATCTATGTCTGCCATCAGTAACAGTGGCGAAGAAATAAGTCAAATGTCTTAATCTCTAATACAGCTCATTACAATGCTTGATGACAAATATAAATGAGAGAAGTATAAATTAACCTGAGCGCCCAGCTCTGATAAAAAAATCTGCTGCTGCACTGCTTGTGTGACTCCAGGAATCAGAATCAAAGGTCTCATTTTCACAACATCTTTGCACAGAAGAGAACTCAACGATGGCTAAACTGGCCCCCTCCGAGCTGGCATGAAGGCAGGGTTCTAATTGCAAGTGCAGGAAGTTAAAGCTAAAAGCTCCTGTTAAAGCTAAAAAAAAGGTAGCTCACCAGTCTCTCTCTGCCATTCATGTCTGAGTCCTTCATTAACTGTTAAATTGCTAATATCCCTTTAACTCTGAAAAGTTAGTCCAGTCTGCTGAAAAGTTAGTCCATGCATTTGTTACTTCCAGGCTGGACTATTGTAATTCTTTATTATCAGGGTGTCCAAACAACTCTTTAAGAAGCCTCCAGTTGATCCAAAATGCTGCAGCCAGAGTTCTGACAGGTATTGACAAAAGAGATCACATAACTCCTGTAATGGCGTCTCTTCATTGGCTGCCCGTTAAATTTAGAATAATTTTTAAAACCCTTCTTTTGACCTACAAGGTCCTCAGAGGCCTAGCTCCATCCTACCTGGAGGAGCTAGTGATACATTATCAGCCCAATAGACCGCTCCGCTCTCAGAATGCTGGTCTACTTGTGGTCCCCAGAGTTTCTAGGGGTAGAATGGGGGGCCGAGCATTTAGCTACCAGGCCCCCCTGCTATGGAACCAGCTCCCTGTCCAGGTACGGGAGGCTGACTCCATCGCTACTTTTAAGATTAGGCTTAAAACCTTTCTCTTTGAAAAAGCTTGTTGTCACTAATTCTGTAGTTCCAGTTACTATCATAGACAGACAAATGATCATATTTAGATGTTCGTCTAATTATTAGTTTAATATCTTAGCTATGCTGCTATAAGCTGATTGTGCTTGGGTCCAGAAACATGATCACCTGACAGGCCTCTGTCAACCCCACTTGTGTAGTTTCTCTAGGCCCTGGGATTCTGGAAAGCACCTAGAAACAATTTTGATTGTAACAGACGCTGATGATGAAATAAAGATTGATTGATTGATTGATTGATTGATTGATTGATTGATTGATTGATTGGCATAAAGTTTAATTATCCATGCATTTCCTACATATTGAGTTTTTAAAATAAAAATAAATTAGGGCCCACAATTGTCCCCACAACTGCAAAGGGCTGTTTGAATGCAGAGGTGGCGCCACTTGACCCGCCTTTAAGAGTCAATTGATGCGCTTGTAAAATGTCTTACTTTTAGCACCTTTTCACTCGTTCACAAGAAATGAAGGCGCTCCAGGCAGGCAAGGGCTACTACAACTGAGAAAGAGACCTTGAAAGAGACCCTTGAGACCTTGATCCTCTGCCCCTGCTTCAACTGATTCCATACTGTGGATGACTGATATAACTGGCTCAAATCAGTGTTACACATATATTGCATATCTCGCAGCCTTATGAGAGAATCCTACCTTTCAGCTCACACCTGCAGTGTTTTGTGTAGCTGTTGTTGGCTTTTTCCACACCTGATTACTGTTTCCAAGGTTCAGGCTGCCTTGAGATGGGGGGGTTGCAGATTCATCAGAAACTCCAAAAATTCAAAGCGGTGTGTCTTCAAGAGATGACAGAAAGGGCAAAAACAAGAGGGATGTGGAGCAGGTACGCAAAGGCATTTTTCACATCAGTGGCTCGAGCACAGTGTATCATCTAATGCAGAGAAAAAGGGTTTGGCGACCCGTGTCCCCCACCTTTCAGAAGCCATCTCCCTCAATGAAATCAGGTGTCAGGGTTTGTAGTGAAAACAAGCCAAACTCAATCACCGCTGGAGCTGTCACGGCCGCTGAGAGGCTCGATAAAATAACCCAATAAGGGAGAGAAAGTCGTCTCTGGGGCCAGACCGGTGCTGAGAGCGGCACAGCGGGTTCGTTCACCCATTCATAAGCCAAAGTCACATTATGACTGTAAAGTTTTGGGAAACAATGGTTGACGACAGATGATGTCACTTCTGATGCAATTGGAGGTCTGATTCTTAATTAAATGTGGGCACTCAGGCATCAGGGACAACCTTCGGATCACAACAAAGAGGCTAGCTGGTCTGTGCTGAGAGCCAGGACCCGAAGCGCCGTCACTAATGTCTCACTTTCTCTGTGTTCTTTGCTGAGTGCTCCCATCCGTTGTGCCTCAAACAATTGATCGGTGACGAGCAATCGTTACAAAAGAAACAAGAAACGAGGGAGCGCCCATCACGGGCTGACAGCAAGCGGTGACAACGACGTATTATTTATGTTTTCTATAATCACATCTTGCCAAAGCAACACAATGTTGGCATCATGTGATGCCCACACATGAGCAGGCCGGGTAAAAGAGTCATCAAGCTGTCACGGTTAGGCTCAAAACAATGTTTGACACCCTCCAAAACATGGATTGAATCAAAAACATTGATTTTCAAATTCATCATTGGTTGCCCTCAGCAATAAATTGAAACATAAATAATGAATAAACAGCGCTGCATTAAGGGCTCATTTATTGAAGGGAATTTTAGGTTTGATCTTTACAAGGAGAGGAGCGGGGGTTAGCCAGACGGAGATAGACGATGACGCCACAACTCCAGAACGGCTTGTGTCTTCCCCATTAATCAATGCCTTCCACATAATTTGTTGCCTGCAAGTCGGGACTAGCCTGTCGTAAGGGTCACTTGCCAATTTTCAGTTGCAGTCAACCCCCGGAACGTGCGCTGACGCCCACTGTTCCTGTCAGGTGATTTCTTTTTTAGAGTCACGACTGCTGCACTTTCTCCATGTGAATGACATATTTTTCTCTGAAGGCGCTCCCACACAGTAGCGCTAGCTTTTGAAGGAGCTTATTCAGTGCCGGTAAAGGTAGCCTTATGTTTCGGCAGCTCGCTCACATGCTTTCAAATTCAGAAATGAGAGTGTAAAGAACATAAGATTAATGTGATAAACGTTACCTAAAAAATGTTTAGCGTGTGGCTAAAAAGTCTTTCGATCCCAGGCCTTATTTCATGGTTAGGCAACAAATTATTTGACATAATCACTTCTTATTAAATAATATCGCAAATAAAGATTTTGTTAAGATGCATAATTAAGCAGCTGATTGATTATATTCCTAAATCCTGATTAGCTATTTGGAAAGACACTGTATAAATACATAAATGTAGTGTCCATTTTTCAAATACAGCGCAGGTAATCGATTCCTGGGAAAGCTAGTTAGCTTCTCCTGCATCTGCGACGCATCTTTGAAAATTGTACAGTAAGAGCCAATTCATTATGCTCTGGACCATGTTTCAAAGACTGAAATGCTCCCCGCTTCGCCTTGACGGTGCAGCGCACAGAAATTGGCACTAAAACGCAGCGATGCAGACCCACTGAGCGATTGTGCTTTGAGGTGGATGTTCTATGCAAATTATAAATCACCCACCAGCAGCGACAGCATTACTTTTAGCATTGCGGATTCTGCGGGCATAAAGCAGCTGTCACTCAACGGGCTGATCCAGGAGAAGACAAAAGTAACTTGAATCCGTCTAAGAATGACCCATCTTGTATCTGCAAACACAAGCGGCAGCCAAGAGGCCACTCTCTGCACTGCCAAAAACACCACATTCAATCGTGTTGCAAACTCGCAGTACGGATCAATAAAATCAATGGGCTTCATTACACTTGAATCCCACAGATTAACATGCTCAATCACCAGGAAAAACCAAAATGCAGCCTTGACGCGTCTTTGCAAATGGACAAAAATCAGGGTGACACTCAGGGGACAGTTTTCGCTGGGGTCAGGAGACCGTTTAAGGTCACACAGGCCCTTGGTTTAAATCCATCAGAGCTGCTGCCACGCTGATTCTACTATACAGTGAGCATCATTTGTCAATTAAACGTGTCATATTTTTAATAAATAAACTTCATAGCTGTACTATTCGGTCACCATGTCGGCTCTACGTCGAGAACACTCTCTCTTTTTTACCCGTTTTCCCAGAAATTGGCTGCTTATCGACACGAGACACCTGAATCAGTCTAAAAAAGGGAAAATCCTTATTTTTTTTTCTTATGAAGGAGCTGGGATTCATAAAAGCAGCACATGAGATGAATGGGTGATGGATTCAAATCTGCACGTTTGATCTGCGCGCTCTAGCCTGTGAGCTAATGTTCCACTAATGGAATATTCTCCCTTCGCTGGCTCGGGAACCGAGATTACATTAGGCTGGCAATCAGGACGGCTGGTGCTAATGTGGATTACATCTCAGCCGATTCCACGGGGCCTGAGTTGATCGTGTTGGCTGAGGAAGAAGAAGACGAAAGTTCAGTGCTAAACCCTGAGAGTGCAGGCTTTACCGGGTCAGACTGTCTCCTAGAAGACCAGCCAATAACACTCAAGACAGCACGTGACCAAACACTCCGACAGCTAAATAAACAAGAAACAAGCACGGATCAGGTCGATCAGGGCGTATAAACCCTTTGGTGTATTAACAGCATCCCTGGTCCACTCCTGTCTCCTCTCTTGTGGGACACAACCCGAGATTTGCCCTATTGACGATGGCGCTCAATCACGTGTCGGGCATGGATTGTCATGGCTGCGGCCAACGTCTGTGGGGCATTTACATTGTGTTTTGTTGTTTAGCAACAGTCCAGTCCCAGTTCTTTTCACAGTGGTGTTTACTGCACTCACTGGAAGGTAAAAGGTATTATTTTTAAAAGCAGACACCTTGAAAAATAAGAGCGCCATTGTTGTTTAGAAAATACATCAGAACTTTCATTTGGAAGGTCTTTATTTCCATATAGTACAACACTATAGAAATATAGAGTTACATGGAAAGAAAATTCAAAATGCTCCTTATTTATTTGAAAATGTTTGAGCAAAAATGGTGTTGATTTAATATTTGTTGGTGCTCAATGACTCATTTTATTTACAATTAATTCAAATTTCGCAACATTACAGGCTTCCATTGCTACTTCAGTTAAATTGTTAACTGTTTTATATTTATTGTAATTTATTTAGCTTAAATTGAGGGGAAAATAAGGACTGGGGCTTCACAGGGGAGCCCATAATCACAGAACATCTCTCCCGAGCAGCAGCAGTCTGCCCCTGGGGTCCAGACACAGCTGGTGGTGTCTGATGACTCTGAGACCAGCGCTGAGGCTTCCAAAATTTGGTGGTGACAGGGAGGTGGAGGGCATTCACAACCGCATGGGCAAACTAAAGTAAATAGAGAAATCCATTTTAAAAAATGGCCCCGGTGAGATGAAGATGAAGTTTAGCAGTGTTGACCGAACTAGAACTGAAGCCTCCACAGCTCAAAGCAATCATTGGAGCTCCAAATATACGTTGTTTTTTTTTAAACCGAGTTTTCAAGTTGGTGTCATTTGGAGCATTTCTTCTGAGTAGAATGTGCCATCCATGTGGAACAAGACCATATCGCACCCAAAGGTGGCTTTTTGGAGATCTTCCGTTTAGAAGGTTCCATAAAAAGATGCAAAAAATGCTGGAGGGTTTCTTTGACTTGGCTTTTTTTTTTGTATTTCAACTCATTTTGATCCCCGCAGTTTGTCCGGTTTGATCACAGGACTCAGGAGTGAGTTTGTGTACTGTGAATATTCCACGTCGTCAAAAACCTCGGTGCCTCTTTCTGTGCTGCTGCGACACCGTTAGCGCGGTGCCGTTCGAATGTCACCGCTCTGTTTGTGAAAATTTGCAGCAGCGATGGCCTGTTTAGCCTCATTAGAGTAAACGGTTAGTTACAGATGCACACACACATGGTCATGAATAAATAAAACATCTGTAAGCATCCCGGTAGAAGCATTAAACTAATGCACAGGAAAAAACAACACTTCTTCTCCGCACAACTGCCTTCCTGATGGCTGTGCTCATCGGCCTTGTTACTGCTCCCTGACCTTTCTTCATGCACATACAGTCGCCGCCACTCTTACTGGTCTAATTAGTCTGTTGTGCTTCGCCGATGCTGCCGTTGAACTGGAGGAGGCGCCGCTGCCGCCGCAGCACAGAGCAGCTCTGGGCCCATCGAAGGAGGGCGTTCATAAACAACCGCGGCAAATTCGTAAATCTCAACCGGGGATTCACATCAGGAGAGTTAATTGCGGGTCACCGCAGAATAACACCACATTTACGAGAACAAAATAAGTGGTTTAAAAAAAGAAATCACCTCTCTACAAAGGACAAAGCTGTTAGCTGCTGTGAAGGTTTGGTGAACATACATCACTGTGAAAAGCCATTAGTAAAGCTGTCAGAACACGGCAGCTGCAGACCGACTCTCATTACAGCTGGTATTTGGAAGTTGTGGCTCCAGTTGCACCAAAATAAAATCTGCATCGCCATTTTTGTCCGAGCTACCGGTCCAGAGTGGAAATCCTGTCTGATAGCAGGTCGGATCGTTCCTGCGGCTGAAGATGGAGAAGGAGTGCTTTTAAAGTTCAGCAAAGGTCCAACCGATCAACCCGCTGCAGCACCAGGGAGGTTGTGATGTGTATCACAGAGGCAGCGGCTTTAATGTTCGCCTGTTTTAGCATCTCCCGACACTTGCAGCCGGTGCGTATATGCTGCTGAGAGAAGGAGCTTCTTTTATTTAGAGGACTTCATCATCACAACAGCCTGTCAACATGACAGATCTTTCCGTGTTTCACCCAGGCAGGAACAGCCCTTTCCAAAACTATTTTGGTGGCTGAATATTCCCCCAACCAACACTATGCTAACTGTCAGAGAAAGAGAGAGAGGTCTAAAAAATAAAATAAAATTCACCTTCTTTTAAAAAGAAAATCAAATGGTGAAAACTACAGCCAGAACACAGCCCCTGGAAGAGCCTGCCAGGCACTGGAAGACCGATGGACTTCTCCGCAGTAATTTAGCAACAAGGGCAAAGGAGCAATGCACTACAAGCTAGTGCGTTAAATAATGTCACTGCTATTCTTTTCACATCAAACAAACTCGCCCAAATGCTGCCCCTTCAGCTCAATGCCGTGTCAGTGGAAGCGAGAGGACAAGGCTGGTCGTGATGGAGAGGTGAAAAATCCCCAACATGAGCAGGATTTGACTTGTTCAGTCCCGTCTTATTGGGACAAATGCGTGATCTGAGTTTAGCAGCCGCAGGAGTGCAGGCATTGTTGTGTTGTTTGGCATTATCTCTTTCACTAGATTTCTCTTTCTTCTGTTTATCCCCCTCCTGTTTTAGCCCTTGTTATTCTTTGCTATTGACAGTCTTCTGTGTCCATTCCCTCTCTCTCTCTCTGCCTCTGATTGTCTCTCTATCTCTCCTCACCGTCCCCATTGCCGCCTTCTTTCCTCCGGGATCCCCTGTTTGATATTCTTCTTGTGCGGCGCGGCGGCAGGATGGATTAGAGCCTGGCCAGGCTGCACAAACCACCCGCATCTTCAGGGCAGCTTCTCAATCACTTCCACAATGCCACTTCCCCATATATAAATATGCGCATGGGGACAGTGCCAAGATGCAAGCTGGGAAATAATAAAGTGGGGGAAAAACAAACATTGGGGGATAATATTATAATTTTATGAAGTAGCAAGAGAGCTGCGTAAAGAGCGTGAAATATGCCAGTCGGTCTTCTGAAACGTTCAGCGTGGAGACATATCGAGTGTCTGCAGGTCCTGCTGGAACACAGGCCCACTCAAACCCACAATAGCTCATTTGCACCTATAATGACTCACAGCAGTTTTGGCTCGGTGACTGATGATCTGCAGAGGTGGCCATTTGGCCGTGTTCAAGGGAACGAGTTTTCCCCCGCACGCGCGTGTTTATACTTTGTTCTGGACCGTCCCCATTGAGACGCGACCAGCAGATCGGTCAGATGGATAGAACTGAATCGCCGTGCCTTTACAAGACTGTGGTTTTAAAAAATTATTATTATTATTGGATCAATAGTGTGATTCTCCAAGGCCGATATTAGGCCGGCATAATAAAAAAGGGTGACCAATGAGATCGTTTAATCCCCGGCGCTCTCTTCCCCTACCTGGGGAATATCGATCCACCGTTGCTCATCAAACTGTTTTGTTCCAAAAGGACACTTAAACAGTAATCACCCCTTAAAAGTGAGATGCCATGTAATCAAATCTAATGGCCAGATCTGTGGGAGGCCAAATAATGATCTGTCCGAGTTTGACCTGCTGGAACTGCATTAAAACTCTAAAATACATGAACAAACATACAGAGAAAGTCAGCTGTAAGGTCAGATTCAAATGATATTAAGCTATAAAACCCATTTCACTAAATAGGGTTGCATTTTGGATCGTGATGGCAAAATACAGTAAATCTGGCTGCAAACTAAGACTACATCATCTTATCTCGATCCAGCTGAATACAAGCAGTTGAAACATGTTGTGACGCTGATATGGGACAACAAATACGGGCAGCTGAGAGGTTTGATGAGTCTGGAGATGGGGGGACGGGAGAGCCGTGCAGCATCAAAGATGGCCATCAACCCCATAACCAGCACAGTATCTGTGAAATGACCCCCAGTGGGCAACAGTCTAGCCGTGCAGAGTGATTGGCACCTGTGAGAGAGCATCAGCATCAGGTCTACCCCGACGCCCTCCCATTCTCTTAACAGATGAGACTTCAGGTCAGGCTGAGCAGATGTGACAGCATTCAATGAGTCCAGGGGCGCGGCATCATCCAGCGTGACCAGGGTGAGGGGGGGGGGGGTCATCGAATGTTTGGGGAGGCATATCCTTGGACAGACCAGTGTATCACAGCTCGCAGCACCATGGTTGAGAGCTAACAGAACAGTGCAGAACTGTCAGATCTTCCGCAGGAACGGGAGATCCCCCCCGTGACCTCAGTCCATCAGAGAATCTATGTGATGTTAGCGGTGCAGCTGAGACCGTGATGTCCAGGAATCTACTGGAACCCTTCATTCAGGTCTGGCCTGAAACCTCAGAGGAGAGATCATGTCAGGGGTCAGATAGATTCCATCCCTCAGCAGGTTGAAGAGCCTATGCATCAATTTAGTCCAGGGCTTCAGCCGCAATAACTGGCTCCTCAGCACCTGATTTTCTGTAACTTAGAAAAACTGACCCCTGAAAAGAGGAAGCTAAGTCAGGTAAAACGTAGCCTTGTGGTCTTTTATAGCTGTTCAGATCTTCAGCCCAAAGAAGGGTGATCCAACAATGACAAGGCCACGTTTCTATGGACAAAACTGCTATAGCTGCATCTGTAGCAATTTGTCCTTAAAGAGCATTAAGATGGTTAGAACGCAGCACTTACTCAGAATATTTCACGGCCTGCGATTTGATCGGATGTGTTATTAAAAGGCTTTAATACAGTGCACAGTGCGCAGCGCACGCCGAGCATTTTCTGATCCTGGCTGGTTGTTTTAAATTTGATTTCAGTCTGTTAACTCCTCGATTGAGGCAATGATGCTAAGTTGGGGCTCCTGACCAGCAAATAGATCCACTGACCCAAGATCCCATTGTGGTAAATGGTTTGTAGTGATGTGTTTAATTGCAGATTTATGTGGAAAGTACAACAAATCACGACTGTATCAGTAAAATGGGGAAAAACCTCCTGTCCTGTGTATTGGAACATCTCGTTAACAATTGTTATAGGGTCCTGTCAAGACTGCAGTGGGCCTTAGTGCATCTTCAATGTTTTAGTAGAAAAAAATCGTTAAATTACGCAATTATGCTGTCAAATGTGTGATATTGCGAGGGTTTGCTCTCACCCACTCACTCATGGAATGCATATTAAAGCCCACTTCCCCCTCCCCTGAACATTTACACTCTCGTTTTCAGCAATTACTGTCATCAGATGGGAGCTCTCTGGCTCTGACAGCACGTGAACGTGTCCTGGATTGAAGCGTCGTGGGCAGGAGGGAGTCGCTGACTGATGTGGAGATCACTGACACCTGCAGAGACCGATGCTCAAAGTCTGACAACCCAGGAGAAGCCCAACCTGCAGCCAGAGGACTTTTTCAGTCCATCTGCATGTGTAGATACTGTCCAAAGCGTCCTGGTTCTCCTCTGACATTCCCTGAGCTTTCCAGATGACTTCCCGCTCCAGAGAGCAGCTTCCTGTGTGTGACACATCGGTATGTGGAGAGCCTCTTCGATCCAGGACCGGGCTAACGTCGGCTACACGCCTGGAACCTGGGACAGGTGAGACGCCGGCTTGCACAGGCACATTTACAGGAGATCAATTGCCGTATCGATTGACTGTGTCCAGAGTTCCAGTGTCCCCAGTGAAAGAGGACAGGACAAACATTACGAGGCAGCTCTGGTTTGATGAGGACAACCGAGGACACGGACACAGCGCATGTCTTTGTTGGTTACCAAGGGAAAAGTTCTGACAAAGGTTGAAAAAACAAAAACTGGAGGAAATTAGTAAAGATACCGAAGCCAAGCAGATGTTTCTGTGAAGCTCATCGTGCTAAATAACATGGAGTCACGGAGATTTTTCTCCAAAAACAATTATATTGCGTGTTTGACCTGTATGTTTTTATGACCTTTGTGTGGCAAGATCCATTTTCGGGGGCCGTACTAACCCGAGATGGAGAGAAACGAACGGATATTTAAAATGTCACTGTCAACAATGCTATTTTTACATGGCTGGTTATTTCGATTAAAATGTCATTGCCTCTGTTCATTTTCTTGATTTCTCTGTTGAACTTTGCACACTTGGGTTGTTCCGTCCAGAAAACATAAACCCCACCTTCCCGAGCCTTCCTGTGCATCTGCACGTGCGAGCAACTGCCTATAAAGTGCGCGGAGGATTTCACCGCGGACTGTAAAGCAAAAAGTTTGACTTTATTCGAGTTGGCAGCGGAATGGCTCCTTTGTGTCAGTGTCTCTGAACATAGTGGCGCATCCTCTACGGCTCCGAATGTCTTCTAGTAATTGTTGTGGTAATTAATGAACACAATCCACAAAGTACATTCATTTAGCTTGGGAACAGAAGTGTGAAAAGAGTGAAATTAAAAATAGAACTGCGGCCAATGATGGAATAAATTAGGAAAGCTCTTAAGCAGTGTCGCATCGAATGGTTATGACATGAATGGGCTGAGGAGTCTTCTCAAAATTGACACAGGTAAGTGGGTCTGTGTGTGCCGTGCAGGCACGCTAATTAAGGTGCCAAAAAGGATGGCTTTCTGTCTGGGAGAAGCTCATTAACACCCAGGTCATTTCCATCAGGTCCCCCACTTGTTGTTGCTCTTATATGACCAGCAGGGGCTGAAATAAAGAGTCATATTGGTCATGCTTTAACAGACCGTCGAGTGGCGCGAGGATATCTGAGTGACGGGATGGTGAAAACAAACAGAGCCGGTAGTAGGACACACACATCCAGCAAATTCACACACCAGACCAATTAAATGGGTTTTGACCAAAATAGATGGCAGTAAGACTCAGAACATCTTGGCTGCAGCTAAACTTTTCTCTCTGTCATGACCCCACAAGTCTTCCCTGTCAGGCTTGGAGGGCCGTTACATATTGGCGAAGGTAAAGGCGGGTTGTCATCGGCTCCTCACGCAGATGACCCATGACCCATAACCACGGTTGGTGTCATGCTGAGAACAAGCGGGTACCCCCACACACATACAAACGGAAACTAGTAGCTGTTAGCGGCTTCCCGAGAGGGATTTTGCACATGCCAGCGCCACGCAGGCAGCAGGTGAGCGCTGAGATGAATTTTGCACTCATGATCAGTGAGACTTCAGGTTATATTTGACTTAAGTGTTATAACCAGTGTAACAAACAATCCAAAGCCCCCCCTTTTTGTTATTAATACTAAAACACTTTCACCATTTTATATTCCCAATATATCCCAACAAAAGGCTGCGATGTATGCAATACACGACAGAAGAACATCCAAATAGCTCATCGATCATCATGGATTCAAACCCATAACCTTGCTGTGAAGCGGCAGTGCTAACCGCTGCACACAGTTTATCATGTGGCTAAAAAAAATTGATGAATGCATAGATATATTTTGTATTGCGAGGATCGTTTAGCCCCCTGCCTGCACAACCCTGCCTGCACCCTCCACATGAATGAAGCATTAACTGCTTCACTGAGGCCTAAATGGTTGTTACGCAGGCAGGCCGGGATGCAGGCAGGCAGGCAGACAGGCAGGAAGGCAGGCAGGAAGGCAGACAGGCAGGCAGACAGGCAGGAAGGCAGGCAGGAAGGCAGACGGGCAGACAGGGGGGCAGACAGGTAGGCAGGGAGAGAGGAAGGCAGGCAGGCGGACAGGCGGGCAGGCGGGCGGGCGTTATTGCCACTGACAGTTTTAACAGCCAGTGTTCCTCTGTGTTCTGACACCAAGCACTTTCCTGTCCCCACTGCGATTTGGGAACACACTGATGGATCCGTTTCCTAGCTGGACGACGTAGCCGACGACACCCTGCTCTCAGCTTTTGCTCTCAAATTAGTTTTGGTAAGTAACATTTAAGCGTCAAAACAGCCTCTCATTGCTGCGTACAGCTCAATTTGTCTGCGCAGGAGGCGGTTTTCACCTGCCCGCCGCCTCTCGCTCGCTCGCTGTTCCCCTGGACGTCACCGTCTGTGGGTTTTGTCTCTGTGGATGTTCCTGAACGCTTGATGCCCACGGGCAGACGTTCCACTTGTTTGTCCCTTTCAGTTTAAATCAGAGACAGCAGAGGACAGACTTAAATTGTAGCTGACAATACAGACAAATCTACTTTCGTCCCATCGCTGACGTGCCAGGCTGGCTTCTAATTTTCTTTTTTTCAGTTCCAAACTATAACGACTTTGAAGATCAAATTAACGTGCAAATGTTAACGGCAAGACGAGTGAAACTGCTGTGTAATTAAAGATGACAATTTCCCCTATTGCATAACATCTCTTCAGATGATACATAAGCAGAACAGACCTAATACTTTTATTTGAAGGGAATTTTAACAAAAACAATGTCTCTTCAGCACAAACTATAACCAAGGGCATAATTTATGACAGGGAGTGTGGAAACACGTCCGTGCCACTTTCATGATTATCTAAAGCAGTAAATTTACATATTGAATGTATTCATTTAAATCAAATAACCCAATTTCCATCTGTTTCAAGAAAGATTAACCTTCTATTCCCACCACGCGAGAAACAATTTCTATTAACACTTTTGTTCTTGCTTAAAACGTGCGGCGGCGGCGCGGATGGAGTTCATTACATCCGTCAAGGTTACACTTTTTTCAGAGTTTATCTGTTAGCAGCAACAAAGACTAAAAAGGGGAAAAGAGAAACCTACTGTTAGATTCCTCCATTTTAACCAGCACGCTGTCCCAGTTAAGTGGCATGCACTCCAGATGGCCACAACAGGGAAAAGCCTCATTTGCCTTTCTTCTTCTTTGTATCTTATCAGCTCAAATACTCCTTCCATTGCACCTCGATGGTCAGAGAATTCAGAAGGGAGTTTTAACCTTGAGGGATGTCTAATGATACCGTATATGACTAATCAGCATATTATTGTGCAGGGTATTACTGATCTTATTAGCAACAATTAGCACAGAACAACCAAAATGGCACATTAGCGCAGGCTGCTAGTGGGTAGTTTTATAGTATTTCAGTGTATTTGTTAACAGTAGTTTATTTCTACAAATAGCATCAATGTTGGTGTTACAGCATTAATAATATTGGGATTAGAGACACCTATATGACATAGAGATTATACCGGGGTTGTCCAATCATAGATGCTAATGCTGTTAGCATTTTACATGATGGTGCAGACATCGTGAGTTAGGATATTAAAAATTATCATGTTTTTCAACCAAGTAAGAGTTCTAACATTTTTTCAACATTTAGAGGAGGAATAATAATTCATTAAAAAGTGGGATATTTCTGAAAATATTAATTTAAAGAGGTACCTAAGAGCCAGAGAAATCAGAGGGAACAGTGAAATGACTGCTTTCTTTGACTTCCTAATTTCTCTACAGAGCCTGAAAAAGCACTGTTTGAAAGTGCAGCACCATTCATTCCCATTTCAATTCACTTCTAATGATTTCATTTTTCTTCTGATGCCCCCGTTCGCCAACCCTGGGCCTGAATGCCATTCTGCCTTTCAAAGGGACACTGATTGTTTTGCATGTTTATTCACAACCCACAGGTCAGCAGATCTCTCCTAATAGGATGTTTCTTCCAAGGACAATTTAGAGGATATCATGAATAAAAATGATCCTAATAATCTCAGCAAAAAGACCCATGGCAACCATGAATACCATTAGAGTCAGATCAGAGGCCGTTAGTGCCACATTTATATGGCCGGGACAACAGCATTGAGCTTGCCTGAATGACTTTGGAGACTTGTTGTTTACACCTCTTTGTCTCTATTATATTTCCTCCTCATCTTCTCGGCACTATTATCATTTTTTTGCAGTAGAGCATGAGGGAGTTCTGATCATTTGAGGCATGGCTGCGTGAACTTTTATTAAATGAAGTGTCTTTCTGATGGTAAACAATTGCTAAAATAGAAGCAGAACTATAAGGGAAAGTCGCCGTGCCTTTGGAAGCGCCGCGCCGCCGCGTAGCAGAGCAGCACGGAGCGTCTGCAACCATCCGTCTCCCTGTAATACCCTTGACCCAGATGGGGAAGCTTCCATGGGAGTAGGGAATTAAAAGTGAGGAAATGCATGAAAAAATACACACGTCAGGTGATCAAATATAGTATTTTCCTTGACCTGTGTGTTAAGGAGATGACTTGTCTTATTATATTAACATAAAGAACAGGAGCCATTTTTTACAGGATGTTTTCTAGCGAGGGAATCTCTCAGGGACTGGAGGTTACAGCAGAGCCTGAACAAGTGTAAGAATTACACATTGTGTTTTAATTCCTTTCTGTGCTGCTTCTCCTTCATCCTTGTTTCTGTTTTTTGTTACCTATTATGAAAAAAATAGATTACTTTAGCAGATGCAAGGGAAGAAAACAATAATCAACCTATTTGGGACAACAACAATAACAACAAGAGTGATGTTAAAGACTGATAGTGATGTTACAGACTGTTAGTAACGTGGGACACACAAGAACAAATGTACTGAAACTTTAGGGGGAAAGAGTGAATTAAACTCCGCCTGACTTAAAAGAGCAAGGAAACGGAGGGAGAGGAGATGGCAACTCTGCTACGGGTGGCGGAGGGGGTTCTCAAACAGGTGACAGCAATCATGAGGAGAGGAGAGCGATGAGGATGAGGAGAAAGACGAAGATACGACCAAACCGGGCACAAAGGAAACACATTTTAAAGAAACAGGACACAGCAGAAGAGAAATGACAGGGTGATTCAAAGCAATTTCAGCTTCAGGAGCTAAACAATCAAACTAAAGTAGAAACACAGAACGACTCGGCAACAAACACTGACTGAATTTAAAAGGGGCAGGAGACCGTGCTGCTTCAGCTATCTGCATGCTGCAGTGTCTGTGAGATTACCCTCGACTCAATAAAGCTTCCGGTGCAATAAAGGAAAACACTCCGGGTAAGTCCACATTAGTAGTTATTGACTCACATCACGACAGGACACAGGAGACAGACGTGGTCACATCAACAACAGCTGCCCGACAAATCCCCCATTTTTAAAACCAATTACAGATGCGGTAGTTGTATCTTTCCTACCTCTGCATATTCAGTAAGGCGAAGGAGCAGAAAACCCCCCCAGTCACTACATTTACACAGCAGGAGTCCATGTGTTTGTCCAGTCGATTGGTGCTACAACACGTCCATGGCTGAATCGAACAAACACCCAATCATGGTACCGATATTCGATGACTTTGTCCCAGACCATCGGTGATATTTGCCTCACGGAAAGTCGCCACTTTATTCATCTTCTGTGTCCAACATGGCACCACTGGGTTGCTGGTTTAGCCAACAATCATCCGAGTTGGATTTCACAACAGGTGTTATCCCCCCCCCCCAATTCGGTTGTTTATAATTTGACTTTGTGTATATTTTCGAATCTTTGGCCCAATTAAAATTAGCGCAAATGACTGCAGGAGAGAGGTCTTTGAAATGAGCCGGGGTTCTTTTTGACAGCTATTAAATAAATGCAATTAAGGGCTGATCTGCGCCTCCATAGGCCCCCGAGGCATCTGGTTAACCTTAAAGAGGAAAACGCAGACCACCGCTCAAGACCAGTTTGTAGGCTGTCCAGTTCAAGTGTCTGCATTAATTATTTGGTAATTAACTACGTGTAATTGCCTTCCGACACCAGGATTACACCATCACTGTAACGCATTAGCTGTCTCTATTAGAGCCCAGTGTTGGATAAGCCTGTTCTCCATGTGGCTTATCGTTTCATTTTCCTTCACTTTAATCCCCCCAGCCCATCCCGCAGCATCCATCCTGACTTCCTTATGTTTTTCAGACGATGAGTGACTAAGCCACGGCAGCAGGCGGGTAAACCCACATATCTGGGCCTCCTCAGGAGCAGATCTCAGTCTTCCACAAGGTCCTGAGGTGCTCATTACGTTTTCAGTAAACAAGTGGATTTCTGGATGTGTTTTTCACACATTCAGCACTGACACTTTTGCAGATCTGCAGTCTCTTCGCCGCATTTGCACACCGGGAGCTCAGAGCGTGGGTTCGGTTCGTGTATCTCCACCAGTAGGAATCTCTCCTGGACCTGAGGCCAAACAGAGATGGCTGAATATTAGAGGAGCTTTGTAATGTATCAGGGGAGCGATGGAATCAAGAGGCTCAGTTTGCTGGTTCGGTGTGTTGGTGAGCAACCCGGAGGGATGTACAGTATATATATTCACATGCACGCATGCATAAACAAGCAAGTTTTAAGTTTTTTTTCCTCCACTTCTGAAGTTCATGTTCATTTCATTTGCAGGCTGTGAGACGTGCTGGCAGGTTAAAACGAGGCGTGCATGCATGGTGTGATAAGGACCACCTTCCCTTAAAAGAATGTTGCCAATAGATGTTTTTAAAGTTCAGCGTTTTTCAAAATAGGTGCATAAACAGCCAAAAAAAATCAGACATTTCCCACCTGAAATCCACTTACTGCGTCCTGCCACTCATAATCATTCCGTTTAGACTGGAGCTGCAGCAGAAAGTAATCTGTGTTTTTCTCCAATTACTGGCGCGAATTAGTTGACCCGTGTGATAAATTCGCAAACACGCGCTCCCCTCGGATTTGGTGCGTACCGAGAAGCGAACTGGCATCGCGATATTTCACCGCTAAATTGCTGCTCTTGGAAAAACAGATTAAACACAGCGGTGCAGCGGCGGTTAAACGCGCCGTATATTTCTCATCAGAACAAACTTTAGTGTGCAACAGCTTAGTAAAAAGTTTCATTCATAAATAAAATCAGCGAGACATAAAATGGCAATTTTCTTTTCTTTTTTTTTTGGAACACAGGAGCCAAGTGGAAGCAAACTTTTTAAAAGCGTTTTCCCCGCCATCACCACTGCATTTATACAATAGTTTTGCTTACTACATTATTTTATCAACTAAAAAAATAATTCAGATAACATAAAAATTCATCAGCGCATCCTTTTGTCTTTTTTTCGCCGCCATCAGTGGTTGAAGCCTCTTCGCTGACGTGCGAATGAGCGCAGGACGATTACTATGAACAACGGCTACTTGCCCCATATAAGATTAGAACATAATCTTTTAATGACACATGCTGTTCAAATGTTACATTCACTCTTCAATACTCATGATATTGTCTGTGTGACATGTGACATGTGTGAAAGCATTAGGCCAACATCCTGGGTTCAGCTGAGACACTGTTGCTGACTCGTGGTTTCCACCAACAAGAAACCAAACACTGGAAATAAAGCAAAGTAGAGATAAATTTTAAAAAATCCAGGTAAACAATCCCAGCAGTCTCTTTATCATGTAAGAGGACTCTATGGAGCTCTTTGACTACTGATTATGCTCCTGGAGGTTTTCACTATCTTTCATAAGACCTTTGTATGGAGCTACTACGTCTGCCACCTGAGCTAGAGAGATGAAGGGCCCTCCATCCAGACCTGGCTCCAGATGTGGGACCCGGGCTTCCTCTAGGCAGGGCATCTTGGTTCCCCCTCAATATACCATGAGATCTCGTGAACAGTCTTGGTCTGGACGCACCTATTAGGCCCTAATCAGAAGCACAGGGCTCCCACCAACACAGCTCCCAGGATCACAGGGGCCCAAACCTCTCCACCACAGTTGCACAACGTAATTTGATCTCATTTACTTTGGGCAAGTCATCATTATAAAATTAATTATCAAACCAGTTCCTGTGAGTCGGTACTCAGTGAAGTGCTAGTGCCTCATTTTGTGATTAGTTACACATTGTATTAAAATGGAAGGTCTAATCATGGCAAATCTGATACAAATATTATCTAGTTGCAGCAGAAATCAAAGATTAGACCAATATTATTATTAGGAGCACTTATATTAGTTTGAACTGCATCCAGAGGAGAACATTTAAGCCTGTTAGTCTAATGATGAACTTCCTGTTTTTAGTTTGAATCCTCTCCACAGGACAAAAGATGGAAGTGAACATGAGACGGTTTAATATTCAACAGTGCTTCCATCTCTTCAGCTTATCAAATTTACCGTCGTGTGCCTCACGCACAGTTTGGTAAAACTTTACAAAAAAGTTGAGGATGTGCTGGGGTCTCAGGCATCAACAGAAATTTGTCGTTCTACAGTTTTTCAAGTAAATGACTGCAGTTGCAATCAGCAACTCAGATGATCTTTTCCTGATAGCCTGATGATGATGTTGATGATGCTTTGATGGGCTTTTATTGTGATATTGCATTATTGATTCGACCTTTAGATTCTGCATCTTCAACAGGATAGAAATTGAGTGAAGCTTCAGTTCATGAGTCACGGTAATGAGCTAGGGGGCAATAAATTACATATTGTGAAGTTGTAGATTCTAATTTCTGCCACTAATTGTGAAGTGTAACACTTAATCAGGTTAGCGCACCAAACTGCATAATACACAATCGCTATTTTTGCATGTTTAAATCGGGGAATAATGACTCAACCAGGCATTCAATAGATGGAGCACGTCATTATTGTAATAATAATTTTGTAATTAACTCTGTGCACTAGCCAAAGTTTTAATGTGTCACATTTATTTATTATGGGAGGAAATGTCCCGTGTGTCTCGACGCTGATCAGCATTGGCATTTCTGCTAATCGCTAACGTTGGTGGGCGGCGTTGTGAATATTAGGTGGCCTTGGGTGCAAAAGTCGGAGAGGGAAGCGTGGGATACGCCTCGTCGCCTTTACAAACGGATTTAATGACTCGATGGAGGGGAAGTGAATAGCTTCAAGTCTGAATTATGCTGATGGAAAGACATGCAAATGATTATTTAGCGGGAAATGTAAATGAAAAGGCTTCAGTCTGGCTCCGTGACGCCGCACTGATCTGGCTCCTTTCTGAAGTGAACACAAAGCAACCGAGACAAAGATGACAAAATACTGGAGGTCCTTGTTCAGTTTGCTTGAGTGTATGAAATATGTGTTACAGTCTGGTGTCGGCCTCTTCACCAGACGATTGTTTCCTCTTTTCCTTTTGTCTTTCTTTTAAGGACAGCTGTGACTGTTTTTTTTTTGGGGGGGGGGGGGGGGGGGGGTGATGTAATTATTTTGGTGTTTACAGAAATAAAAACTGGAACACATATTTAATAGTTGAGCCTTTTCCCAGTCCAGATACTCAGACCTTTCATCCCATCTGGTGGTTCTGTTACTTCAGTCGCTTATTTGCATTTGTGAAGCGCTCGCTGGACTCACAAGACTACGATTGTTTTGTTCGGCTGACACAATATAACGATTCGTCCCGTCGTTTGAGCGTCAAAGAAACACCAACACGCACAATTTGTTTTTATGCTGCCTTTGGGAAGTGACTCTCAGAGGTCCTCAAGTTATAAAAACCGGATACCGCAGAAGCATTTTCCAACAGCTTAGACGAAAAAAGGTTAGGCTGAACTAGATAAATAGGATGAAATCAGATCACAATGGCCTTGATGGCTTACTGGAGGGATTTGGGGAAGAGAACCGAGGGACAGGATGAGAGAGGACGGTGACAGCTTGTACTGCTGATGGCCAAATCCTGATCCCTGTTGCGGTTCCAGGAGTATTTCCATTTGACAGACACTTTGTTGTGCGTGCCCTGACTGGCAGACACTTCGCTGCATACTTGGAATTCGACGTAATCTGCCTACTTTTCACGAAACACCTTGTAAGCAGTTGTCATTGTTCCATCCGGGGCATCCAGTTTGGGTTCGGTGTCCTCATTCTCCCCTTCTTTGAAGGGGAAAAAACTCCCAACTTTTTATTGCGACTTTCCATTTGTGCTAGCAGAGATAGAAACGCTGGGAACTGTTTACTCGGGGGTCTGGCAGGAGCATTTATTCTGCCTTGATTACAGTTCGCCTAACACATTTTGTGCACCAGCTTCTAAACGGAAACCTCGCTAAAACCCACACTCATGCGCATGCAGTGCAGTGATGAATGTCTTTCCAGCCAAGCACGACAAGTTTCAATTACCGGTGTGGCTGAACGCACTTTTGCTGACGCTTGTAAAGATGGAAGCAATGGCCGAGGGTCGAGCGGTATTTGACCCGATGTCATGACGCGTGTTCTGCTGGCGCAAATCTCTCTACAAAGTGAACAATAGCTGGGCTGTGGCGGCGGTGAAGCGGTTTGGCTGCAGACCTCATCAGATATCGCCGGGATCGCCTCACGTGACCCATGACACAAACCCTCTTCAAAGGCCAACTGTTATTACAGAAAATGAACTATGTGACACTGGAAAGGCTACAAAAGTCCGGCAGTTTCCGCAGAGGACATGAGCACACTCACCGCGATCAGCAAAACATTATTTTACAGGTAGACGCCGATGTCGATGTTATGAAAGCATATAGATTTGATTGCATTATTTGGAATAGTTTGTGTAATAAAAGCACCCTGGCTAGATTTTCAGTTTGATGGAAAATCCAAGGGCAGATAGTGCCTCACATAAGAATATCATAGGTTTCCATACTTTGCTCATGAGCGTTCATTTTATGTTGTTTGATAGTTGAATTTTCCAAGTGGCTGTTAATCAAGGTTGTCTCATTCATATTCTATTTCTGCTTTTGTCTGAACTAAAATTATCCAGAGACAGGAGAGGAAAGTTCATGCACATCCGCATAGCATCTGTGATTCCAAATTAATAGTCTATTATTATGGCCTAATTTTCTCATGAGAAACCTTTCTCATCTTTCCACAGAAAAACACACCCTTTTATGTGCTATTATACAGGTCTCACTGTCGCCCACTGACCTCTGACCCCTCTGACACAGTCAGGCTTGGTTCTGCTGTTTCTATTAACATTTGCATCTGCCCTCTACTCCTGCCCTATCTGCCTTTCAGGACAGCTATTGAGCCTGGTCCTGCTCAAGGTTTCTACCTATTGAGAGGAAGCTTTAGCTGCTACGGTTGCTTGTTTAGGGTGATGCAGTCTAAGTAAAGCTGAGTCAAGCGCTACTGTCTGCTTTTTCCTCAAGAAAGTCCTGCCATTAAAAAGGAGCCAACCTGACAATTAAATGCTTCACAAACTATTCTTACCAGCCTCTTTTAATGCTGGCAGCTATGACAAACAGTGTCCTTCGGTTTCTTGCTTTTAATGCCTTCCCACCATGTGCCCCCATGCTAATAACCCAAAATTACCTCTTTTTTACAGTACACTTGAATTGATGACACCTGCTATTCAACAGTATGATTTTTTTTCTCTTCTCCATTCAGATTGTCGTGTCTGACCTATACACACTCTGAGCTCTAATGATGGTGGACAGTGTTATGAGATCCGCTGCTTTTTCCTCTTATTCCACTCATCAGCCTGTGAAAGCGTTTGGCCCCTTCTCGCCCTCTCCTCAATCACCTATTCACTCCAGGTCTCTATATTTCACACAGCTAATGTGACATTTATCTGTAATTAGACTCTTACATATTTTAATAGAAAATGATATCCCTTAAGGTCTCCCTGTCATTTGCATGGGCAGCTCTGATGATAATCAGGCCCCCAAAAAAAACACTCTCGATGACATGGGCTGTCATCCCGAATTAACGGCCGCAAAATCCTTATCAGGGGACTGACCTTCCCGAGCACGGCTCAAACTTGGGCAGCATGTGGGAAGAGGGGAGGGAAAAATCAATGTGTCTGTGCAGAAAGCACAGTTTCATTTTTATTTTAGAGCTGAAATTATCATAAGAGATGAATGATTAAACCCAATTTTCAGAGTAATGACTAAATCTGTCATATGGTGGCTCTTGCCTCCCATTTTATAAATTCTTTACATCCATATTATCACATAATCCTCAGGGGTTATGATTGTTTTAATGAGTGATCGGTTGTGTCGTTGTGACAAAAACGGTTGAGCTCAAGGCTGAAAGATGCAGAGTTTTTCCAAAACCTAAACCTCAAGAGGCTGGAAGAGTTAAATTCATCAGTGTGAAATGATAAATGAGGAAAAAGTCTTCAATATTCCACCAATATTACTGGTCTGATGTTGAAAGAGTGTCAGGAATGAGGGATTTCAGCTCCGATGATGGTTCACAGAACCTTCGCTGTACAGATGTCCAAATCTATTTCATTCATGACTTCATTTCGTTCACAGAGTCGCCTCTCTAACTTTTCCTTCAATCTCCCCATTTCAGGGGAGCACTTTGTTCAAGAATGAGATTAGATGAGTGGGGTGGTCAAGTGTGGCAGATTGGGAGTAAAATGTGAGACAAAGCAATTGCATTTCATATTGAATTGGGAATAAGGGACGACGCGGACTCCCCTCACATACCCTTCATTGTTTGGATTTCATGCAAAGACCGATGAGACTCCAGCTGAAATTGAAAGGCCCTATCAATCAGTCTGATAACCCACAGTTTTTCGGGGCCTGTCAGTCTTTAAACTCTGACATGCTTTGGATTATTGGAGCTGTTAAATTTAACACCTGCATTCAGATGTTTTATTGTTCCAAAATGTATCGGATATTCGAGGAGGGAAGCACACAATTACAGTGAGTTAAATGCTTCATTCTGCACACAGTCGGGTCGTCCGTCATGCCGTGGCCACGTTTGGGGGAGTTGGAAACTGCGGCCTAGATGAGATCTTCGGGGGCCAGTATCTCAGAAAGACGTAGCGGGATTGTATCGGTGGAGGAAAATAATCTAAAAGATGTGAAATATTCCTTAAAGCATCCTTCAAACTGTTTGTCTTAATGCTTTCAGCAGTTATGGACCAACATTACGCACTCCTCCTGTCGCCTGAAGAAATAAAACCTCAGTTTTCAGTACGGACGCAGCAGAATTTACTGTCTGGTTAACAACACTGCCCCCCTCATTATTTAGAATTATTGCCCATGAGTTTATTATTTAATGGCTCAGACTATTATTATTATGGCCTCTAAATAAGGGAGCTGATTTGTTCTATTAATTGCATAAAAATTATTCTTAATTGGCACAATTATCTGTTTTTAAAGAGACAGATGAGGAGAGTGGGAGTAATGGGAGACTGCTGTGGCGATTTTTAAAGTAAAATAATGTTCCAATATTGTTCAATCCCCTTTTGTTATCACCTTCGGGAGAATACTCACTTTTATTGGTGTAATGTTGTTCCTGCTGGCTTTAGGTGTAAAACTGGTGATGAAAGTTGGTCCAGAATGTTGTGGGTGGGAATGTGAGATGCTAACTAAAGACCAGCCTGCAAAAACAAACTGAAAACAGAGAGAAATGTGCCTAAATTCCCCATTTGATAATTCACATCATATCTGTCTAATCAACCACATCAAGCCATCACTTTTTGCCAGGTACAGAAGTGAAGGATGCGCACCTGTCGTTTTTTTCTTGTGGCCCTCAAACGCCTCAAACAACAGACATAAGCACTTGTCTAACATAAGTTCCATTTTCTCCTCGAGTGCTCTGCTGCGTGTATCTTTTCTACGTGACATCAGTTTTGCCTTGAATGTTTTTTATATATATTTATATATCTGCTCACTTTTACACTGACAGAGTAAATTTTCCAAGCAACGCGTCGTCGCCTTCTTCTCCCCGAGGTGGATGCTGCTGTGGGCCAACAGGTGCTCTCTCGTGAGAGGGAGATTATCAGGGAGGTGGTAGATTTGCAAATTTTTTTAAGAAGAAACCACAACGTCAAGAGAATCACTAAAATTGCCAATTGGTGTTTCGGCTCACTAAATGAAATCCTACTTTTTTGTTGGATTAAGGTCATTCATATGTTAAGCATTACATAAGAAGCAAGAAGAGGTCATGTGATGAGAGTTAAGAGCAACAACCTTAAAAGGAGAAGAGTGCAGCTTCCTTCAGCACTTTTCTTTCAGCCACAAGGTTTGACCGATCATTTACATAAACCATCAAGCTAGCAGCCATTTACATTCTTCTTCCCAGGTTAGATATTGACAATTTGTCATGGTTTCTTGATCCTCAGGTGCCCTTTGTCATCAGAAAGAGATGAGCAAGGATTTAATGTGCCTGCGATGACTCTGCAATTAAGAAAATGTTGCATGACATGAACTGGTGAGATTAACGTTGACCTCATTTGAACCCAAGCTTACCGCTCATTCCTGGCCGGTCTATTATTCGGCGTAAACCACATTTGTTTTTTTTGGTGTGTCTTAAAATGTAACCGGACTTTGCCATGTGATAAGATGATTGTTAATGAGCTTTCAATCTTTTTTATGCCAGCGAGCGATTGTGCAGCACGCAGGGGTTAGGGCCGAATCGTTTACTCTGAGCTTCTACGCTGCTGTGAATCAATACTTGTTGGCTTATTGCTGTACCGGAAGCTGGAAATCATTTTAATAGCCTTAAGCAGTCAAGAATTCAACAACTGAGCTTTATGTGCGTTCAATGTGTTTATGTTCAGGGGGTTTGCAAGCTGCTTTTGATGGTTTGATGCAGATCAATTTCATCCAGTTCATCTAATTACGCATGATACGTGGGAATATCAAGATTTGCCCTCAACACGCTCCTCCCGCCTCTTTTGCTGTGTATTTACATGTTTCCTTTGAAGTGGGTTATATTTACCGTCCGCACAGTTTCGATTTATATATATTTTCTTTCTGGGCCATGAACAAGCGTGGAAAAATAGACCTGTCGAGGATAGTTTAGCACAGAGCTACAATCCAGCTGCTCCTGGTGTCAGAGAAGAAGCACAATGTTCTCCAGGACACAGGAAACAACAGGCGTTTCCCATCAACACTGCACCTGCTGTAGCCCGAGAGCATTCGATCCTCACTCCTTTAACACACCATGTCCCTCCCAGTCCTCCCAGTCTCACTCTTCCTTCCATTCCACTCAGCAGGGGGTGGGCTTTTTGACCTTATTATGGATGCTTTGACCTTTTCCTTCAGCAGGCTCATCCAGTGGAGGACAAGGGCACATTACAGGTAAGTGATCAGCTGAACAGAACGTCTGACAAGGGCTCGGATTGACAGGACAGTCGGGGGTAGAGTGCTGACAGGGGGGGTGTTGAAAGATTTCTGAATGTCATGGTTGAGGTCAGTCATATGGACGAAAAAAAGTGAGAGAAACAGAAAAGTCAAGGCACCCTGGCAGGCTATTGACCATCCAGATGACCCCCCTCAGACGTCCTCTCAGCAGAAGGATGTCTCTGCCAGCAACACCGTCCATCATATTGACTCCAACAGCTGAGCAACATCTGTTCATTAGCTCTGACAGATGAAAAAGGGCCTGTGAAGATGGGGCGGGAGTGGACCACCAGATATGACGCCCTATTAATTATGAGGAGCTGGTGCAACACAGACCAGACCGTCGTCTGCCGATAATGTTCCCTGGCTCTGCTACATGTTGTCTGCGCGCTAGGCAACACAAACGGGTTACAAGAGCGGGAAATGTGCGAGCTAATCAAGGTGTTCCCTTTGTCTGTCACACATATTTCAGGTCTGTTGTGATGTGCTGAAGGTCTTTGTCGCTTGTGAAGGAGTGACGGACTACGAAGCATTCAATGCTAACATGGTCAAATGAACCACTCATCGGATGGGTGCGAGGAAAAGGCATGAAGGCAGAGGATAGTTTTTCTTTTCACTGAAGCACTTATGACGTAAAGTAGCACATCTAGGAGAAGAAACGGTCTCCTGGATTCCCCTGCAGGTGCATCAGCCGTAACCTTTAGGGCCGTAAATTAATAAAAAGTGTGGGTGCTTGAGCAACATTCTCAATGCGACCAAAACACCAATTCATCTGCATAATGGAATAATCATAATGGTAATCATTATCAGAGTATCAACTATCAACTATGGTTACCATGTTAAAACTGGTAAAAATGTCCTGGTTATGTTTATGTCTCTCTTTCTGAAGATAAATGCGATCTTAGTTAAGCTCTACTCCCAATCAAGAGCAGTTGGCTGTTACAGGATTTTGTGCATGCAGACAGCTCTCAGGACAACTGAAATAGATAAATTGGATAAAACCCTGTTTGTTACAGGCCATGGAACTGGTGCCAAATTTCCCATTTCCCTTTAGCCTGCAGCTGTGATTATGCAGAGAGCAGCGCCGTTCCCACCTCAAATCCCCCAAAACAGCGTCACCACAAGTTCTGCAATTTTGCGCGGAAATTGACTCGAGCATTGTGTCAAGTCCTGTTTACTCCATGCGCTGAAATGCAGGCAGCGGATGCAGGAAAGGGAGGTGATTAAACTGAATTTGTTTCATCAGACATACTTGAAAAATATGGCTGGAGCAGCGCTGGCTGAGATTACCTCATTAACCTCCTCTGTCCACCTCCCTGAGTCTAGGTGAGTCAGGGAGGTGGACAGAGGAGCATTAGAACCCCAGGAACAAGATAAAAGAAGGACAAGAACGCTGCCACTATGTAGGCGTGTGTATGTGCATGAAATGGGATCAGAAATGAGGAAGTGTATGACTGCTGCCTGTCGGCGTGCGCGTGCGCGATGCCTCTGTGCGGCAGAGGGATGGGCATAAATAATAATCCAGTTTTCTCAGGCGCTGATCATCATCCTGCATCAGCGTCAGGCATGATGGACAGTTGTGTAGAGCGGCGCTGTAGCGTGCAACGCCTCGACTTACCAAGCCGAGCTTCCTCTTTTTCCTGTTTGACAGCCAATGAGGAAACAGCTGCAGCACATGAGTCAACAAAGAAGCAGAGTTAAATATTTCATTTTCTTCAACCCAAATCCCACATTATCAACAACGTGTAACATCCACGATGCCCAAACCGTATGGCGCCGCTGGTGAAATGAAAGCGCTCCGATGAGAATCCCAGGAAACGCGAGAGGGAATATAGAAGTTGGTCGGCATGTGTGGCAGCGGAGGATGGCAGATGGCTGTCGACCGCGGTGCTAAAAAGACAGAACGTGGCACACAGCAGCGACAGATGCAGCCTCATAACCGCTGCGTGCCAACACCTTGAGTGGAGAACTGTTGTCGTTTTTGAGAGGGATCCAGGACTGGTGATGGTTTGGCAAAGTCAAAGTTTCTCTGAGAAGAACAAATCCAGTATCTACATTGATTTAACCTCAAGTCATATCCATGGTTGCAGCATCAGGACTGATTTATGTCTTTAATACGGGATAAATGAGCGGCTGAACAGAAAAGCTGCTCATACTCCACAAGAAAGGCTCAGTTCTTCTTCCAGGGATTCAGAAGCCAAAGGGCCAGTGGCGCTCATCCTTCACTGGTCATTATTAAGCTTCCTGTGCTCAGAATAAATGTGAGAGATCGAAGCGAGAGCAGCTCAAAGCGTTCACACTCTCAGAATCAGTTTTCATCTTCTAATCCATGATCTCAGATGATCAGCATGGTAAAAACACATCCGAGCAGAGTTCCCTGCATGAGAAAGGCAGCAGCCATTAAAGGGAATAGAAAGAGAAATAGCAAAAGAGACACGAGGTGCAGCTGAAGTGCAACACACTAAAAGAAGACATGCAGGAGGATGATGGTGCTAAGTGCTGTAAAATAACTCAATCTCTTACTCGTCTTCAAAAGCAGGTGGCCCAGCAAGTTTCAGGAAAATTAGGCCTATAATTGTTTGGCCAGTGATGCAATTTTTAGGATCTTGTCACTGAAATGGATTTTTTTTTTTAGCTCTAAGAGGTTTTTCAGGAGAAGTGGTTGGTAGGGTTATAAGGTAAGGTTTCAGATATAGGGTTTTATATATATTATTGAAAATATATGCATTCGTGTATATGTCAAATGTGATCTTTCAAAACCCGTTGAACGCCTAGTTGACCCCAAGTCCAATTAGGTTGATCCAAAGTTACAGTCAGACGTGTCGGCTGGCAAAACCAGCAGTGAGCTAAATTCTTCTCATTTTGTTTGACCCACGAGCATCGGCATTTTAATTATAATCGCTCTGTTTGTAGTTCTCCTTCACACCATTGCAGACAGCAGCTGCTAATTTTGCTCGCTGTCTGGTTTTGTCTGAAATGTTCTTATTTCTGCTGCCAAGCCCCCATGTTTGCCATTGAGAACTGAAAAACTAATATCAAAAGCTCATCTAATTCAGTCATTTGTCAAATTTAGTATCACACCTTTTGAATAGGTCGCATTAGTCTTTAATAAGGAGACGTGGCATCTTTATGTGTTCAATTTGTGAGACTGGAAGACGATCAAAGTGTAACAGCAGGATACAGGTTCAGTTTCAGCAGTTTGTTTTTTATACACTCTGGTGTTGTTTTCTGTATCTTTTCTTATTCCTAACTGGCATATTGAATATTTCAATAGCCCCCAACCCCCCAACCCTGAGGTAAAAGTAAAGTATTTGCTGATGTAACTCTTTCATAAAGTGGGGAACTGAGTTTTGTTTGATCATTTAGAGAGCTTCATAAATTATATCTTACACAGAGAATGCTGGTAAACCAGAAAAAAATGAAGGAGCGTCACGGCTCCTCTCGGTTTCCCCATCTTCCCCTTATACAGCAACACCAGTGTGTGTCCGAGAGCTACACACCCCTTTTTGCAATTCAAATCAAGGATGAGCTGGCACTCTGCAAGCTCTGTGTGTAGGCTAGCAATGCTGCCTTGGGATCCTACGCTGCAGTCACAGCTCAGTTTTAGAATTACATCCATCCTCCTGTGCAGGTGAAGGACCGACCTCCACAACAGATTGCATTAGATTCATGAGGTCTTCTTAGGGATGTCAACTATAACCGATACAATGCAATTAGAGGTTCACCTGAATTAGCCGCCATATCTACTACCTTCTCTTCACAGTCCCACGATATACTTGGTCAAAACATGTTTGGGTGCAAGTATGAGAATTAAATAAATCCAGTCAGTTTTCAGAGGGAACCCAAGTTCCAAAGATGCTCAGCTCTGGTTTTTGGTCTTTCTCCCTGCATCCTTTTCTGCCTTCATGATCCAGTTTGTTGTGACCACCATGCAGTCATTTGGTCGCTGCATTAGCAAGTAACAGTGACGTGTGTTGTGGCTAAAGTAGCTTCCTGCAGTACTGTTCTAAAACTCACTGACTGGCTGCACATTTGAAGGTAAACATAATCTCCTTTCAACAATGGTGATTTTCACGGGAGGGGAAAGTGTTGCTATTTTTACCGAAAAACAAATAATTAATCGTGTGAGCCTTGGCGTTCTGCGAGGTATAAGATTAGCAGCGGTGGGAGTACTTCAGTGGAACCAAAAGCTCTCCTACGCTGCCAAGTATATCAGCTGCAACCCTCCCCTTCTCCTCTTAAATAATTCCCCCCCTGTAAGACTGTCTGTGCGAGGCTGACAAAAGATGGCGCAACACCAGGAATGTATCACATGAAGTCCCATGCCTGCCAATTGTATTTCAAGAATTAAACAAAGCTTCATGAAAAAGAGGCCTTTACCGGATTGTCAGTCATAATTCGATTTCAAGTCAGCAGAAGATACAGTTAAAAGTAAGTCTCAAAATGCTGTGTCGCCCTCAACCACCCCAACAAAAAAGGAAAATCCCGAATCCCTAAATGAACACCGGAAAGTTAAATAAGCTCATCTAACTCATTTATTATGCATCACTTTTTGTTCTTGAAGTGTGCTAATAGTGCTAGTAATGCTACAGGAAGGGCTACTGTATATGTAAAACCATTTTGTGGGAATGAAAAAAAATAATCTTTAGAATCTTTTGACATTTCTCTAGAGAAATTAGCAAATCTTCAATTGAATTGTCAGGGAATTAGATTAGTTTTCAACATTTCTTGCTACTATTAGGTGGAGGCTGGTTTACTTAACAAAATCCATGAGTCACCTTCTTATCGCCAAAAGCCTTCCCAGCAGCGTTGGTAGGTTTCTGAAAGGATCGGGATTAACTCAAGTACGTTTCAAACATCAGCACTTCCAGTCTGATCCGGGCAGTGCAGTGAACAATCAACTGAGTAACAATAAGACTGATATTGGTGAGAATAAAAGATAATTGCAGTGAAAAAATCATTTCAAAACAACCCTGGTGTTACTGGGTATGTTTGATCCTGGTCGTCTAGCACCATATAGGCTCTTTAAACAAATCAAATAATTTGCTTTGTAGCAACATGTTGTGGCTAATTAGTTTCCTTGCTGTGTGTGTTCTGAGCCGTCTTTGCTGGCCTTTGAAGCTCTGTTGCCTGTATGCTTCCTCCCAGCAGGTGAGCATGTGCCCCTCTCTGTTAACTTTGTAGTTATTCACGGCAGCAGGTGCTTTCTCTGACACTTTTTGGGGCAGGTCTTCAGCCTTTGTCTCTGCAGCCCCAGGGGAGTGTTTCAGCCGTGACTTCACTGCACCTGATGCTCTGTGTCACGCGCGTTTGGCCATTAGACTCCCGCTCCCCCATGGTGTCACTGCGCTGTTATCACAGGAGTACCGAATATGCAAAACCAGGGTCCGGGATGATTAGCATTCTGAGAGGCACAGGAGCTCTTTCTGTATTTTCATATGAAAGAAAGTTCTTGGAACAAAGTTCAACATCAGAGTGTTAGATTAATGTAAGTTCTGCTTTGATGTTTATGCTCGGCATTCCTTCGGGGTAAACTGGGCGGTAGTAAGGGAAAGGGCTCAAGAGACAAGAGTGATTTGATTTATCCCAGCAGTTAGCGCAGCATTTCATTAACACCCCACAACTTACGTGGGGACTTTGATCTGGACTTAAACCCCTAAATATATCCACTGAATACCTGTCAGTATGGACTATAGCACTTATCATGTGCACTTAGTCATCAAACCAGAATGAGGGAATTGTTCTTTCTCCACAACTCCCAGCACACGGCGGTCACAGCTTATTAGCATTCAAAATTCCAAATGCACTTCCTTTTTAATGTTAGGTTGGTGTTGTGCTTACAATTTATGAATATCAATGAATATCTTCCTTCTTATTATTTTTCTTTGAATCTATATTTAGCTCTGCCCACTCACCCTAAGAACCCTTTCAACTTACAACATAATAAAGAAGTTTTTCCAGAGCAGCTAAAAAATCTTACCCAATCCCCTCATGCATTTGGGGTTAGAACCCCAAACTGTTCCGAAATCCAAAATAATCTTCCCAATAATTCTGATGCTCAAAACACAGACCTTCCTGCAGAATGATTGTTCAATGTTTTAGGAGGAGTGGGGGAGGATGGGAGGGGGGGGGGTGGGGGGTGAAAACCTAAGAATATTTTCTAGTTGAAGGCAGCTTAAATTCAGCTTCTTTTCAAATAAACGTGTGCTTATCTGCTCAGTGCCACAATCCCTCCCTCTCATTCGTTCTTCTGTCCCTCCCCTCTTCTGCTGATCCAGCTCCTCAGAATTCCTCCTGCTCTCCATTCAGCTCCATCCCTGCTCTCCCCATCCCTCCATCCGTGCCAGCCTCCCTGAAATGCCGCATTTACTCTATCTGCAAAAGGCTCTATTGGACAGCTTCCCGGGAACGGGACCCCTCTGAGGGAACAGTTAGTGTGTCAGAGCAGATGAATGCTTTGATCACAGAGAGTTCAACTCCTGCCGGTCCCAAACCCAAGTCCACCGTGGTGTGGCCCAGATAGGGTGGTGATCCCTCTCTGACCCACTGTCAGAAGATCTGGCCCGGGAGACGGTGATGTATATGTTTAATCTTCCAGACAGCATCTCAGAGTGGCGCTAAGGCAGAACTGGCGTTGACCAGCCCTAATGCAGTGAGGTAATCAACCTAAGTGGCTATTTATGAAGTAGGAGATGGTGAGGTCACTACTTGTTTGATTTTACTGCAAATCTAACAAAAACATTATATGCTTAATATACATAGATGGTGGACTATTTCAAAGACAGATGGGAAAGGGTGCCTTTATATTTCTCCAGTGGTGCTTGAATATTCACAGTGGATCCTTTGGGGCCTGTGAGATGGGGCTCTAGTCCATTTCATCACATGCCTGTTTGATTGCTCAAAGGGACCCAGCTCTCAGAGGTCCGGGAGTCAGGTCAGAGTCCCAGGCTCTTTGTTACACTCCTAGACCCATTTGTGGTCTGGAGAGACACATTAACCTTCTGGAAAGGGAAAGGCAATAAGATCTACAACTGACTGAGTGCTTCACAGTAGTTTCTCAACTTGTAGTTTGAAGATTGTGGCTTGTTGTGGGTTGTATGTATTTCTCGCAGGTAGTCTTTGATGGTATATGGTGGTGCTTTGTTCTCCCTGGAGAAAACAGAGGAGGTTAGACAGCAATAGCAAGCCGTAATTTCATTCTGTCCTCCTCTGGGTTGAGATATGAGGATTTTAGACATATAAGAACTATGAATTATCACCTCTGTGGCTCAGACCCCTCATTAACCGTAACAGGAGATGACAAGGAAAACATGAAACTTTTTATCTCCAGAAAGTTGCTGCAATAATAAAATAATAGGTTGGTCATATATAATCATCCCTTACCTCAATATGATGATGTCTTTTCAAACTCAATTACACATTAGCGGGGCGATTTCTTCCTTTATCTATCACACTTCATCAACTGGGGCTTGGCTGCATATTCTATCTTCCTCATTAGCAATCGGGCCATCACTCACTAATAATGGCCTATCAACACTGCCGCAATGACCAAAGTTACAGCAGGGGCGAGTGAAATATTAACTTCTGATGTTAACCTCAGGTCATGTTTCAACATTGTGGAATTAGATCAGATCTAGTCGATTACCATCATAAATCCAATTTGAAGCCGACTATGAAATAATGAAGGTAACACAGGAAAGGGTAAAAAGGAAAGCTGACCTTTTAAGACTTTATCTAATTAAGTCTCGAGATTCAACTTAACTGAAAATGTACTAACTGGCCAATTTTGTGTAGAAATACAATAAAAAAAGGACCATTAAAGAGCACTTTACCACATAGAAACAGTGCAGTGAGGGGGAAAAAGGGAATAAACAGGGCCTCAGGCAGGCATCCTGTTTTCTAAGCATCACCATTACCATAAATGAATGCTGACTGCCTGCAGTCAGGACCAATACACTATCTATAAAGGCTCATTTCTCACAAATTTACTTTGCTTCTGGTGTGATGGGGTTGCTCAATAAGTTCACTTTCACATATCTCTTCAGGCATGTCCACCACAGCCAGAGGTGCACCCGGCTGGTGTCACGTCGTCACCCCTTCCCGTCCTCTCCCATTACCCTTGCAGATATTATGGCAAACACGTGGCTCCAGGTTCCTGATGCAGGTCTGCCATTTGCTATTCCAGTAGGGAAAGTTGACATTGGGAAGATCCGTTCAAGACGGTGTGAGAAACGTCTTCTTTGTTGGTCAAATGAAGGTTTCAAACTGAAGCAAGTACTGTCTTCTGTCATTCTGTGTCTCCAGCCCACACACACACACACACACACACACACACACACACACACAGATCCACTCGTGGCGAACGTCCACATCTGCCAAGAAAGCACTTAAGCAAGAGTGGCATGGCAAATTTGATACTACTTGATTGTACTTTGCATACATATTGCGTTTTGTTCTTAAGGGCCACGACCAATGTCAAATAGACACTTGAGAATCAACAGCCATTACCGCGTCTCCTCACGTAAACCAAGTTTTCATCACGCAGGTCTGTCCTCATGGGACCATTCTGGTATAGAGCAACTTAATCTGTGCCCTTGATTTATTTTACGACGTACAGTAAAATGTGCCATCATCCTCGGCTGTTTCTTCGACTTGAGCCATTATCCCGCAGACAAGTTCATAAATTTTCCGGCTGAGTGATCTGATGCTCAATAATGCAAATGAGTTCCTCAATCTTAGCCCCACTCCAACTAGTAATTAAATCAGTGATTTATAGTTATAGTAGTATTAGAGGCACTAACACCTCGTATGTAAAACACATCAAGCTCCTTGTGATGCAGTGTGCTTCTGCAACCTTTGATATCTAACAGATGATATTTACAGCTGCCAGGTACAGTATAGCTGGCGTTCTGCACTTGGTGTTGCCTCTCTTTCACACATATGACCTAGAGACCTCCTGAGCAGGGTGTCGTCCATTTGAGCTCACCTTGTACTCCATCATGAGGTCAAGCAGAGCACCTGCTCACCTGCGTTACCAGGTGTGGGGGAAGACCCTGATCATGCACTCATAATGACTTGCCAGAAGGGAAGGGCATCACATGCAGCTGGTTTATTGCACATCTTTGCCATTTATCTTCAAATACCCAAGGATCTGTGGAACAGTTTCAGGTATTCTTTGTTGGAAGAGTTGTGGCCTCTTTACCCATCAGGTGTGATAGCTTCTCCACATTATGCTGATTAAAAATGGACCAGCGTCAGTGTCAAGGTGCCACATTCCTGTCACTGCTTAAAGAGCTTATGATCGGATGATCGATGGTTCCGTCCACAGGATCAATAGTATCATTCCTGCACAGGGAATAGAATCAGCAACGCTCTCTGGCTTTTTAGGTAAAGCCCATCAACCTCAACCTGAAGTATAGAGTATGCCAATGATTTAGAGCAATTGATCAATTATTTTTCTTCCATCAGTGTCTAGACTTCTTGCACTCACCTTCCTTCCGAGTCTATTCAATCCACTCCACTTTTTAGCCACTTGGGCTGTGTTGAACATTCTCTGACCTTCATATCCTTTCTGTTGGACTTATTACTGAACAAAATTGGCTCCAGGCTCGAGACACCACAGCTTTTCTAAAAGACTGCAGCTCCACTAATCCCAAGCAGAAAATCAATTCATGAATTAATTGTTGAGCATGTCTTGTAGATCAATCTTTCATTATTATTGCAGCCAGGGAAAACTGGCGGCAGCATGTCTGTTCATATCTGCCAGCGGCAAAATTGGAACAGTTCTAACCTGTTGCAAAATCTTTGGGCTGCACCCGCATGCCAATATGCCTCGGGTGGCATTGATGCAGTGTGATATCTAATTTGTCAACAACAGCGGCAGCATCATGCAGAACGGAGAATGCAAACAAAAACATGGAAAACGTCTCAGTAGACCTCATTGGTATCCCTGTAGAGTAGCTTTTCTGTGTTGGGAAATGTTGTGGGTCACTGGCTTTGTTTGGATTTCACAATAAAAGCACATACGGTTTTAGTCAGTGTTGATGTGGAATGGGATTTGATAATCATCGGTGATCATTTTTGTTGCCCCATATCTGTCCAGCAATGTCAAATCTAGCTATTATATTCAAAGGGACTCTCAAAGCATCACCATGGAAACGGCAATTTCATAGTCGCAGAGAATGAAGAAGTGCCTTCTCTCTTTCATAACATAATTTCATTCTCGCAGCTCTGGTCTGTGAGTTCTCGCAGCTATTTCTTGACACATTATCAGTCTTTCATGTGGTGTCTGAGAACGTATGTGTGATTGGTCAGAAAATGTTCGCTAGTGTGAGAGATTAAACAATAGTGGACAGGTTTAAGGTTCATTTGGCTGAGGTGGCGAGGCGCTACGGACATTTGCCCAACACATCATATAAGGTGCAGTAAGACTCTCAAATTAAAAATGGTAAAAGAAGAAGCTTGTACACATGTTGTAGCTGTTTTAGCCACCACGAAAAAGCCATGAAATGTCTCTGTTCTTAAGAAATATGCAACAGCCTGAAGTGCTGTAACCTTGAAAATGTGTAGGCTTTGGAAAAAACAATGGAACGAGTAATCAGACACAATCCAAACATTAAAATGTAATACATTGGCAGATTTTTGGACCTCAGAACCTTTTGAATAATAAGCTTTGTTTTGTTTCAGGGGAGCCATGACTCAGTGAATATTTTGCACTGTTATCTTCTCTAACATAACCCTCCTCAATAATCCTGAAAGACATTTCACCCTTTTCCATCTAGAATATCTCCTTAATGGAATTTGTTAAACTTCTTGGCCATTTTAAGTTGAAACAACCCCAGTGGATTACAGTTTTGTGATAGAGTTGAAATGAAAGTTGGCTTTGGCTGGAAATGCTGTGACCTGCATGAATACAAATGTCCGTATCTGAGACTAGTTTTACTTTTCTAATGAACTTCGGAAAGACTGCAATATGTGATGGCACAACAATAATGTGCACACTCTAATCTACAGTTTTGCATCAAGATTGGACTTGAGAAGCTGACATATACTTAAATTCAACATTTTTAAAGGAACTTATTGAGGTTGTAGTTTTTTTTTTGTTTTTTTTTTGGCAGTGCAAAATAAGGAACAAGACCATGGCATTTAGGAGGCTTGTGATGTCGTTTTACCTAATCAAATTTTGCTCCCTTGTTATGGAACAAGAACTTTAGTCTATTAAAATGTAGGACAAATGTCAGGTCATACTCATTATTGTAGGTCAACAACTTTAAAATCCTATTTAAAACAAACATCCAGCTGTCCAAAACTGCCTTTCTTCATCCATCATTCATGCAGTAAGGTCACGGAATATTTTTACCGCTTCCAGCCCTCTCTAGCCATATCACTGCTTGCTCGTCTACCTCCCCTACTGCTCATCTCTCTCTTTGCACCCTCATTCTGGCTCCTCAACCTCAGCTTGTCTCTGGTGAAAGCACCAAGCTGACATTAACGGCACTATAGGATAGAAAGGTTAATTAAGACCAACTGTTCCCGGCCTGTTCCTCGGCACCATCTGCTGTGGAACATCGGTTAAACAGATCCAGACTCCTGACAAAGCATTGAGTGCAGCATGGAGAAACTGTGTAAACCCTCATGGCAGGTTGTCTTCTAAACAATGGAAATGATTTTACAAGTTTTAAATCAAAGTCCTGTCTGGCCCTGCTTATTGAACATTAGCAGACTGAGTCCACTTTTGAGTCATCTCTGGAGTTTTTAAGTGTCCAAAGTCAGCTCACATTTTCACCATTTGTATCATGTTGTCATAGATGTTTAGGCAGAATAGTTGCAGCAGAGGGATAAAACATTCCAAAGAGAGAACACATTTTCCTTAATTCATGGAAAACTACCACTTCCTCTGGAACAACAGGTTGTCTGGATCACGGCATGAAGCCTTCGGAACCATGTGGGGATAAAGAACCTCCATCAAGGTAGTGCCTTTCAATTCCCCCCAGCCAATTCTTTTTGCTGGTGTATAAATTGGAACACAAATATAAATACAGATAGATATAATCTGAATTCAGGCTGCAGACGATCACTAAGTGTCTAATAAATTACATTAAAGCAGTGTTGAAAAACAATCAAAATAATGAGGCTTCAGAGGATTCTCGACTCTCTTTAACTCCTCCTTTATTGTCTCTGTCTGTGCTTCTTTCGGGCTTCCTCACTTTGATCCTTGAACCTGCAAATTTTGCATGTTGAGTTACTCTTGACAGAGAGGAGGCGAGAGTTTTGCAGAGGCAACATGAAGAGGAAAGCGATAAATTAAATATGCTCAACATGGACGTCAAGGGCAGAGGAGGCAGATAGAGCTGGAGGCAGCCAATCTGAATATGTAGCATTGGAACAAAACAACAGTATTCTCAATATGAAAGGATCTAGTGAGCACTCTAGTTTACCAGGACCAATTCAGGCTGATAGTCCCTCACAGAGCTGGCTGTTGTTGGAAGCATCATTTTCAACCTGCAATAAATAACAGTTGACAATGGGAGAATGTTTTATTTGAGTCATGGAAGGAAAACAAATAGTGGGAATAAGCATATTTTCCTACAAAGATTGTTTCTGCCTAAACTATTAATTGGAGGTCAAATATCCATTTTGGAATCACACATGCTGGCTCTGAACATGTTTTTTTTTTTTTTAAATACATTTGGTAAGAATATAAGACCTACTTTCCTTCCTTTCTTTTTGAAAAAGGGACTTTAGTCATAGAGGTCATAATATGATAATTGTTGTAATGTGTTTCCCAAGTACTATTAATGAACTGAAGGTCTTTTGTACATTCAAGGCTACTGTTGAATCATAGCGGGAGCAGCCATGGAGAAGGACCTGCATGAAAATCTGGATGTCTATGTCAACTTGATTTGTGCCATCAGATCGATCATGTCCTGGAAGAGTTCAAGTCAATCACAGCATCAATTTAAAAATGCTAAATAAAACCAGCGGAATCTGTTTCCACCCTGAGCAGCATTCATCTTCAGTAAAGGTCGCATTTAAATGACACATTCTGTCAATTTACCCAGTTGGCTTCTGGCAGTAACTCAGGCATACAGCAGAACCGGAAAATCCATCGAACATGCTGCGCCAGAGAATGCCGGAATGATCACCATTGAGGAGTGTCATTGCATGCCTACCCTGCCATGTCTTCACATTGTTTCTTGTCCTTTCGTTCTTATTGCCAGAGGATTAAATGATGCCTTCTACGCCACGCCAAGGCCCTTTCCCCAAACAAATCAGTTACAAACAGGAAAAGCAATCACACCAATGCAGTTAGCAAGTGAATGGAACAGCAGACGCTGAAAAGACACTTTCAGACTCACTCTGCTCGTGACATGGGCATGACTATCCATTCACTTAAATTCCTCACTCATGTTTTCATATTCAAATGATGTCGGTTTCTCGGAGGACAAGTCCCTGTGCACCTGGAATTTATGGTGAAAAACACATAAAGTGGATTTTTTAGTTGGGTATTGTAGTCCATAGAATGTTTGGGATGGACTACAAACATGACAGCAAACTCATTTGTCACTTGGTGAACATTACATTCTTAACTATGAGCCACTGTTATAAATAAACACCACCGTCCTAGCATCTCTCTTCAAACCCATCCGAGCTATGCTGTGATATCGTTGCGCTTCCTGGTTCAAGATGTAATCAGCCACCAGCATCATAGTGATTGTAAATGCTTATTCCATTTTTTCATGCTAAACTGAAAAGAAATGTCCCTTTCCCTCAAATATAAAATGACCAATATGAGTAACTAATCGATGCAAGTACAGAGACGACTTTCGAGTAAATCTAAAGGTTTTAAGAAATGCAAAATTAAAGAGAAGATCAGCTTGCTGTTGATCTAGTCAGCATGGGGAAATAAAGTAAAAATAAAGGTGTATGGAAACCCAGTGCAAAACTCTAGAATTAAGATAGCTATTAATAAAAGTAACTGATGTTTTGCAACATAATTGAAAGTTCCAGGTTGGATTAAATAGGTGAGTAGGGTGTGAATGAGCTGTACGTGTGTTTCCCTGCTGGTTAATCAGCCACACCATCCTCAAATCAGCACTGAAAGAAAGAAGAGTGGGGAGGAAACAGACAAATGGCACAAAAATAAGAGAATAAGTCAAATGAATAATTGCCTCAATTCGACCGCAACTGGAAAAGTGAAGCGCATGTAAATGTGTTAGTCTGACTAATATTCAACCTCTCTTTATAAGACTACCAGATAATGCAATAGCAACAGCCAATCCTTAATCTGAGTCCACATGCTCCACAACCCCACACTGTCCTATGATCCCGGAGAAAAACCTTCCAAGAAAGTTAAAGGGGACTCAAGGGGGTTTTTTGTGGTGTAATAGGTCAGCTGGAAAGGGGGCTGTGTTAACCTGCTGAAAAGATGCCTATCGCCACCTAGTGGTGAGGAGGCCAGCAAGTTCCCGTCAGTTATACGATTTTCTTTCTTTTAAACTGAAACAGGGACAAAATTCCAGCGAGAAACCTCAGTCAAATTTTGAGCATAGCTCGATGAAACTCTGCATTTAGACGTGCTGACAGAAGCTACATTTCTTCTGATGCTTATCTGTAGGTGAAGTTGACACAAGTGATGAAGGAGCCTTTACTAAAACACGAGGTTAGAGACACCGGAGAGGGGTACCGTGTTGAAAATTCATGAGATAGCCATCTAGCCATCACAAATATTGCCTCCGCTCATCCATCCTGAACGCGCACTGTGCATTGAAGTGCTTTTATTCCTCAGCGTGTACGTCGACACTTCGGGCGCACACACACAGACCCACCACATGAGCCTCTCTAGTAAGTTGATCATTGTTGAGCAAACGGTCCAATCTGTCAACATCCTGGCTGGTAAAAATTCCCAGCCATAACATTCAAATGCATCAACATTCAATTCTCCGAGATTGTCAGGGTAGCTACATTTCATTGTCCTAAAATTTGAACCGTCACTGCCTTTACACAATATACAGTTAGATGTGAACAGACAATATGCAGATGTGAACTGAAACAGGTCTGACTTACAGATGGTGGCAGCTTGCTCGGTATTGTACTGATAGTATCAGTTTTTGTTAAAGATACCTGAATAGTCTGAAAAACAGAATCCGGATCCAGAGTTTAGCAGCCACCATCAGCTTCTCATCTCTGATCACTTATACTCCTTCAGTTCGTCCCTCCAAACCATCATCCATAGACCAGGAAGTTAATGCGCTCAGATCTTCATCACTGTCAGTGTAGGAGGTCAAGAAAGCGGACTCCTCCTCTCATCTGGAGGCTTTAATCATCCGTCTGCTTCCTTTCATTCCTGCTTTTATGTCTGTCTCATCAGTGTCTCCTGATTGATATGCTACGGGTAATCGCATGCCTGAATGCAAAAACCAAAAAAACAAGCATTGGGCCCACACATATGATTGTGTTTTGCTTCATCAATTCTATGTGAAAGGACAAAAGGGGGTGAGGTGGCCGAGTGGTGAAGGCGATGGACTGCTAATCCATTGTGCTCTGCATGCATGGGTTCAAATCCCATCCTCATCGGTTGCTCTAACCAAGATGCCCTTAGATTTTCTTGAATGCCCAAATATTCAGCACAGCCGTCAGTGGCTCCCATCAATAGTAGTTGTATGATATGATAAAAGTCCAAGTGCTGCATTTCTTCCTTCCATTGCATTGACTCTAGTGAAGCTTTGTTAGATTTTATGTATGAATTCTGAGTTGGTGTCTCTATATCAGCTAATTTGCATGTGCAATCACATTGTAAAGGGCAATGCAATTAACACATCATCAAATATCACAAAATCAAAGCAGAAACACATCAGGAACCTTTTTGCAAACAAAGGCCGACAAACAAAAGAGTGATGTCCTGCCTGCTAAACGCTCACCGGGGGTTAAGCACACATAAAAAGGCAAAGAGCCTCATTAGTGCAAATGTAAATAAATAGAGACAGATGATGCAGACAGAAATTTAAAAAGGCCACAGGCTTCAGTCTCATAGAGATATCTGCCGTGGCAAGTCAAGTCTCAGTGTGTTAGCATCAGAACTACCTGATGGGCCCACATACCAGCACCCAGCACGCCCTACACGTGCTCATTACCAGAAAAGATCACATAGAACTCAGTGATTCACATGTGGTTAACCATTTACTCAATTTTGATCTATTTGAGTTGCAGAAGTTACACAAATAAAGTTACCTCCTGTAGTTGTCCAGCTTCCCATTTGTGGTGCTACAGGAGGGAAATGGCCCACAAGTGAACCTGCAAAAGGTGGCCATTTTATTTTGAGTTACCGGGGCATAATTCTCAGTGTGGTCACGGTCATGCAAAGGTTTCATTTACTGGCACAGAAAACGTGTCCATGTTTGGTGGGAGCTCACCCCGGGAGGGGTGAAGGTCCAGGTTGAGTGGAGGGTAATGATGATGACGGTGGTGGTGGTGGTGTTGGTGGTTGCTTCTTTTAAACCTACAAAAGTTGGGAAACGCCACCAAGTCATTCACTTGAGACTTTATTTGGTTGCGCGAAAACACATTCATTTAAGATCTTTAAGAGTGGTCAGAATTTAAACCCCTAAACATGTGTGTATGCACCAGAATGGGCTGTGAATACACGCCGAGCATTTTTTACTGTCTTACTTTTATGTTGCATGTTCATGCTGGAGTCTTTTTAAAGAAGAGAAACACAGAAGCCTCAGAGGAAATGCGACAAAAGCTACTGTTGCGCATTATGAATGGAAAAAAGCCACAAGAGAGTGTCTTTAATTGTGGAAATTTCAGACATTCAGGGCTCATTTAGACAAAGTCAGCTGCCTGTCAGTCTTTGTGGAGGATCCCCCCAGGGCACGCTCCCTCTGTTTTGGATGGAAGAGGCATATGGAAGGGTTCATCACATATGCGCTTTGCTCTGTTGCTGCGCTGGATGTTTGTCTTTGTCGCTGCTGTTGCTCTGTCAGGAGGCACCAACCCTCCAGGTCCTCTGCTGCCGACGCGACAATTAAAAGTTGCTTTGTTTAAAGAAACAATATCTGGATTCAGATCCTGACGATTCTCTTTGACTACCCTTGAAGAGTCTAATTGACATCAGCGACAGGTTCGTTGAATCATTCTCATTTTTGAGGTTCACTTGTGGACTTGCTCACCTCTGATTGTAAACAACAACCATCCGTGTTTTATCTTGATCACTACACATTAACAGATGGTGGTTTGTGCTGATTGATGTCAGTGTGTTTTGAAATCTGAAGCGGTGACAGTGTGCACTTTAATCCCAGAGCTCGTGTCTGTGTGCATTTGCATTTGTGACCATTTAATTTTGTTCTTGCAGTCAGTATTAATCATGTACACACTTGTCTCAACTCGCTCCCCCGCTGCAGCAACTGCCACTCCTGATATAATTGTTTACACCCCAGATGTTGCAAATATGGAGCTCGAAGGTGCAGTTCCTTTCAAAAACAGCTTTATTTTTCATCTCCATCGCCGGTCGCTGCTGTGGGAAACAACATCTGCCGCAGCTCAGGCTGCAGCGGGGTGACAGGTGCCTGCTTACGTTGTTTTCATTTTCATTGTCAAGGCCGTACTTAGAGTCAATTTATTATCACCGTAAAAGACCTTTATATAGGCGGAGTTAGTCGAGGAGGCTCGCCAAATAGCTGCGGTTCAATGTCACTTGTTATTAGGCGCCGTGGAGCAAAGCTGGACTGAGCATGTTTCACTGCTGGTTCTGACTTTTGTCTCTGTAATTAGCCATCAGGAGCTGCCAGCACTTTTAGGAACTTTCCTTTGTTTTTCAAACATTTTTGTCACTTGATTATTCCTCTAACTTTAGTGCTGCTGTAGACTCAACCGGGCCAAACATTTGGATTACCTCCCTGAGTTTTCTCGGATGCAGCGCAGCCACGCTGACTCCATAGATGCACGCTATGAGCTGTGTGTTCAGTTGGTCCATAAGAGGCCCAACAAACCATCTGCTGCTTAGATATACTCTGACCCCCACACCACTGAGGCATATCCATGCATACAGCCTGCCAGGTTGTTAATCTCCGTGGGGAAGATGGGGCTCATCATACTCCATTTGGACAGACAGGCAACAGGTAAATCCCCTCTGAACGCTCAGTGCTCATTATTACAGATTAATACTTTGTCCTGGTGGTGCTGCTGTACGTCCAGTCAACATGTATTAACAGGCCTCTTTATTTTAGTGCTACCGTTGAGCTAGCATGTACAGTAAACTGCTGATGATAATGATCTTATAGCTCCAAATCCTGACACTTGGTCTGGGTATCCCAGATATCAAGATGAACCCTTTAGTTTAATTTTTTTGACACTATTAATCATTTAAAGATATATAAGCTAGTCCATATGTATATAAACTCTACAGAATGAAGTTAACAACGAAACACTCACACTATAAGTTTTGGCTAAAATGCTGAAAATTGCAATCACAGACTGTTAGCAGTGAACATTTTTACATGCAATCCTTCACAAAGTTTCCTTAGCTTACAGAATGGGATGAAAATGGGGTTAAACTAGTTAAGTATTTATTAAACAGATGTTGAACCACGCAAAAACATAATCCTGGCTATAGAAATTAGATACCAATGATCAAAAGTCGCAAATCTCAAAAACAAAGTAGAATTTTAGAGCTTTAGCGTTAGCACCAACATGCTCGGGCCTGTACTGTGACCTGTACCCCTCTTATACCTGCGGAAAGGTCCCTATCTGTGCCCAACGAGCCGCTCTCCGCTGACCTGAATTCAAATCCTCCCACAGCAGTTGTGTTTGTGGGCCACATTAGCATCTCTGCTGTGTCTTTGAGCCTCTGATGTAACTCATTTAGAAAACGGAGGGATGATTTAGAATGCGCTTAAGGAGAAAATGCATGTGTCCTACTAATAAATAATTAGCTTGGGGAGTAAATACAAATGTGTTTTACCTACAACAGCATTTTAACAATAGTTTGTCTTATTGCAGCAGTTGCTACAGCTCTGCTGTTTGTAGAATCCTTCTGAGGATTGAAAATGTGGTTAAAAATAAGTGTTCTTGCTTGATATCTTGGACTGATTTATTTATTTTATTAGGAGGTATGGACAGCCACGGCGGAAAATGGCTCATTGGGCACAAGATATGAGATAACAATGTGGCCTGTGTCACCTTTGTGGCGACAGCAACGACACCTCCCTAATTGCGGAGCAGTAGCTATGACGATTTCCGCGGGTTGACACCAGCGGTGCCCAACGAGAGAATCACTACCCCGACACAAATAGTTCATCATTACCTACTGAGAACGGCGTGTCCTCTTCAACATCGCTCACGGTAACGTCACATCCAATAATAACCTGCTTGTAATAAGGGTATATATCTGGCAGCGGCTGAAGCCTGAGCGTTTCTCCTCACATGCTGCCAAAGCAACGACCTGCACGTGTAAAATTAGCCACAACGAGCCAACAAGTGGTGTTTGCCTCCAAAGCACTAACATCCTGCTTGTAAAATTAATTAGACCTGCAGGTCACTGACCGCTGTTCCCCCAGAGCGAGAATAAATGCTACTAAACAGGAGATGGTGGACAAAATTAGACCTGCTTATGACGGCTAGCAAAACCAGCAGCGGCCCGGTTCTGATGTGGAGTGTATCTCAATTATCTCAATTGTCATGTTGTAGTCAATAGCTAATGTAAGATGCTTCGAAGAGAAAGAAGCAAAGTCTGCAGCTCGGACTCAGATGCTGAAGAGTCTGACAAATTTGATGTTCTTGCTTGATAGAAGCAGGCTGTTCAGTGGCTCCGCACCAATCGTGACAGCTTAGCCCATCAAAGGAAGTGAGTCAGGGATTTGGAGATTGCATCTTTTCCAACCACCCCCTCACTTTCACTTAAAAAAAAAAAAAGAAAATCATCAAGGAGCACAATCATGTCTTTAAGGAAGACACCCCATTTGTATTCTGGCTCCTCGTGTGTGAGAGTGTGTTTGTGCGAGTGAATGTGGGAGAATGGGCAGGCAGCGAGGGTTGGGGGGGTGTATAGGAGAGAGGAAGGATGAATCCATTGCGTTGCGGCGGAGAAGTGTGACAGAGCAGGCATTTATTTGAACAGAGTGCGCCGCTGTAGCAGGACGGATGCAGTGGCAGCGGTGGCAGCAGTAGCCCTCCTCTGTCAGTCAGCGCCTCCACAGCTGGAGATAAGGTGGACGCGAGGAGGTGGAGACACGTGGGACACATGCTGGAAATGCAACACCTCTCCAATGCCACCCTTCTGGAATACAACACCGGCGTTCCCCCTTTCGGGTCTCAGAATATCAGGTCCTTTTGCTTTCTGATGCTCCTCGGTCAATCTGCTACTCTCGGATCGCTCTTGATTTTAGAGGAGCCCTTCGCACTAAAGGGAAGCGTGATGTGAATGAAAACCACTGCCATTCTCTGTACAGGTCACAATTAAGCACCGGCGGAGGACTCAAACGGTACCGCAAGCATGCAAAGCCCCCTGTGTGCTCCACAGAGGTTCTACTGCAGGGCTGTCGCCTGCTGAACTCAGGGGAGTTCTTCAAAAGTGCACAAGAGACGTTCCAAGAAGCCTTCAACCTTGCTTGCTTCCTTCTTGGCTTTGTAACAAATTGTGGAGAAAACTGAGCAAATGCAAAGCACCAACAAGTGTCCTTGCATTCCCATCCTCCGCTGCTGAGTTTCAGCCATTCTTCATGACCTGGACTCTCGCCTGGACCCTCGGTGAGTAAGCAAACTTCTCCATGGCCGAGATTTTTCTCTGCGATCCCTTATTTGTCTTCACACCCACGCTTGCGATGTGCCTTCACAACCAGGTAACCACTCAGGAGTTGGTCCTCATGAAAGTGAGCGTGTGACAGTTAGTGTGCTCGTCGCGTCGCCCGGCGTGTTTCACGAGTGCGTCTTTGTTGACGCTTTCTGCAGTTCTGCTTTATATTCACGCGATCTGACTTCTGCCACTTCCAGTTTGTCTGTGACCCTGGCAGCAGCTGAGAACAGAAAGACGCCACACACCTCCGCTAATATAAATAGACAGGCAAGCTGATAGATAACATGGCTTCTACACTACAAACTTGTCATTTGGTTGCTAAACTACCATTCGCTCACGAAGCGGTAATCACACCGCCCGTCAGGACAGATGTGATTTAATCTGTTTGGAAGACCAAATAATTGATCACTTTTGGTCTTAGTGCTTGGCTGGAGGGATGGATTTCTACCTGTGTCTCTCTCAGATGTTGCCCCACCTGCTTTAACCACCATGCATGCAAGGTTTTAAGAGGTACGTCTTTAAACTTTTGTAGCAGAGCGGCGTGGAGAGGAGGCGTGGCAGCCGGATCTGGGAAGGCAGATGCAGGTGGATCCCTGGTGCAGGGTGGTGCAGTGGGAAGGGAGGAGGAATAGGCACGTAGAAGGTGTGTGATGGCAAATGTAAGTCTAGGCGCACTTGATCCGGTCCTCTCATTTCAGATTGTGACAGTAGTAACGTGTGGAAAAGAGGATTATATAAGTCAACAGTGCATTTTATGGACCAGGATGCTTCTAATGTCAGGTGCCGAGTGACAATCTGGACTGAACGTTAATGTCTTTGCCATCAAATATCTAATTTTGTTATTTGCATATAGTGCCTCTGGACGTCCACCACACCTCCTTTCTTGCTCATGTCCTTGACGTTTACAGGGTTCGGGCTTGTAAAGTCAACAAAATTGTAAAACTGCACTTGAGGGCCGTGCCAGCATGGAAAAAGTCACTTATTTTTCACTAAATAACAAAGAGGAGTCAACTCCCACCACAGCAGCTACGTATCAATCAGAATTTTCAGCCATAAATCTTTTCCATTGTATTTAACAATCAGAAAGGGCCCGAAACGCTGGCGGTGGGTTGTTCCTATTATAACAGTCGCACCAGGGAACCGGCTGAGATAAGACAGAGGTCACGTTAGCATTACACAAGCATGTTTGCGTGTTTGTATGCAAACAGTGAGTCAGAGATGCTGGACAAGTGCTGCGCCCCCGAGAGGGCGAGGTGATGAGGCATGTGTGCACAACCCTTGATGCCACTCGTGATTCTCGGAGCGGTGACGTGGCGATGAAAGGCCGGTAATTGCAGCTGATTAAGATATTAGCAAATGCATTCACCCATGCATAATGAAATTATATGCATCATCAAAATCAGAGCAAACACACTTCAATTAGTTCAATTGATGAAGTCCTTCAGAAAGATTGAATCATTTGGAGAAAAAAGAGGGCAGAATTCATTTACTCCCTGTTCAGTATGAAGACATGGGTGCCACCATTGTCCTTGAATCGAGCGCACATTCGCTAGCTAGCATGCTTCTAGCGCATACCAAGTGTCAAATAATTACTGAAAGTCCCTGCATTGACAGCATTTTCTTATTTTAACATACTTATTGCAGTAAACCTGCAGCCACGGTGAACCGAGCACTTTTGAAGCTCAATCCAGCACAAATCCAACACCAAAAAGATTTGTCTCAGGAGCCGGCATATGTGCCATATATTATTGAGCAGGGAAAACAATAGGAGAAGCATCAAAACAAGGGGGAAACGGGAGCATGCAGGAGCGTCTCCGGTGTGGGCCGCAGCTGGCTCTTACCTAAATCAACTGATGTGTACTCGTGTTCCAGCGCCGATGACTACAAACCAGGTGCCGCCGCTGCATTCACAGATCAAATACTTGTTTTCCTTTTCTTCATCTCTCTCGTTCGAATCGTTTACTCCATCTTTTGTTCTGTTCACGCAATGTGTCAACTCAATTCGGAGACCAAGAAGAGACGAGTGAAGCAGAATCAAGTAAAAGGAGCGTTTTAAAAGAGTCTTTGCACATTCAACTCTCGCAGGAGTTAATTTAGTCCAACAGCTTGACTCCCAACTTTGTATTTTTTCCATTCAGGAAAGATGTGTTGGAGAAAAACTGATATTTAAACCCAAAAATTAGGGGGATACAATGGCGAGAATACAATGCTGCATATGTGGAGTGAAGCAACATCAATAACAGCTCCAAAAAAACAGTCGATAGTAACGTTTTGTAGATGAAAATCTCTTTTGTTACCATTTTCGGCTGTGATCAATGTGGCCATTTTGTCTTTTATTTGGTTCAAATTTCAAGCCAACAGTCACTTGTAAGTACCGTAAGATATTGTATTGAGGCTGCAAAAGTCATTTATTTCTCAGCAGAAGATGGCTAACAGCTTGAAACATACGGGGGCAAAATAACAAAACCAGTGTTGTTGGCAATTCAGCCGTGATTATTAAGGAACACCTGTTTGGCTCGCTGGCAGGGCGACTGGGGGTCCCGCTGAATAGCAGCAGGGTAATGAAAGTCTCCTCTGCTTAATTGTTTGGGCTATAAATAGTAAAGGATAGAGGACCTCTTTTTCTCAAATCTTTGGCTAAAACGCTGCTCAAAGTTTGAAATGAAAGACAATGAAGAGCATCAACACCAGCTAAACTCCTCACTCATGATTTTCCCGATGGTGCACCAATAATAGGCCTATTCCGGCTACATCTCCCCGACCAATGGCTGCCAAGTGGAAACCATAAGATAGTTCACCTTATACAAAGGGATTATTAATCGCAAACCCACCAAAATGTTCACCAAGATTCAAAGAGATTGCTCAATGACCTCAAGTAGTGTTTAAATGAGCTAGAATTGAATTTAAATTACAGTCAAACTCTTATAAAATGCCTTTATTTTATTTTAGGGGGGCATGTTATTGACCTGTGCTGCGGACTACTGATTCCAATCCTTGCATCTAAATCGAATCAAATCAAAATCAAATCAATCTTTATTTATATAGCATCTTTTACAATCAAAATTGTTTCAAGGCACTTTCCAGAATCCCAGGGCCTGACCCCCAACAAGCAACAGTGGCAAGGAAAAACTGCCCTTTAACAGGAAGAAACCTTGAGCAGGACCAGGCACATGTAGGGGGACCCTCCTGCTGATGGGAGGCTGGGTAGAGAGAGAGGAGAGGAGAGGAGAGGAGAGGAGAGGAGAGGAGAGGAGAGGAGAGGAGAGGAGAGGAGAGGAGAGGCACAGAGCACAGAAACACATACAAAAATACACTATTTATGCAAGCCGCCGGCCGAGCGGGTCAGCGGGGCCGGAGGTCATCATGCAGCTCCGAAGGCGGCGATACCTGTAACTGAATACAGAAGGGGGCGAGATTTCTTTAGCATGATTCAATCAGGATGGAGGCAGATCCACTGATATTTTGTTGAATAGTGTTTGATGATTTGCCAGCACAATGTGCCCCCCCACTGTGAGCGGGTCACCTTCACTGGTGCTTGGCTGGCAGCGTTCGTCAGGTCGGCTGGCGGTCGGCAACTTTCAGAAGTTGTACAACACCGGGCAAAAAAACAAAACAAAACATTAATATGAGGAGCGCAAACGCTTCATTTTAAATTGCTTTAACTTCACCAGTGTTGGAAAAAAAAATCTGACTAAATATAAATAGCTTTTACTTAGAAATAAACCAAATCAGAAGTGAATTCAGACATTCTAGATCTAGAGGAGAAAGACTGAGCTCAACCCAAAGATGGATAGAAAATATTTTCAAATGTATTCAGCTGCCAGTATCCAGGGTAGTCATATCAGAGCTGTCAATCAAGGTGAAAAAATCCATATCATCCCTTCAACTCAAGCAGAAATAAATATAAGGTGAGATTGTCACAACAGTCCAACAGGGCCTGAGCGCGAGGAGCATACTGATCACACCTCGCTGGTGTTTGAACCCCAAAGTCAGGCAATTACCCATGAGCCTCCGGGAACCTACGCTGTGGTCAAGCCTTCATTTACAAAAAGAACCTGTATAAATGTTTTTACACACCGGCTCACATTTCTAACTTGCTGGAGACTTTTAGTCGTGATGCATCATCCAGCTCCGTACTCTAACCCAAACTACCATCACCTTAACCTAAACCTGATACCAACCCTAACCTTCAAGCCATGTCTTCACCTTCAGACAGTTCTTTTGAACTTGTGAGGAACAGCAACACACACACACACACACACACACACACACACACACACACACACACTCTCCCATTTTTGGTGCTGTTTTATGTATGCATGCGAAAGCTGGAAGTCTGTGTGAAACCAGCCTGCGTTCCCTTTGATGTTGCCTCTTCTTCTGTCTGCTGATGAAAGTATTATCCTGTAGGTGCACATTTTAAGCCCACTGTCAACATTTTTTTTTTCTGCGGTATAAACAAAAATTCTTTTGCAGCAACACCAACTAAGAAAAACACTGACAAGGAGTCACTAAAAAAAATCCTTAATATTGAAGCACTTACATTTTGTTTAAGGAAATATTCTCCTATGTAGTCTTGTTTTAGTCATCAGAAGCTTGAAATAGTAGCATTTCTTAACTGACAGTTAGCATTATTGTTAGCTCACTAACTCTTGTGGATCAGAGTGGCATCAAGAAGTGACCCAACCCATCAGAGTGTGACACTTGGACGTTCTGTCCTTGAGGTTGTTGAGGATCCCATCAACAAAATGCCTTGCTGAGGGGGACCTCAAATGTTGAAAACCACAACACATCAAACACTGAAACAGATGCTACGTCAGTCGAGGAGGCCAGGCTAAAGGAGAAGCTAGTCCGCGGAGGTCCTTGAAGGGACTTGGTGCTACCTTTCTCTTAGAGCAACAAGCTTATGTTCCTCCTGTCCAGGTGTAAACCACATAAAATGATCTTTATGTATGTTTACACATTTAAATGCAACATCTGACCAAAGTGTCCATCCCACTGCGGCCTGAGTGGGACCATCTGCTAGAGAAGTAAATACTCTGGCATTATTTATGAAAGGAAAGAGGAATTCATCCTAGCAACAGGAAGGAAGCAGTTTAAAGATGTTTATATAAATCCCTGGGTTCTCCTGGTACTCGGGGAGTTGGGGTTATTCATGGTATCTAATCTGTTTGGAGGATTACACTCTTCTACTCACTTTTAGACCTTCTATTGCTGCTTGGTTAGTTGCCTGAATAAAATTCCCTCAGGGTTCTTCTAGTTTACGCTTGGATCTTAAATCTACGGCCGGTAAAACCCTGTGAAAAACTGTATATTCACCTTCCTGCGTAGAGGTCTGGCAAAGACGTGAAGCTAACTAGTACCATGGGATGGTCCACATATGTCACACTCGATGGTAAGGCGCACTTCAGTATTATTATTTGGCTTTTAGATCATTTCCAGAAGCACATTGATTTCCTGATGAAGGTTATTGGTGCAGTGTTAGAGCCATTGACTCACCTGTAGTAAATCCATGTGGTAGCGGGGTGTTAGAGTCAGGGGTAATTGCTGTGATGACACGCAGCTGCTGCTCTGACCCTCGGTGATCACCTGTGATTGCCTTTTTCGGTATGTTTGTGTACTGATTCATGAGGCTATTTAAGCTACTTAGCTTAGCTAGGGTCAAACTCCGGACTTTTATGTGAAGGACCAGGTTTTGTCTCCGTCTCTGGACACAAAAGGCAGTTGGCTGACGTTTCATTGGGTGAAAGTTGATTTCATCTGTTCGACGACAGTGAAAATGAAATTAGATGGTAGTGGAGAAACAAATTATTGAGGAATTAGCATGATATATGGATCGCTAATGACGTTTAAGCATTCCTAACCAGGGTCACAGGTTGCTGTTGCATGTTACCATGGCGAGGTCACCAGTCCAGTGGAGGGCTCTCTTTTTCTCTCTCACACACACACACACACACACACACACACACACACACACGTTAAGGCAATCAAAAGCCTCCAATCAAGTGCATATTTATTTTTGGACTGGGGGAGTTGAAGTACGCAATGTTCATGTTTAGTTTAATATTTTAGAGCTGTGGATTTTCATTCATTCCAAGAGAAATGGGTGGATTTTTCAATGGGGAATTACAAATGTTGCTTCTTAGCATCTTTATTCAGGTGTGCCTATCACTCTGCTACTGTCTGATATTTATGTCTGAGCATTGCCCCCCCCCCCCCACCATCCATGTTTATCCATTGATCTGTGAGAGGTGAGGGAACCAAATCCTGGGCGGTACATGAGCTGCAGACCAGTGGGTGATGTTTGGGAATACGATAGCAATTTACAGTCAGTTGAAATGTCAGCAACAGGCGGCAACACCAAACTCCCACATATCGGCACTGATCCCAGTGGGAATGTAATAAGACTGCGACATTTAAGAAACAATGCTGGAGAATATCAAGCAACCTAGTTGGGCTGGTTAGATTGAACAGCTGTCTGTGGTCACACTTGTTTCTCTGCCAGGCAAAATACCACGATATGACTGGACTTTAATAATTGCTGTTATGAGAGAGCCCCCAGCGAAACAAAGCCTGTTTTTCTTTCCTTCCACAGGGAATAACTGTTTTTGTTCGCCTGTCTGTATGTATTAGGACACACAAAAGTGCCATCAAGAGTGAAGAATGTCCCAATGACGCTGATAAATGGCTTGTTTTTAAAATATGAATGGCTTCTGATGTCTGCTCTGCCCGTATAAAGGTGCTCAATCATGTGGCCTGTAATTGCTTTGATTAAACAGAGATAATTGCCACTAATGACTTCAATTAATGTTGGAAAAAATGGGTTATAAACAGAATGAAGTAACCGTTTAGCCATTTCGCTGCTCTGTGTGATGGGTAAGTATAGACATGTCAGTGGCTCCTCTTTGAAACAAATAAGCTAGCTGCGACAATGTTCACTTTTCACGAATTTCTTTGTCCGGCCGCAACGACAACAGTCTTCTTCATTTTCTGAAGATGAAGAAATTGATAATTAAGCCTGTAGCTGGAACTTTTGATGCCAGTAACATCATAAAAAAAGACACACAAACTGCTCTACAACACATACAGCAAGTATCAATACTTTCCAGTGCCTACAGAACCTGGCTGTCATGCTGAAGCGCCACCCCCCCTCCCCCTTTTGAGGACACCCCTCGCAATCTCGATGGCTTCCATCTTCACCGTTCCCTTTTGTCCCTTTTGACAGAAGAGGCTTGACAGATAGATCACATGGATGCACAATCATTGCCTGGTTTGGACCAGGATGGAGTGCACCCATTATTCTAAAGCAAAGCTATCTGGCGGGGCAAGGCCTGCACACCGCATGGTGCCGTGATAGATGGGGGCCATTAATCAAGGCGAGGCGGGGGCCCGGAGATTGATGTGCAGAAATTCAAATACTCAAACAGCATATGGAAGATTAAGGCTGTGCGGGCAAGGTTAGAATGCTACCTATGTGTTGTGGGGAAACAGGTGTGGCGGCGGCGGAGCCAGGGCCCGCTGCTGTCGTGGGGTCGGCCTGGAGGGACCGGTTTGCTTTGGGTGCTCGTTTTCCACTCAGGCCAAACGTATCGCATTCATCATTGTCCAGGTGGCTTCCTTCCATCCTCACAGCGCTGACCTCTAAAATGAGCGCGGGGGAATACCCGTCAGGGAAAACGCGTGTCATTATTGTGTTTGCTCACCGCTCACAACGCCTGGGTGCCACGTGGGCGCCACAGCGTGGGAAACAGCTATCGGCGTTATTGGTGGGCGTGTGGCTCCTCAAGCTCTCGCTATTCATTAAAACACAGGCTTTACAGAGAGATACCCATTGTTATTGCCCTCATTGTGCTTACGAGGCTCAAAGTATTTTGTCCTGAATAGGTTACAGGATACCGACTGCGCTGAACCCTCGACAAAAAGTCATTTTACTCCCTGGTAATGACCTCATGTTGGATTAATTAACATGTAAAGGTGGTCATTACTCACACATACACAGCAAACCAGGCTCCTCCATAAGAGCCTGTTTGGATGAAAGTGCACCGCGGACATTACAGATTCCACAACAGCTGGCTGGGAGGATTCGCTGATTTTGACATTGAACATGCGTCTGTTGATGGTTCATATTAAGGTGATAGACAGGAGAACATGTGGAGAGCTGTCACAGCTGAACTCACGCTCCCACATGGCTGTTTTGTTGAGATTAGAGCAGCAGAATCATGACATTCCCCCCTCCCCCTCCCCCCACACACACACGCACACACACAGCCGTTGTATATATTAAATACATGTATACAACCCTGATGATGGCCCAATGAATCAAGCCTGCGACTCTGCGACTCACCGACAGAAAGACATAAATAATAAAACGCTCTCCTGACGATGTAAATACACACTTGTACATTATCATACATTCTTTTAGTCCTTCTGCTGTATGGACTCTCCAAAGCTTAAGGAGTTGACTTGCTGGCTACTTTGAGGTAAGAAAAAAAAATCCAAATCTGAGGTTTATTAATATTTACTTTCATGCAGGGACAATAAAAAGGAGGATTTGTGTCAAACAACTATAGCACATTGGGCTTTTTCATGGATGCACAGGTTCTTATCAGTTTTTGTCAAAAATCTCTTTGAATGGTTAAAAATGTTTTGGATGTGGTGTTTTTTTAATAGAACTAATGTTACATCAATGTCAATATAGAAGCACTAATGCAGGCAAATTCATTTAGGTTCCAAAAACCCACCAAAGGACAATGCCTTGTGCACCCTGAACAGGTGATATGTACAATAGTGTGAGAGGTTCTCCCCCCTCCCTTTTGGGCCGTCCATCCATCTTCTGGAGGCAGGGTCCAACCTGGACAAGACACCAGCTCATCTCAGCAATATTATAACAAACATTCACATGCAAGGTCAATTCACCCACATACATATGTTAGGACTGTGGGAGGAGCCTGACGTAACCACAGAACCCTTACAGATGTGGGGGGGACGTGCACACCCCATACGCAAAAGCGTGGCCATTACATGGCCATTTACTGCTTTTGTCATAATGGTTTTGTTTGAGTTTGGATGCCATGTCCATTAGTCTCGTTGGCTCCATATTTGTTAGCAGGTTCACCTGTATGGGACTCCGTCACCCACAGTTCTGGGCCGGGCACATGGGCCTGTGTGGAGCTGGTTGGACACAGTGACTCTGAAAATACATAAAATGTTTTGATTTATTTGCCACTCTTTTTTCTCTTCCATTTCAGTTCGCTTTGCTATTTTTAGAGTTTGGTTATATAAGACATGAGGTGCTGCGGTGGCACAGAGCTACGCCCCTTCAACAGCTGAAAAGTGGTTCTAAATAGGTAAAGCAAAAGAAATGTCTTCAGCCTTGAACCCAAAATGAGCTGTTTGAAAAAAAAGAAGCTTTTAGCGCTTCAAGGTTGTAGAGGTGTGTAAAACATAAGAGGCATAAGAAGACACACAAACAAACATGTCGTGTCAAAGAGATTCATTCAGAAGAAGAATGATGAGCGAATGCTTCTCTATTTATGCCTTAAAGCTTTCAGCTCTATTTCACGGGGACCCGTGTTTATCTTAACTCACTTTTTAATTGTGACAAATGTGACGTCTCACTTTTCTGCTGCGATCCATCTGCCTGACAAATCTGCCAATGCTGCGTTGATGAATGCGGCGTGAGAACGCCGGTGAGAACTCGCTTATGGGCGCTATTAAAAGGGTAAATCCTCTCTAAAAACAGATGCATAAGCGGCGTCAGATCAAATTGACGGCGTTTTCTTATTAAAAAGATTCTGATGATTATTAAGATGGTTCTGTTCTAACTTCCTGTCACCGCTGATCAGTTTCAGGTCCCTTTTTTACTACGTTTAAATGTTAAAATGTTTGTACTGCCTCTGCTTTTCATCTAGCTCCGTAATGTCCCTCTGCTAAACCTCCTCATTTCTCACCCTGTTGGGGGCCACTTGCTCCAACTTGATTTAATAGTTCCCCAAATTGATTCTTTTCTCCCAGTGTGTTAACAGCAGCTAATTAGATGTGAGGAGGCTTTCCTCCGGGCACATTATGTAAATATGCTTATGTCATACTTGCTTCAGTTAAGTGCAAAGGGTTATTAGAAAATGCTACAACTTTAAATGGCGAATTGCTTTGTTTGGGGAGCGAAGTGGCGCCCGCGTGAGTGCAGATCTGACGCAGAAGCACGCTTGGAAAAGCTATCTTTTCGATTCTTTCATTTGAGAGGGGATACAATACAGCGTCTGTACATTAGGGGAGAGGAATATATCGAAGTTAATCTATCTTAAGGAGATTTCCATCTTCACCTGGAGCTAGAATTGATACAGTTGACGCAATGAAGAAGTAGATAACATACGACAGCTTGGGAATGTGATTCAAAACCAGAGCGCGAGTGTATATATGCACAGAATATACGCATCTGATGTTGGCAAAATGGAAAACACCATGAAAGCTCAGGGGGAAATCCAGCTTTATCATTTTTATATTGTTCTCATGACAAGAAAGACCTTCAGTGAGTCTAAATGATCTGCAAGAACATCATCCTTGACTCCCCCCGAGGAGGACGTAAGCCATTAGGGGAGGAAAGGAGAGACAAGGATACAGAAAGCTTGCTGGAGAAAAAGGTTAGAACGTGGAAGAAACCGGCAATGTGGGATTTTTAATCCTCTTTTTTTCCGAGGGAAAAGTACAAATAGATAGAAACATCTGTCTTTCGCATAAACAAGCCTGGGGAGATGCAGAGACGCTAACGCTGCCTTCACCGCATTTTAGACATTTTCTTCAGTTTTCTACTTAAAGATTTTAATCTGAGGAGAGGAATGTTTTATTATGGCTTGTGTTTTTTTTAACCAATACTTGATTGACCATCAGTGCTGCCTTCACAAGCAGCTATTTCCCTGTTTCGGCAAGAAAAAAGTTTATTTTCAGCCCAACTATTAGGTATAATGTTATTCAGAGGGAATAATACGCCAATCTACAGACAGAAAGATGCAGCTGTTGCTGCTTGACTCATTAGGTTATATTGTTTTACATTTGTACCACATCAATAAATGGTCCCCAAATGTGAGCCTGGTCCTGCTCAAGGTTTCTTCCTGTTAAAAGGGAGGGTTTTCCCGCTCAGGGGCTCAGGCTATGGGTTTGTGTGATTCACCTAGAGACAATCTTGAATTGAGAAAAGCTGTTTCAGTAAAGTTGTGTTGATTCGAAAATATTACAGATATTTGAATTTTGTTGAGGCACCAGGTGAGGACAAACCCGGTGCTGCATACAGGAAGTAAAGCCTGTTATTATTGCGATCATGCAGTTACGCTCAGCGTGAGCGACGGGGAGGATACGTGGGGATGAGTGTTGTTCAGGAGCTCTTTGTTTATGAATAATAGGAGGGATCATTTTGTTCTGCAACTGTAGAAAAGGGACCACCAGCAGAGCTTCACAGCGTAAAGCAAATTCACGGCAAGTGCTTTTCCAAATTGCAAAATATCACGCATTCATGAACACAAAAGTGTGTCGTTTTCACAGAGTGGGAGGAGCTGGAACAATAATGACATCATGAGTAAACCATAATTAACTCACGATATAAATAACCAACCTTTTTTCCCTCTGTCTTACTGAATTGTTGCGTTTTTACTAAGATCCGTACAGTTTGTGCCGTGCAACCAGGCTGAGCCTCACCAGGTTCCACCCTGACCTCGTCCAGATGGTCCAAATCTCTCCTCGCTACGTCAAAGGCGGCAGCTTTGTGACTGCTAACTTTCGGCTAACTGTAACCCCCCCGCTTTGTGCGGGTCAGCTCAAGTGGACATCCAAAAGGCAACAAGGGACCGAAAATTGCTTCTTTTGAATGCGCCACTATGCTTTTATTGCTTTCTGCAATATTTTCTCTCTGTGTTTTGCAAGTGTTTGGTGTAAATGTGCCGAATACTCAGCTGCGGCTGTCGTTGGGAAGCCAAGCCAGTATTTAATGCATGCAGCCCAACTCTATATGTACAGTTTCGTCAATACATTTTAGCACTAAATATCAGCAATGTGATATAATAGAGGCCAACTTTGACAGCCTCCTGTATTTTTTTTAGCATTGCGAGTGTGTGAAGCATCCAGATTTGAGATCAAGGTAGCAGCTACTGATCATGATAATTCAGCAGGTTTAGGATTATATCTTTGGAGATGCGTAGCTTTTTTCCTCTGCTTCGGTTTTACCAACGGCGTACGTCTGGGTGAGTGTGTGTGTGTGTGTGTGTGTGGTGTGTTGATGGAGCAGAGCGCTGAGACTGTCATGGTGATAACTTTAATCCCTTTTTGGAGCCACGTTGCTAATGATGCACGCAGCTGCCGTACGACGAATGCGACAGCACAGCAGCGTAGCTGCGTAGCTGCGTGTGTTAAACAGCTAATTTAAGAGGCAACGCAGGTAAGCCGCCCAAGAATTGTTCCATCCCCATCTCCAGGTGTTCAATAAGAGGTTTTGTACAACACGCCGATATCGGGGGATTAGAGATTACTGTCGCTATAGTGGATTTTCTTTGGTTGCATCTGACGAGGCGCCGCCAGACTTCATGATGTGTGAGTAGATTTGCAGGAGAAAGGGCAGGTGGGGCGGAGGAGGCAGGGGTCCCCCTCACAGGTAGTGGTTTTTGTGCAAATCGAGGTGCATGAATACAAAAGCCATTTTAGTTTTAGGATTTGTGGGTTTCTGTATGTTTCCTGCTATGTTCTAGAGGGGGAAAAGCAGCCCTGGTGCCCAGTCAAAGCCTGCGTATCTACACCAAATCAGTGGTATTTGATATTATGTGCTGGAATTAATCATTTCTGACCTTTAGAGTCTTCTGAATTAACTCTCTATTAGGATTTAGATTTCCCTGGAAGCCATCTTCTGCTGCACTCGGCATTCAATCCCCTTGTTTGAGCTCCCTCTGTATCGCACACAACTGTAAGAGATCGATGGCACTAATCTAGTTTTTAAAGGGCATTTATTCATTAATGTTTTCTATCCATTTGATTAAAAATCTGTAAGTGACTCTTGATTAATCATATGTATAAAAAGACATGAAACAACTATTTCAGCCTCAGCCATATGTATCACCGCAGTGATTAATGTTTAATTTATGCTAAATGTAGCTGGCAACAGTAATCAGTGTGGATTGTTGCCAATAAATCCAATGAAAGAAAGTTGGAGAGCAAAGAAGCTGCATTAAAGAGGGGTCAACATGTGTTCGATACTGGCTATGAGCTGCAGTTTCATACATGGTGCCATGGAACCGTACAAGAGGCCAAATAATTCACCATTTTGTTGAAACATTATCGAATTCTAAGCTTCAATTAATAACACGGGACACACTGTTTGGAGGGGTTAAGAGACTCAAAAAAACCCCATTAAAATTATACATCGAATATTTTAAATGTTATTATTATTTCTCAAAGCCCAAATAAGTCGGGTGGATTTGAAAATGTAAAGGCAGCGTTTGAAGAGCGAACCGAGCTGTTCAGGCCAATGAGTCAGATGTATAATGTGAAAAGTTTATGTTCCTCATCCAGGAGGCACACACACACACACACACACACACAGGCGTGCAGGAGAAGCTGCAGAACCCAAATACTTTTCAGCAGGTGGTATTTGCAGACTAAAAATGCCTCTCTGAATTACACTCTCTGTTTGGATGCCTGCAGGTGACGATACCTCCACTTTTTAAATACCTGTGCCCGCTGATGTCGCCGCAGTCACTAGTCACTCCCGTTTGGTTGCCTTCTATCTGAATAACTTTATTGAAATGACATTAAAAGAGCAGAGACTTGACAGCAATTGTTAGAGAGTGATTGCTGCATTCCAACCCTTTTCCTGTTTTTTCCTAATGCCACACAGGAATATTTCCCATCAGTAAAATAATATTGATGTTCAACAACATTCAATTAATTTTACATCCAATCAGAGTTAATTGATGTGCAAAAACAGATCAAAACCAGGGCTGCTGCGTTCTTCTGCTGGCCGGAGTTATGACACGGCAGTGACGGGCTGCGGCGTGTGGCGGTGGAAATGCTAAAAATGCTGATGGACTTAAAAGGCTGTGAATTGCTGCAGAGTTTGCACAAGAGCCAGAAAGGAGCAGAGATGGCATCTACACCAGAAACATCATTTCATGCCCTTACTAATGTAATAAACCTGTAATAACAAAAATACACTGCATCTTAGTGTGCTGTGCAGTTTATTTGGGAATTTGTAAGAGACTTACTTGTGTTGTATCCCAGATACATATAACAGTGTATAACTGCATAATAACACTCCCCTCATGATACCTTGTCATGATCCATTGAGTGTTTTAGACACTGTAAAACATTATTTTAGCCTAAATGATTGAATTCTGTGTTCAGAGTGACCTGAAGAATCAACGGATAAGGCTGACCTGACCTGGCTCACTTTTTCCTGTAACCAGATTAATAACATTCTCTTTCTACTCTGAACGTTGGGCCTATCAGTTGTTTGTGTCTCTACTTCCTGCTTACATGTTGCTCCAGCTAATCGTAAACATCGTACTCTTGTGTAAACACAAGCCACAAAGAGGACGTTGGCTCCAGGGTCGGGTTTGGTTCAGCTTCCTTTTTCAAAGCAGGAGCCAAACAGGATATTCACCAGCTATCAGAGACAAGTACAGCTGATTCAGAGTCAGTGGACGGTGTCAGAAGATATGCAGATTTGGAGCAGATACATTTATTACCCTCAGTTTACTTTGTAGAGTGGCGATCCTCAGACTGTGTCAGACTGTGTTTGAATCAATGACCTAAAACCTTTAATTACTTTCCGATCGATAAACAGCCCCTGATCACCTTATTGTTCATCGCTGCATAACAACATGCATTTTGCCTGGATGAACCTATTGATCAGGAGATTGCAAGAATTTTGGAGCATTCCGTCGAGAGTTGTGACCTTGACCTTTGAATAATGACTTGTAAAACAGTGAAAATAAAGCCTCGTGCATCATCCTTTTCATCAGTGCTGCACGTTTGATGTTTCTCTTGTTCATGGTTGTTGTTTGCTGTGTTTCTGTGTCTCCTGGTGATGTTTCTGTGATGTGACGAGTTCACACTGTTCCCCCAACGCAGGAGGCATTATTTATGCAATTTAGGGATTAAAAAAACAACAACAAAAACGCTGTAATTTCACAACCCTGCCTCTGCAGGAGCTACCTTGTGTGAAATCACAGATTTCATCGAAAGTCACAATGGTTTTCTGCCTTTGTATAGAAGCCATCGTTCTGCCTCCCTAACCTCGGGGTTGCACTCGAACGCAACACACGTGATCCCAGATAACTCTAACAAAGACCTCGGAGGTTGGGGGGAGGAATGGAGGCTGCAAAAAAAAAAAAAAGGGCAACGCCAGCTGCAGATTTACACGCCTCCACTGGATCACTGCACATCATTAAAGCCAGAGGCTGCTTCCAGTGGCTCCGTCTCCGTCCCAGCCCACACAGGCTGCACCAGGCCCCCCACACGCTGATTTATCTCCGCTGTCGTTCTGAATGTCTTTCCCCGCCCGGAGAGATGGGAGCTGATGAGATTTACGCATGTATGTCGGGAAATTCATTTTTGGGGGGAAAAGAACATGCAATCCGTCTGAAGGAAAAGAGCGCCGCTCGCTAATGTCTCTTGTCTCAAACCACATAGCCAGCGCCACCGTTCCACAGCAGGATGGAGGGATCAGTGATAGATGTTCACCTTTACATTGTCTCTAAATATACCTCAGTATCGTAGACATTCTTTCTGCAGGATCCTATGTTCTATTTAACCTAATCTTGGCTTTGCAGTCTTTGTTGCGTTGCGCTTGATGGTTGTGTGTCACTGTTTTGGTTTTCATGTCAATTTCAAAGTCAGGGTTGCATTTAAGGGCTAATATGGCAACAAATGACATTAATAAGAGTCTCATGAAACATGCTCAGACCGTGTTCTCCTGTCAAGCCTGGTTCCTCCTTAAATAACAACATTTTGCACCCTGACATCTTCACATGTAACCGGCCCGTCAGCAAGAACCTTGAGAAAGACGCAGTGTGCATATAAAAGACTGTGTGTCTTCCCTTTTGGCAATAGCAGCAGGCTGTTCTGGACGCCCATATTGGGCCGGGTGCCTCTTTCTCTCTCCTCCACACCACTTTGATAATCTCAGTGCTTGACTGAATCTTCTCAAGGTTACGTGCATAGACACGAGAACCCAGCATCCAGCAAATGGAGCATGTCCGTATTGGTCTCGCACATTACTTCAACACGACATCCGGCCTGCGCGGCATCTCGGGTTTTCATCATCCTGCCAGACAGACAGCAGTATAGAGGGGAAGGCCGGAACATTGTCTGCATCAAGGCGATCGCCCTTTCCAGTTACCCTATTTTTTTAAAGGCTACTTTCGCAGCCTATTCACCATCATCATCATCAGCCTTTGTCTTGGTTATGTGTCAGTGGCCGAGGCGACACTTGACATTCTGACAGTGGTCGCTCAGGGTGATGCAGCAGATGGACGGAAGAGGGTTGCCGGACTTTGTTTGGGAGACGTCGCGGTGCGACAGACCTCTCCGGAACGAGGAAAAACCTTTGATCCAACAGACAACACACTGTCGCACACAGCTCTGAAATTAGCAAAGGGCTTTAATAAACCATTTGATGGTCGCAACAGAGAGGTAATTGTCATTATAGTTATCGTGAAAGTGTTTTGAAGCATTTCGAATTGAATTCAGTTCAAATTTATTTCAAACAATTTTCTGTTATGGCGTCGCGGGGAGGGTACTGGAGTCTATCCCAGCTGCACATAGGTGAAGGCAGGGGACGCCCACGGGCGAGTCGCCTCGCCCCCCTATGTAAGTTTTTGGGGGCAACAGTAGCTTCCTTAGGGGTAACTTGGAAGTGCTTCAAAGGTGTCCAAGTATCTTCCCCTGCTACCAGCACACCTTCCAAATTTTGTCAACACCTACATCTTGAACCAAAACCCCTCCGTTTCTTCCCCTACGGGATGTTTTTGTCCTGATTTTCCCCCTTCCAACCAAGGACGGCAAATGCAAGATTATCAAGAAGCGTGATGACTGAGGAACAAGGAAGTAGGCGGAACAAGAATAGAGGATTCAAGATCGGTGGTGGGATAGAATTATGATGTTGGTGGTGCACTGTGTAGAGAGTACTGGAGCCCCTAGACCACCACCCCTCTTCAATGCCTGATCTATTTATTTACGTGTTGGGTCTCTAACGGATCCTTTTCGGTTAAGAAAAATCCTTACAACCACAGTTTGAGCTGTCCTGGATTTGGCAAGTTTTATTAAGATACATTTTGTGTAACTTGATAAATCTATAGCGACATGTAACTGATTTGATAAATAATACTCCTACTAAAATCAAACAAAGAGAGTTAGAGGTTATTTTGGATTGTTTGCTTTGACTAGTGCTAATAATTTCCCCTTGAATCGATGCTCTTGGACCTTCTGTCTGGAATTGCGGAGGTTGGTCACAGTACACCCGTTTCTCCATCTGCGGCCGGTCATGGATTATTTCCTCTTCCCCTCACTGACATTCTGCATTCATGGTTGGATAATAGCGCTCTCAGGAATGTCCCCCATCTCCTGAATGTTTCTCATCCCTCAATTTCAGTTTATCAACCCAAAGCACAAATTGCAGCTTAGCGGCTTTATAGTAAATTGAAATTTATTGAAGCATTTACATGACATTTAGCAACGCCTGCATAATGGGGGAATAATAAAACCAGTGTCAACAGCACTCCTGCCTTGTAATCTCTCAAACTAGAAAATAAAGTGGATGCTGTGATTCTGCGTGCTGTTTAGTGACTGAATTAGTGCGTGTGAGCGGGGAGTTTTGATAAGAGTGGCTGCAACGCCACGTAAGTACGAAGTACGTGGCGGTCTTATTAGAGACTGGCGGTCTGCGTGTCCCTGGGTGCGGTTCATTTGTATTCTACAGAGCTTGTACAGTATAAAAGTCATAATTATGAAAGCATATTGTCAACTGCAGCTGCCATCATGGAGATAAAACCCCACTGGCTGTTCTCAGTGGCCTTTACCTCTGTCCTCTTATCTGCTCTTTACCATCAATTTGTGTCCAATTCCAGGAACACCGGCTTCGTTGCTGATATGATCGCATCAAGTCTCTGTGTTTGGTTTTCAAATCAGATTTATCTTAACACGTAAACTTCAATCAATCACCTCTGCATGTCTCAATTATCCCCTGAAAATCAATTCAAAATGTGTATTATTTCATTTTCAGGTTTCATCTCCTTAGAATGCGGAAAATTCGATGCAAAGTGCTTCTTATGCCTTCATTACTTCAATGAAATGGTTGATAAAAGTAGGTTGCTTAATCATCATTTTCTGTTCAGTTTTAAACACATTTGGGAGCTTTTTCTGCTTCTGATGGGCACTGACTGCTCTAACTCCATCCTGTGAGAATCGTGTGTGCTCAAACTGGGCCAGTGATCACATGTTCAAAATGTCCCACCTGAGCAGAACCACAAGATTCCTCCCAGCCAGATAACATCATATTCAATAAATGACAGATGGGTAGTAAATCAAGGCAAAAAAAGGAAAATTACACATCAAAGCATGTTTTTCTGTTCGTCTAAGATATACGGATAATTGCGTGAAAAGCAGGTGTGAAACAGAGCCACAGCTTTCAATGAAACAGGAAGTTGGTGCTGTCCAGCCCTGTTTAACCCTGGGTCGCACCACGTCAGATCCAGCCCTTTGAAATCTGAGAGAGTCTTGCTCAGAACCATGCAGAGGCTGAACAGTGGGTAGTGAGAATCTTTAGACGTCTTTGGTCTCAGTTGGTAGTTGCTCTTGTGTAGCTGCGTAGTTTAGGACTGTAAGAAAGGATTTTGGTCAAAATCGCCTGAGAAATAGTCCGTTTTTAATGTAAACGTCCGTTTTCTTTCACTGCGACAGTGGAGTCGGCGGCTCCAAACAGACACATTTACACTGGCAGATGTGAATTATTGACATCGACAATGACGCCCCTCTGACCTAAAAAAAAGTCCTATTGTGAGGAACTTTTGTGTGTGTGAGGGGATCCAGGTGTTTGGCATGTGTGTGGTGCTTACATGCACGTGGGCACGCATGTGAGTGTGAGCTCTGTCCGCTGCAGCTGGCTCACTGTTGTGTGCTCCTCCACACTGAGGTGCTTGGACAGACCCCATCAGCATTAATTAATGTGGTCATTAATCAGAGCAACACAGATATCTGTAATCCCTCTGGGGGGAAGGGGGGGGGGGGTATTGGTTATGAGAGGGAACTTAATGTAGAAATGAACAAATCATTTGATCCTTTCTACCGCAGGCCTGACAGTATCGCCTGTGCTACCGTTTGACTTGACGCTTGACGCGTAACCATAAAGGACAGTGAGGTGCACAAATGTTCCCGTCTTCTGCGGGGGATTTTCAGCAACAGCGATCCACAAGGGTGACGCGTCGGGCTGAGCCAGTTGAGCGAGCAAGGGAGCGTAAAGACGTGGACCTCTTAGTCTGCTGCATTATCTCTTCACTCCCCCCCAGAGGTGACAAATGGCTCCCAACACTCATTTCCTTCACTCTAGTGTGTGTGTGTGTGTGTGTGTGTGTGTGTGTGTACGTGTGTGTCAGCAAAGTGAGATTTTCCCTAGTTGGAAGAATCCAGAGACAAACACGAGGTCCTAGTTTTACTAATAATAAAAAGGGCATAGAAATATATATTTTCACATATTTACTTCAGTTTGTCTTCTGAAATTGAATAATGTCATTTATTAATACAACATAAGTGAGTAAAAAAAAGAGAGATTAAACTTCTGAACTAAAAAAATATCATTATAGTCCCCATTATAATATATCTAATTTAAATGAGAAAGGGCCAGGGGCCAGTCCTTTAAGTATCTTCCTTTAGAGCATTAGAGCATATTGCTCTATAGGCAACAAACCCTGAAGGTGTATTTTATGTAATTTCCTGTGAACGTCCACGGAGGCATTTACATTGTTCACTGTTGATTGGGCACTTCAGGTCTGTTTGAAACACAGTAAAAGAGTGTAATAACCAGTTTATATGAATAAATGCTATAAGAGTGTCTCCTGTTTTATAGCAGAAATAAAGTTACCTACCAGAAAATTCACATGTCGCCACCCGGCTGTGACTCTGAAGCCGCTTCTGTTGCTGCACCTTCAAGATCAAATCGCCCACAGGATAATTTAAGGATTCAAGGACTTTATCATATTCTGCCTGGACAGCTGCTGGGGACAAAATCAGACATTACACAACAAACGGGGTTTTTTAATCTCTTATTAACTAACGCCTCGGTTCTATGTTGAAGGAGCACGTTACTCACATGCCTGATTATATCTGATCATATTAACAATTTTAAACTGTGAACGACGGCTGATGTTTGAAGGGTGAAAATGCTTCCTTATTAAAAACAGTGGTCTTCATCTTGGTCCTACAAGTCCCACAATTCAGCAGGGTTTTCTGTCCAACCAGCCTGTTTTGACCGAGGTTCCTTTGTAAAAACTGGATAGGACAGAATACCAGGCTGGACTCGGAGGACTGGGTTGATGACCCCTGTTCAAGAACTCATCCTTCCTCACCTTATTACACTGTTGAATTAAAACTGGGCTTTGGTGTCATCACTCTATTAGACCTACAGGGGGAAATAGACCATAATACATGACTAAACAAGAGAAATAGCAAACCTGCGGATTCTGCAGCAGGGGGATTGGCGAGCCTCACAATATTTATTCTTAAACTCTGATTGTGTTGTGTTGTGGAGCTGAACAGCTAATTAGAAAGAGCGGCCAACTCAACATGTGGAACCAGATGCAGAAAAAAACAGCAGAAGATGCTGTAGACAGGACACAACACACAGGAAACAGACAGTCTGTCCAAAGGTGTCAGTTTAACATCATGTAGAATATATATCGCTGGATTATCAGAGTGTTAAACATGGATTTTCAATGATTTCGGCACATTTATCTGACCTTTCGCTGGTTAATTTCTTCTGTTGACATTCTGAGGTGGGGGGAAACGATGGCTAATCTTTGCAGAAAACAATCTCGCCTCACACGCTGGGTCGTTTATTAGTGTTGGTGAGACATGTGGAAAGTGTCCCCGCACAGGCGCTGTGCACACAGTGTAAGTGACGTCGGCGATGTCAAGGGAAAAACGACTTCTCTGGGGCCCCCTGCTGCACTTGGAGGATTTAGCCCTCGGCTCATGTCATGTCTGTTTTAAGAGGATTGCTTTCACTCTGTTGTGTCAAATTAAGTTGTTTCTTTTTTTATTATGGGGGGGGGGGGGGGGTGATTTTAGGTTTGTGATGTCTCAAAGAAAATGATGTTAATTGAAAATAGATGCAACATCTCTGATGTTTTCGTCTCTGTTCACTTGCCGCAGAGGTCGGGGGTCCTGCTGCTCTCGGGACAGGTGACACCGCCGCGTCATTTAGAATTGCAGTGTGAGTGCACTGATGCTAAACCGCCACCCCCAATGATGAATCCTGGACACACCTACGGCACCTCACACTCCCCCCCAACCCCTGTATGGGTATGAGGCTTTCGGCAAGCCCATCTGAACGTCTCCCCCTTTTTCTTCTGTGAATCCACCATTTGGCTAAAAAGAAACGCTACCTGCTTCCCTTTACTGGTTGGTGCTTACGAACCAGTCCAAACAGGTCAAACCAGTCAAAACAGGTTCTTCTTTTTAAAGAAGCAGACATGCAAACAAACGCAACAGTGTTTGTGATGAGAGCAATCCACATTTTCAAGAAGTTTGCATCCATCACCAGACCTTTCAGCTTTGCTCTCAGTCTTAAGTCCTTCCCGCCCAGTCCGGCTGCTGGGTAAAATGTTCAGGGATTGGCCTCTTGAGGGGTTATTAATGATTCCAGATTTTCTTCTTTTCAGAGATTTTATTACTGAGCATTGTAATAAAAGGCCTCCTGTTGAACGCTTTTCTCACGGGTGAATTACTGGTGGCCTCGATTAGAGGCTTCATTTGCAATTAACAGACATGAAAGCAAAGAAACCAGAGAGATGTGAGAAGGCAGCACAGGTAGATCATTAAAAATGACTCTTTGATTTGGGCCTATGAATTATACTCCCTTTGTACTAGATCTTTAAAATGTAAAAAAAATACAAACACGTAAATCGTTTCCACCAACCACAGACAGGGTTTCTGCGTTTCTGTTTCAGTTAACAAAGCAGAAAAATGTGACAGAAAATGCACAGAATTCACTGTTAGCTCTTATTCTGAGGCGTTCGTCTGAGTTAGTCAGGCGGCTTCTGAAAGCATTCCTTTTCCTTTTAGTCATAAACACTTAAACACGATAGTCTGAACCCTCAGATTATAACGGTGGTGCGCACTGATGTGTGTCGAATGTGATTTCATAACAGACATTGGTGACAGTTTATTGATCGGGGAAACGTTATTTGTCAACTGTAGTTAGTGTAAAAGACTTTTAGTTGTGTAAAAGACTTATGAAAGACAACTGTACTGTACTGGCACTTCATATATCCACTATAGAGCAAACATCCTTGACTTAATGGTTATATGTATACGTATGTGTATATAAACTTGGAAAAAATGCTGAATAAATGAGGTGCTTAGCAGTGTCTTCTGCAGTTCTGGCAGAAGCCCTGTAAATACTTTTGTAAATTTTGTAAAGTTTAAGGGGAAAAAGACAGTATTTGATAGTTATCTCATTGTTTTTAATGGTACAGGAAGTCTATTTGACTGTTTTGATTCATTCTATGATCATTTTAGAAAGTTCTAGAGAGTTTTGTTGATTAATACACCGAAAAATGCAGCATCTTTAAGTTGCTTGTAAAGGGTTGAATATGTCAAACATGCACGACATCTGGAGTGAAAAGTTGTCCATTCTTCATTTAGTCAGAGCAGAAACTTCACTGGGAACAATAATTCAGGTATATTGAAGCTACAAAAACGATGAGGTTGTTCAGACACCCACACTTACTCTTCATTCGTTGTTTAATTTTGCACGTAAATGAAGGTTCATTGTGAATTTGAGTGTTTTTTGCGCACCTCTGATGAAAATAATAAAGCAACATGCTAACAAAGGACCACAATACAAGATGTGGATTTCACTTGGAACAAACTGAAAAGTTTGACTCATGAAATGCCATCGCTCTGATGATATTTTGCTTTTCAGTTTAGCTTCATCCGCTCATTTAGCAAGTTGCGGATTGACAGCTCGGCTCCCGGTTCAGCAGGTGTTAAAGGTCAAGGTCGCTGCCCCGGCTCGGCTCTAATCTTTCCCTGCCACTAGATTCCCCTGAATGTTGAACTCTGTTTCATTTAAAGCTCTCTGCACTGTAGGAATGTGTGCTTAACTGCTGACAGTGTTTATCGTCTCCAGTCCGGGGAAGAGAAGGAAGCGCAGAAGTCAATTAGCAGCCGTGAGGGGCCTGTACGCGCATGGTCTCGGTCGACAGACGCCTCCTTTTATCTGTCTAGGTGTCCACATTATCTGACAGTTTTAGGGGACATCACATTTGGTCTACAGCAGTGCAATTATCAGCATTGAGTTTAATTTAATTTATTCAGTTCCCCCTCATCTTTCCCAAATTATCTCTGGGCTCTCTCATTAAGCTTTTAGCATTAAATAGATTGGAGCGCAGCCTTTTCACTGGCTCAAAATGACTTTTGGTCTGTGCGAGAAGAAGCGCTGGAATCTAACCACATCCCATTTACTTTCCCTGCAGTTGCAAGTCTCTCATGCGCTCATTTCTGAAGCCATTAAACCATTCCAGCCTTCTGGGACTGCTGGGGAGAAGGTGGCTGTAAATCTGATCCTGCACTTTTTGGTGATGCCGAATTTTAGGGTTTAGAAGTTTGTGTATGTATCTAAATGAAATTCATCATTTCACTGACTCCGAAAGTCAGGTTATATTTGGCTGTTTAATCGTTCATAAAGCCTTTGGTCTTTTAGTCTCAGTGACCTTTTTTAGGGTCAGTAAGGTTTTGTTCCTTTGATTTCACTGCCACTGTCCCTGTGTGGACTCTTCCTGCTTTTCTGGTCGAAACCCATTTTCTACTCCCACCAGACCCTGATTAGCCTGAGTCAGCTCAGTCTCGTTTCCACGGTCACAGGTCCTTGTGCTTATGGGACCTTTTCAGGTTGTTGAAATGGATTCTCCATGTTTGACCAAGTCTTGATTCACAAGGAAAATGTTGCTTTGATCTTTGCTGGAGCTGGAATGAAATCCGATTAGAATTGTTTTGCTGATTAACTTTTACATTCATCACTTTAGTTTTGTACTTGCAATTTGTTAACTTTTGCAGATGAAAGACTGCACTAGTGTTGTTGTGAAAATCTTTGAGTGTGTGATGGGCTAAAATACATTAGTAAGGCATTAGAGAAATAAAATATCCTCATCTTGTCCTTCATCATGACACCAAACCTAATAAATGCATATAAGGAAGGACGATACCTTTAACATGTAGAAGATTTAAATGATTGACAAAGAAATAAAAAAAAATGTTGCTTGGTCGTACCTTGAGTTTGTCACAGAATAAGGAAAGAGTTAAGGCTCATTGCCAAGAGTTCGGTGCAGACGTCTGATCAATATTGAATTCAATGTTTAATGTAAATTCTGGAACTTCTCCTTGTGTAAGGACATCAAATGTGAATTGGTAGCCAGTCATTTAACCTCCAGCATGTGGCTTGTGTGAAAATAATACAGATTACACACAACAGCTTTCATAACACACTGGGGACACAGGAAGTGGCAGATCGATGCCTGATGTGACCTTGTGTGTTTGAACCAACAGGTCAGTCCAAGTTACAATACGTAACATTGTGCTCCCAAATACACCAAACAGACTTTATTCTATAGGGATCAGCTGAGCGTGTTGTATTTTTTAGAATTGATATAAATGAGAGAGGAGAAGAGCACAGCTTGATCAATAACTATTGTCGTGATGCTAATGTTGTGAAAAGTGTTCAGAAACATTGTGGACATCACGTGTACGGCTGCTCCAGGGAGTTGTTTTCCATAAAATGACTTTTATGTATTAACTTTATTGACTTTTATTAATTTCTTCTATTTCTGAAAGATGTTCAACGCCTCGTCATGCACAAATCCAAATAGAACACAAGTCAACATGATCCATACACGTCCCCTTTTGTCTCCTAACTTCTGTGCATGTTTGAGAGGCTGCTTTAAGTACAGATTGAAATAAAAATAATAGATGTCATAGATATAGAAAACGAGTAAGAACACATCTGCATACGTTGCTGACAGCTTAATTACCACTACCCTGCTCTCATATAGACTTGTCATGCTCTTAATAAGATGGCTGTCAAACAGGCCTGTAAATCAGCACTGACTTCACAATACAATTAATAAATAACTTAATTCCTCAATCAGCAAAAGTTTTTGCTTTTCTAAATGCCTCAGACAGCAGATGGATTTTAAAATCATGCAGATACCAGGAGCTGTGTGGGAGTTACTGCATATCAAGAAATACACAAAGAAATATGTATTTTAATTGGTGTAAAATGATTTTTGAACACCAAGATGACGTAAAAAAAAACTTTCCACTTTAATATGTATGAGCGTCCTGCCTCATGCAGCAGGACTGAAAACCTGAAGGGAAACACAAAAAGTATTTTTAACCAACGACTTGAAGAATAAAATTCTGCCATTTAAAAGAATCTTTCAACGAGTGTTCCAAAACATGGATCCACGGAGGCTGCAGATGAAAAAGGCATGAACACACAGAACACAAAGCACTGAAGTGAACATCAGAGCCATCAACATTTTATGCAATTAGGGCGGAAGCAACATCTTTCTGCCTCCCTTGACAGAAAATTTATGTTTTTTTTCTTTTTTTATCACAGAAAAACATAAAAAGACCACACTATAATTTTGCTTTTAGACTTTAATGAAAAGACAACATTTCTGTAGACCAGGAAATGATCAGCTCTGCTTCTGTAAGATATTATTATTGTTAATTATTCCGCAATCAGTCACCCTTAAATAAGTGGTTATACTTCAGGTAATATTTCAGATATCGTAGTAAAGACAAGATAATAATATAAAACAATGATTAAAGGCAAGGTTGAGGCTAGATTGAGTAAAAATAAAACAAACATTGAATATAATAACTTGCGTACAGCAAATTGGGCTGAGTTTTGTCCATACGTACAGGAGGTGATCAGAGGAGCCTGTCTTCATTACTTCTTTACAAGAAATAATTTTTTTCAGCTCACTGGCAGGCAGGTTTTTTTAGTCCTTTTTTTGTCAACAGCAATGTTTGGTGACAAATTCACCTTAATGCGGAAATTAGCGGCTGCATTGAGCTCGTTTGATCCTACGAAGCTCTCGATGCCAATGTTCTCTGTACATTTTGGTTTTAAATGCAGATAGCAGGCCGGGATATAATCGCGTTTCTTGGCCACTGCCTAAGTGGTGATATATTTCTTTTTTACCTGATAAAGTGTGAAAACCGTGACTGTTGTCATGGATGCAGCATTGCACAAAGACTCACTACAAAGGCTTTTTAAGGATAGTTTTCTGGCAGCTCCGAGGGCAAAAATGTTGCCTCAGTCTTCTCAAGAGGCTCTGCTGCATCGAGAAGAAACTGCCAAAGGAAAAAATAAATCATTTCCATGCTATATGAGCTTCAGCTGCAGCAAAGGCTAACATTAAATAATTTGGTGTATTATCACAATCCGAGCCGTGTTACTCGCCCACTCGTAGTCATCTGGGTATCAAAAGTTATTTTTTTGCAGTTCGACATGGTGGTGGGATGAGGGCCTCTGCTGCTGACCTCGTGGAAGTCTCTAAAACATGCCAGAGATGAGAAGACAAGTTTGTAATAGTCTCTCCACAAAGAATCAGCTTACACATAAAGGTCACAGCTACCATTTCTTACTTGAGCACGTACGGAGTGTCTGCCATCGGACATTTAAAACCTTCCAATCATCTTGAAACAGCTACATTTATGAGAAAATGAGAGAGGTCCACAGCACATTTCCAGCACAGTGGCCTTCTTTTTATTTGGTGTTTTGACATCTTACTAGCACAGGATTGGTACACATGCTGTATGATGTAAGTTAAGGATAGTTGCTTTGTATGAGCGGCAGCATGGCAATGAAATAGAGACCAACGGGAAAATGATCCAGAAATGATGAGAGGAGGAGGGGAGATCAACTGCAGAGAAAGAGCAGAATCTGTGAGACTGCAAATATTGACACTGTTCGTGCTGGAATAGATGATCTGCATCAGGGTAGCATTTGCAGCATCCTCAGGAGAAAGCCTACGCCATCCCTTGCCACTTCCTTCCACGCCTCCAGGAGGGAACAGAGGTACTTCAGAGATAATTGGTAGATGTAATCCCTCCAGTCTGGCCTTGCCTGGGGGTCGCCTCCTGGCTGGACAGGAGAAAAACCTCTCCATAGGCAGACATGCTGACCCACTGCCTCCGCAGGATCAGGTTAGCATAGAGAAAAGGCTCTACTCTGAGGTCCTCCTCGTATATCCAGACCATAACATTGGCCACAGTTGTGGAAGTGCTGACATATTGAGTTAAAGGACTGTCTTTTTATTTTTAGAACCAACCTGATGCTCTCTGACACAAAACTGCTACACCTTGATATGCTGTTCATTATGAAACTTGATGAAAACGAATCCTGGTGGGATCTGGGAAATTACTGTTAGTGAACTAACAGTGCAGGAATTGAATGGCCTCAGTTACAAATTGTTTCACTATAGGACATCTGCATAATTCCAAATGTGAATGACTAGCTTGACTACTACTAGCTTGACTACTTTTAAAAACCCTTCTAAACAACCCATTAGCTCTACTCTACTGAATACACAGTAGCTATTGCTAAGCTAAATGTGGGTGTATCCATCTGTAAATTCAAGTGGCTATAAAAATGCTAACAGACTCAAACATAAGTCTGTAGCCTAAAGCTACACCCACTAAAGGAGGATTGTGAATCTTCCTTTTGGTTTTACCTCAAATGAGCTCTTGTATCTATATTCATCCAGATAAGCACCACCGTCTTGCGACGACCTCACATTCTGTCAAATGAAGGGGAAAAAAATTCCTCCCTTTCCAGTTAGCATAATTCTACACCTCTTTACACATTCAATATTCACTGGTTTCAAATTGAAATGTTCAAAATCTTGTGTGCTCAACGCGTCTTAATGTAGCATCTGCGGGAAACTTCAAATTAGGGGACAAAAGGGACTTTTTTGCTAAGTAGGACGGCTGTAAAACTGGTTGATTGACGCACAGCTTAGTTTGAGCAAAACATGAAATTATTAAGGCTTACGTATCTTAACGCTTTGCTCTTTTCTTTTTTTTTTAACCTGCCACAGCGGCACCGTTAAGCTTCAAAGCTTGAAGAGCTGTCACTTGCAAGAAGGAGTAACGCTGCACGGTTTCTAGATCTTCAATGAAGCATGGCTGTGCTTTGGCCCAGTTACAGCGCACCACGTCCCTACAGGAGAGCAATTGCTGGGATAAGTAGGAGGTGTTCAAGCAGCTGACCACGCCCACCCAGAGCCACATGTCGTTCTTATAAATTGGCCTTACAGTTAAGCGTCTGCCTTTATATTTGTGCTGCGCTTCATTGATTTTCTCCAGTAACAAAAGACCTGTGAAAGGTGAAAGCTACATATCAGCCATCAGCTATTACCCGAACAGATCCAGAGCTCCCTGCAATTGTCAGTTCTCCTCTCATGCTCCATCCTTATATCCCGGCCTGTCAGCCAGCAGACTGGACAGAAGGTCAGCCGGTTGATCAGTGCCAAAACTCCCAGGATTTTATCTTGCCCCCCCCTCCCCTTTTTCTCCCCCCTCTCATTTTCCCTTTCAGATATGCAGATTCTGGACCTCCTAATGAGAATATGTTGCTCCCAGATACCATCTGCTCCACTTGCACTCTTTATGAGCAAATAAAGAACATGTGACATCACTCCAATGAGACTGATTAATCAAAGTCACTGGGTGGTTGCCCTTTTGGTGTCAGAGCGCCTTCAATACGTTTCCTGTGTTCAGACCAGAATGTGTGCGGATATGGATCATGAATATGGAAAATGAACCGCCTTTGCTTGCCCATTCAGAGGCTTGGCTTTGTGAATCCTGGCCACACCACGTCCATTTATGATGTCTAGAAGGAAATGGGAAGACACGCAACATAATAAGTTTATCGTAAATTCATTTCCGGCAAATATTAACGACCACAAGAGACAAGGCAGTAGAAACCATCTGGGTTAGGATCTCTAAACTCTGTCACGACTCATGTTACTGGGTTTCTGGTGTTACTCCAATGAAACCCTGACCCTGCTCTGGTCACGAGTGTCCCCTCACTCACAAACAGTTAAAGAAAGCCGGGGGGTGGCGCCGTTATGCTCGGCCAATCAGCGCGCAGTTCCAGGATGCTTTACGGAGATAACAGGATAATCCTCGCTGGCTCAGTACCGGGCCAGGAGCTTTAACAGGAGAAAGGTAACTTAATAACTCAGTGAGAGCCAGCACTCGTACCTCTAATGCACAGCAGATGGAGTTTTACAGCTGCTTTATCCAACTCAACTCAGTGCTGTTCCTTTCTGGTTTATTTCCCTGAACTAAACACTGTGTCTTGTAATAACCACTAATCAGCCCTCCAGAAGACTTTTCTTTATATATTAAAGAAGCCAAGATGGTTGAAGGGCTTTGCAGTATTTCGAAGGACTCATCTTTGCAGTATAAGTGACTGTGGCCGTCTGTGTTCACGTTGACTCTCTGACAGACAGCTTCCAGGAGCTTCTTCTGTTTTTGTCTTCAGGTGACATGTTGAACATAGTACCTGTCTTCAGCTCTGAGCTCTTTCTGCTGGTGTCATGTCCAAGATGGGGGCAGATATCATTTTATTTTTTTGGACACCGATTAGAGAAGTCAATGGCATCTGTGGAGTCTCACTGTGTCAGCTGTTCCAATGCTGTTTCTTCAAATATCATCCTGCATTTACGTTTTCCAACTGTTAATATCATGTATTATTGAAGAAATTATATTAAAGTAGACTATTGTACAGTTAGGAGTGCTTGGTGCAGCTATATTTAAATCATCCTAAGGAACAAAATGCTAAAAAAGCATGTAAAATTCTAGATGCCTTTTGCAGAGCTGAGAGGAACATTTAACGGGAGTTTTTATGAACTTTTAAAAATGCGGTTTCAAATTTATTTTTAAACATACACGAACTGCGGATTTTAATAAGGTAAGTAAAAAAATAAGATGGTCTCTGGATTCTGGCACACTTGTGGCGTGTCATCATTGGCTGGGCGGCGTTTCAATTCGAAGTCCAAAAACTACCAAATGTCCCAAAATTGTACTTGTTTATCAAGTGTGTCCCGGACTTATCTGGACTTGGGACAGCTAGGTATCTCACAATGCATCCTACCTCGAGACAAAACGGCAGCACCAGTGGTGAAAGATACATACTTCAAAGTATCTTCTCAAGACCGTGCTTGTGCACTTGCTTGAACTTTATATTGTAGCGTGTTGGGGAGGGTCAGTGTGGGAATTTCCCAGCATGCTTTGTGTCTGTGGGTTCAGGTTGGTGTTAACCCTGTTTTTGTCCATTATAAATGTTATCTTTTGCAACTTTCAATGTTACTGTTCTATTTATTAGGTACTAATTATTGATATATTTAATTACTGTTTGCAATTACATGGACACCATAAGTGAGGTTATGTGTGTGAGAAATCAGAAGATATTGAAGCAGAAAGATATGCTAATTTATGAATGACACATACAGTTCATGGATGGATCCTAGTTTGGCAGTAACATACTTTATATCTAGTTTAGTAACTACTTTGTGGGATGATTATTATTACTATATCAAAGAATAATCTAAGGGTTTAGTAGAATAGGCTGTAGAATAATTTCTTTATCATGTATTCAATAATGAAACATTTATTTATTTTGGTTTGGATGGTGTTGGGCTGAATGTTTCTTTTTACAACATATCGGAATGAAAAGATGTGATCACGGTTTGCTGTGTGGGAGTTAAAAAAGATGAAAGAGTCATGATGAACATCCTGAGCATACTCACCTTCTCTGTACACACGTAAAAATATAAAGATATAAGTGAGGAGATGACAGTTAATTATGATTTTGCGTTTGATACCTGCTACGTGCCACCATTTCCTCCTTGTGTTCTTTTAAATATAGGTCTCCTATTGATGATCAATCCCCACTTTGATGACACAGCCACTCCACCCGTCGATAGAAGGCAGCGCCTGATGTGAAACAATGTCCCTGGGAAACTGTGAAAGCCTGTTTAATGTTCATTTGTCGGACCAGGCAGAGCTTCTCTTTGTGTATCTGTCTAATTATGTGAGAGCTTCGAAGCTGCCATTTGCCGGTATTGATTTGTACCTGTTACACACTGAGGCCCGGGCCCCTGTGGGTGGTTTCTGTGGTGGTTTCAGCCAGGCCACAGTGATTACCAGCTCACCAAGACTGTTGTTGATGTGTAAAAGCAAATATATGTTACATCCATGATGGGCTTCTATTGAGCTTCAGGCGATGCAAAGGGAAAAGAGTAAATGTAGAGAAAAGGAGCCAAAGCGAGTCCACTAATATGATTCACCCAGACAGTCAGGGGCTTCAACCCGACGTGATTACATTCCTGAATCCTTTTGCCACAATCAGGGTGTTTTTATTACAGTAGGCTATCCACATAATAAATTCACATTTACATATTTGAAAGTTACAATCGCCTGAAAGTAAAGTGTTGATGGATTGTTACAGTTGAATAAACCTGTTAGTATGTTCTCTGGTGTAACATAAAGATGTGAATTTATGGCAAAATCTAAGTGCTCGGATCGCTCCGCAGACGCAGCACACACTGTGATGGCTGCTGTGATGGTTGACGGCTGGAGCCACAGGGCTTTGGATGCAAAATGATTCAGTCTGTGACTTCACAACAGACTATGTCTCTTCCAGTAAATTCCTCTGTATCATTTCTGCAGCTGTGACTGTGGGACAACAGCTAAAATTAAACAAATAAGCCTTAGAGGGTGTGGGGTGTGTGTGTGTGTGTGTGTGTGTACCGGTACATATTATGTTGTGAGGACAACAATTAGAATTGTTATCTGCAAATCAAGGACATGTTTGCAAAGTGAGGACTTTCTATTAAAACAAGTGTGTGTGTGTGTGTGTGTTTGGATTACCAACATATGAGATTGCACATTATTGTGTTTCTTTCTTCAATTTTGGTTTGCATCAAGTATATATGAATCTTCTACTGCAAAATTTTGTGGAAAACATACCAGGCTGTTTTTTTAACACACTCTGAAGGGGAACCAAGGACAGCAGAGTGATAGAAGAAAGATAAAAAATGAAATAAGCTGCAGCTTCTGCGGCACATTTGTCCCACAAAAGTAGTAGTAGCGACAAAATAAGTGGATTGTGAGGGAATGGGGACGTGTCAATCAACGGAGTGGTGGATGATCCAGGCTGTATATCTGCCTCTGGCTCGGTGACCCTTTAGAAAGGCCCCATCAACCCTCTGTGATCTGCACCATGTAGAAATGGTGGTTAACAGAAGAGGGGCGAAAATAAGTATCTACCAATGGGCCAACGGTGAATTGAATAGAACCGCCTTGGCTTGTGTGGATCATTACAGTGTATCTGAAAGGATCTCTTTTCCGGTCTTAAACCTGCTAGATCTATATCTGACTCTGTGTGCCTTTCTTGTGGTAAAGGTATCTCAAAGGACAACAAATTTAAAATTAAGCCTTCAGTTTTCCCGACATGCTCAGGCACTATTATTTCTATGTGATGTTTCGTTCCTTCTTGTGTTGTTTTGAAACCCCAAATGACTGAATTTTTTAGCAGTCTAATCGAAGCACAGTGGGATGAGGGCTTTTCATGCTCATGTGCATTTTCCTCCTTAGAAGTATGCTTGAGTGCATATTTAAGACCGCTGCTGAGAGGTCATGTTAAGTGTCTGTGTAAATACAGAAGCTGGCAGAGCTGCTTATCATATACTCTATGACAGGTGTAATACACTGCTTATAATTCTGATGCGCCCCATGAATACTGACAATGTGGATGCTGCCGCATGCTGCAGCTCCTAATAAAGCCAGTTATCCTGAAGTTTAAGCAGCATAAAGATTGTAATTTGAGGATGAACATGCTTTGGATTATCGGAGATAAATGTGTGTATTTCTGTACTGGAGCCAACTGAGAGCTCCTCTACGACGTGTGTTATGGATAGAAGGAATTCTGAGATGAAAAGTAGAGTGAGAGATGAGTGCGCATCAAAGTGGAGATTAAACAGGATGAAATTATCAAACGCATGAAATTTGAAGAATATCTGTCACCACTGATCCTAATATGCTATTTTCCATCTTGCTAATCTCTTAAAAAATACCGCTAGTTTGGCCATTAGATGCCGCCTCAAGCTGCTCTTATGAATATTACAATTTAACAGTCACTGGTTCTTATTGTCTATAGTTAAGCAGACTGTAAAAGAAAAGACCTTTCTTGCAGAAAGGTGATTAGGGACAAACTGTTGGAATCTACAAAAAGAGGCATCTGCAAAATGGCTATAAATGCATCTATAAATGCATTGTACTTTTTTTATGTGACAGCTTAATCTCATCTTCATTTGCATAAAATGTTGTGTGCGGTGAATACTTAAAAGAACGAAGCTAAAGGACAAGAAAAAGAAATAGCCAATGAACTATGCAGTTCTTTATCATGTTTCTTATTGATTGTGTGACTATCTTTTCTGTTTAGCACTGTTTATCTGCCCCATGGCATGCAGGATGGGAATGGATGGCCCACTTGATCCCCTATGTCTGTGAGCAGGAAGGCACCCGCATGGAGGATTAGACAGGGGTGGGGTGGGAGGGGTTGGGTTGGGGAGGAAGACTGTCACATCCAGATGCTGCAAATCTGCTCCCTGCCTCACATGTGAATGGAAATGCCATTGTCTGGAGCGCTGCTTGTTTTGCATGAGCACAGCCAAGGAGATAAACCAGCTGAAACTGAGGTTAGACCAAGTGTAAATCTGTTATGATGCTGGATTACAAGGTTTACGTGGCTTTATCCTCTGATCTTCTCCGTGGTGAACTCGTGGAGGCTTTCACGGCTGCCTCTTAACTGACAGTTCAAACAAGGAACATGGGAGCTGCAAAAGCGCATGTGGCATAATGTGACGGAATATTGAATACTGGTGTTTGACTGCTTGTTTTGGCTGTGTACTCTAAATTGTGCAGTGTTGTGTTCACCTGGAAAACACATGCAGCTCGTTCTTGTACACTGAAAACACATTTTCGTATTTTTTTTTCGTATTTTTGACACTGGCACGGAAGGGCAGTCAGCAGATAAAAACTGTACATGAACATGTAAAAACTGTTTTCAGACAGGGACATAAAGAATATTCATTGCTGGAATAAAAAGTGCGGTGAACAATCGCGGAAACCGCTAATGACTAATAAATTCTGTCTTTATTCCAAAAATAAAAAAGATTAGCGATAGCGGGGGCTTCAACGCGATCGTCCGTCAAACTCTCGTAGCTTTTTTTCATCCATGCTAAACAGCAAGGGAGGAGGTTTCAGATGCAGCCTGCATTTCATTATGATGAGCAACAGCTCTGGCACATGCTCACATCTTTCATCTTTGTGCCAGAATATGCTTGTTCGAGTGTTTGTGTGTTTGTGAGTGTGCGTGAGTTGGTGTGTGTCCATGTATTTGCTCCATATTAAGTACCAAACTACTTATTCTACTATCAAAACAAGACCATGGAGCCATTTTGTCTTGTCCCCAAAACTTCAAGGGACTGTTTGAGGGTTAGGACATGGTTTTATGGTTGGGGTTAAAATTGGATGTTTGCGGGGTTAGCTGGGATTGGTAGCATTATGGTAGGGTGCTGGGTAGCATATTCGTTCTATAAAAGTCTCCACAAATATAGAAATTAGTGCCTGTGTGTTGATCCAATCTCTTTTTGTTACACAGCCTCTTTTTGTTACACAGCCATCCCCACATTATTTGTGTTTGGGAAAGTCAAATTGACCTTAGATGATTTTAATTCCTCACTATCCAGCTTTAATTATGGAAGCTTTTTTTTCCCCCACAGCTCTATAAACAATGACCTGTGCACAATAATTCAGCATCTATGTGTCAGAAATCTGATTCATTGGTCAAAACATGACCCCATTTTGAATTTATTTTCTTCCCCAACTTTGTCTGAGAACATCTGACCCCTGAATAATGACACTGGCAACATTTCAACAGGCGATATGTCACTGAGCTTCCTCTAAGATTTGCTCTTTCGGGTAAACGGACTCCTCCAAAGTTATGACTCAAAGGTCGCTGCCAAACCAGTCGGCCGACGGGATTTTAGCCTTTGTGAGGTCAAACTGATATGCGTCTGCTGATTTGAGGAATGTGGGAACAGATGACTCAATCGATCAAATCAGAGATTTGAATAATCGTATCTGGAGCGCGGATCGTGTTCCACATGAAGAACCCGGGGTGTCGCACAAAGAAATGAAGAGCAGAGGGAGAGATATGTGCGCATCAAAGTGGAGACCGAACAGGATAAAATTAACAATGAGTTGGAACTTTGACGAGTTTAGTTTTGCATCAATTTCACCTCGGAGCTGTTGGAGGAAGTCCACTTGCCGACCCTGCACACTAAGCTGAAAAGGATGTCAACGGTTTTGCTAAGAAGGGCACACTTCCTCTGCTGCACAACTGGGGGAGTCAAGAAGACTGATGAGCAAATGTGTGATACTAGTGTGCTTCCTCCAATTTGCCTCCCACAATGCACCTGGATACTTTATTTCATGATCCTCGCAGGCGGTGATGTCTTAGACTCCAAAATGAACGCCATGAATAATTAATGCCGTGTCTCAAAAAAAGAGGAGACAACAAACAGAGAAAGGCTTTATTAATATATTCTGAGGATTGTTTGATGCACAATGGTCACACAAAACGTCCTTGTGAGCAGATGCACACCAAACGAAAAGAAGCCACAATTACAGAATTAACAATACATTTATGAGAGCAATTAACGGTAAAGCAGCTGTGATAGGCTCCACCTTCCTCCCCGTGACCCAAACGGGAGTCGAGGAAAATAATATATTGTAAAGAAAGAAAAAATAAAGGTTTTGTAGAGGGAGTGTGTGCTTTACGTTGATAAAATGACCATTGCACTCCGATGACATCAAGCTTTATGCCGTCTCACAGGATCACACCACCAGGATTCACAGGAGGGACGATGGGAGGGTTTTCGGACAGACTGAATGCACTCAGAAGGTCTCAGAGAGTAGAAGGAAGATTGCGACTGACCACGGTAAATCAAATGTGCAATACAGCAACAACTACCTGGAACAGGAACCATTAAACAGCCACATGAATGAAAAAAAAGTACCCACAAAGAGCGAAGCAGCTTCCTGAAGGTCAGAAGACGCTCAGAGGCTTAAACATATGCTCTGCCAGAGGTCACCTACCCAGAAGCTATAACCTGGTCAACAGAAGAGGTAAAAGATGGGAAGCGCGTTAAGTCAAGTACCTTTGGCTTTGTACGTCAGGATGACTGAATGATGCAGGCTGCCGCAGATGATGTCATGCTGAATGGTACCTCAGGCAGCACAGATAGGATGATCATGGCATCTACTACATACAGAAACATGCGCGGCTGATACTGAGAAGACACAGAGGTACCAATCAGGATCAATAGAGGCAGAGGTCTACCTCAATAAACAACCGTGGAAGCAGAGGACAAGACGTTACAAGATCAATATGGATTCCTCCAGAGATGATGGAGAATAAATAAGTTAAAGTCATGTGGGACTTTCAGATTGGGACTGATAGAATGGCAGCAGCCAATTAGTCAGACATCACAGTGGTGGATTACCATCAAAAGGGGGGGGGGGGGTAGATTTAGATATCCCGTATGACAGCAGACATCAGGAAGGAGAGATATGTGAAACTGGAAAAACACTGAGGGCTAAAAGAAGAGCACCAGCCTCAGAGGCTGAAAGATCCAGGTAGAGAACCTGAGCTGGAATGGGAGGTGAGAGACCAGCCTATTCATTCATGTCAGCAATAACTGCCCTCTTGAATCTTCTATATTTCTTGCCCTGTCGTGAAACAAGGTCACGCTGTTTACACCCCCCCCCCCCCACACACACACACACACACACACACACCGCCCTGAGAGGGTTCTTCCTGGTGATCTCAACTGTGCTGTTCCAATACTCCGCAGCGGTGATGCGTTACTTGAGGAGGGTCCATTTTTGCATTAAAAGTGTCGAAATAATGTTTAAGATGGTGGAATGTATGCGTTAAGTATCCTACAATCTATACAGACTGTGTGCTTCCAAGAGCTACATAAATCAAGATAAAGGGTATGTGTCATCCAGTGATGGCCCCAGCACCGCAACTAAGTCCTGAAGTACAGGAATTAGTGGCCACCAGAGATGCTCCAAGAGGATGGATTAAAAGTAAAAGCTTTAAATCACAGTGGTGACCATCAAGAAGGAACATGGAGAGTGGCGTTGTATGGGCAGAAAGAACAGACTAATCTTCAGAGAAAACATGTATTTAAATAGATCCCCTTCCTGGGTTTGACCGGTGTCGAGGCCGGTGCAAGGCGAGAAGCGGGGAGTGGATTGAGCCATTTAACGACGTCTCCTTTGCCTGTGAAGCAAGAGGGCGGCGTTCTTTACCAACATATGCCAGACAAACAGACAGGCAGGTCGACAGTTATGAAGACAGATGAATGATGCAACGCCTTCAGCACCTGGGGAAATGAGATCAGGTGTCGGCGGCGGCGGCATGGACAGATCCCCCCCCCAGACTGGCCTTCAAAGAGTCACATTCTGTATCATATGGCGTGTGAATGCTGGAGCCACGTTCTGCACCATCTGTAAATTTCAGTTTTTATGTCTTTTTTTTTTTTTTTACTTAAGCTCCACCGTGCATGACTCGATCTGACTGAGTTTAGCATAATATGCGGCGTACAGCAGGTTGCCTGAGATAAGCATTTCACAGGCAATAATCTTGCTGAGGACCTGAAGTCTCCCGTGTCAGCTGCCATACTAAAAATCTGCAATGTGCATTCCATAATTCATAACACAGAGCCAGCATTTATAAGAGCTGCAGACCTGAGACTAAAACTGCTGTGTCGCTCTGCTGCCGGGACCAGCAAACTTATTGTCTGCACCTCCTGTGCTTTGCATTTATTCCACGCTGCAACTGTGTGCTCACTGTTCTCTGCAGCGCGGGAACATTATGTATGGGCCGTTGTCTCATATCGTACCCTACAGCAGGTTAAAATACAAATAGATGCGATATATAGAGAGGCCTGTATAAACACAACATGGGCTGTCAGGGGAGAGCAATCTATGCGACAGTCAGCCTGGGGCCACAGCTCACACGGCACGCAGGCCACCACAGTCGGTAGGTGGCACTCATGTCACATTTGAGAAAAAAAAAAAAAAAAAGCCTAGGCAGGTTTTTCTTTCTTTTTATGTCTTTGCTGTTTAAATCTCTTTCTTTCTTATTATCTCCGTTGCAGCGCACAGAAACGCAAAAACAAAAATCAAGCCGGGGGGAAAAATGTCATTTTCTTTACTTCTAGCAAAACCTGGCAAGGATAAACCAAAAGGGACAATCGCGTGGATCCAGTAATGTTCTTCTGTGGTGTCGCTCAGTTATAGAGTGAAACCCGTTGAGTAACTTTACGCGGCTTTTCCTTTATTCTGTTCTGTTCCGGACGACCAGCAGAGACGGGCGGAACGCGGCCACTCGGACGGCTTGTCAGTGGGAGGTAACCTCCAAGATTCCCCGTCGGTGTACTTATCAATTCAGTGCCCGTTCCGCGCGTTTCATTTGAGGCACGGAAATACGCATCGGTGGATGCAGTTATGTGCGCGTATTTGGAGCGAGGTGTTTCGTGATCACGTGTAACGCGGCTTAAAACGACGGAACAGAGGAGAACCGGAGGCTCGGCCGATCTGCACTGTGTGGATATTAAAGCCCCCAACACCGTTTAAGCGGCCGTGCTTCGTCTCGGCGCACAGGCGAGGCTTTCATTGGCGGAATGCGCACGGAGCGAGGGCGCACAAGTCTTAACTGCCTCTCATGAACTATGATTCCCATCCATGCAGGAGGATCGGAACTCTTCGTGGAAATGATGTAAAAGATTGAACTCCTTCCGTTACCTGAAATTCTGAAGGTTTTCTTAGACGCTTATTGTGGATACCTGCTGGATGGGATTGGACTTTTCGACGCTGCGTCGTAGACTAACGCATTTCCCCCCCTCAAAATGGAGAAGAGAGCAGTCTGCGGAGAAAGGAGAGGTCTTGTATCAGCTCCGCAACTTTTATTCATCCTCCCACCTACAGGATTTGCTGCGGAACTTCTACCATTATAACGCGAAGGGTTGGAAAGGGAATTAAATAGCTAAAAATCCGCATTGGCCTGTGAGGCGAGATCCAAACAGACGGTAGCGATGGTAATAATTCTGAAATGAGAAGGACCTGATGGAAAGTTGCAACTGAGATCAGGACGTTAAAGATCACCACTGCACCTCCGTGGATCATTCAGTCTAATGACGGGCTTCGCATTTCACCCTGGAAATTGCCCACACCAGATCCTCCGTGGACTACATGCTGTGAAGCTGTTGCAGTGCAGCTCGTGTCATTTCGGAGAAAAGTGAGGAGGGGGGAGAGAAAACACCCGTGTCGCCTATTTTTGCTCAGCTGGTCGTTCAGAGAAAATCTCGGGGCAGCCTTCATTGGGAGAGTAGACGCAACAATGGAACTTATGTGCCAGCGCATCGTGTGCGTCCTGAAGGGGGGGAAAGGGCGCTATCGCCGCCAGTGAGAGTAGCTATCACAGCGGACAGACGCGTGGATTTTGCGCGTTCGTTTTCACAGTGGGAGCACGATAATGTGTCCGACAAGACAGCACAGTCGAGGATTCTGCGAGATCGACTGAGAGTTGCAGATGTTTGCTGATGCAGTTTTTGGGGAGGGAGTGGAAGAGCCATCTTTCCTCGGAGATCGCAGAGACCTCTTTAAACCAAGTAAGTTAGTTTTTAAAGTAAAATGACCAAACAAAATAATACACTGATCTTTACACTCGTGCTTTCACGAGCACCTCACCCTCCCTCCCCCTCCCTCTTGTGCTGCTCAGCTGCCGATTTCATTTCTTTGACTGCAGCAGCGGCTTTACCGGGCGGGGGTGACGTCCGGAAAGACCCTCCGTCACTTAAAGGATGCCGTCTAAATGATGGATCTGTAAATACGCACTGCTTTGGGAGAAGAGGCGCGCTCTCGGCTGGGTTTGGACGCGATTGGTGGAACGACGCTCACGTATCGCAGCAGCAAAAAAAAGATTTTCCACAGTGTTGCGCATATTTCGGGAAGTGCGTTTACAGAGAAGGTATCTTCTGACTGCATAGAAAAGCTGCCGCAAAACCCTTCTTATCTATTTAACTACGGGCAGCTGATTAGTGACGATAAAAGATGCATCGCGCATCAAAGATGCAGCAGGGCTTTAAAAAGATTCCAGCGTGTTGCCTGAAAAGCGTCGGAAAGCGCGCGTCTGCTCCGCGCACACAGAAGGCGCTCTGTGGTGGCCTGGGAGGGAGCTGTCCCTCTGACGTGGTGCTGAAGAATCAAATATTCAGCCTCCGCGCTGGTTTCGCCGAGCCACAGAGGGAAAGGATGTTGTAGTTCATGCCTCGAAAATCAGAGCCTCCTCTGATGAATATAATCCCTTCCCAGTGCGCGTCGATGCAACAGATGACACATAGTCTGTGTTTGTGCGGCGCACAACAAGTTTGCTTGATGTGTTTGTACCTTTTCTGTTGTGTAGCTACACCCAAGTAGACGTGTTTGTGCTAAATATTACATGTGCTATAGGCTGTGAAGGATATTTTCTTGGGAATTAAAGAGGGGATCTTGTTTTAGTTGGGAAACGGCGGCAGGTTGGTGCACGAGTGTTTCAGAGTAGTGGTTTTTGATGCGGTGGTCAGCGGATTTTCCCAAACCTTCATCATCTAAAGGAAAGCCTTTCTGTGTGGCCGGGCCTCACTGTTGAGGAACAAATGAGACAGCAAACCTTATGGGTTCTTGCCCGGTTGGAGGAGTTGGTGTGATAAATCATCTCAAACTGCTCCCAAGATTGCAGTTGTTTGTCGGCAGGTGGTGCAGAGTGATTCACAGTAACAAGCAAGGGGTACTTTGCCCCTCCCTGTTTTACACCTTTACACGGAAAGAGAAAGATAATTTGTCTGTCTTATAGCCTCTGTGTGACCCACCAATACACACACACACACACGTACGCACACACACACACACACACACACAAACATACGTACTCACCAATGACTCTCTGAGTCCTTTAAATGGTTTAGGTCACAGAGCAGCGCGGCATCCACACAAAACCAGTTTTCAGCTGATTAGTTTGCCACCGTCGACATCTTTGTCCAATTTCCCCAGCCGTTGTAGGCTAACTTGAAAATTGTTTGGAGCGGCCGTGTCGCCGAATTAATGAACTTGTCAGTTGTGAAAGGGCATCGCTGCAGCGAGGTATTAGGCACTCACAAAGAAATAGACTGCACACACATGCCTTTGCCCCACACTCACTTTAATTATTATTTTTGGTTTTTTTCCCCCTTTCTTGGCCCATGACTCAGTTCAGATGAGGACCAAGACTTTGGGCCATGTAATTAAGCGTGCATTCCTCAAATGGGATTAATCTCTGCAAATCGAATTTAGCTGTCAGTTGTCTCACTTGTATCAACAATAGTTAAATTTTGATAGATAGATAGATAGATAGATATAGATAGATAGATAGATAGATAGATAGATAGATAGATAGATAGATAGATAGATAGATAGATAGATAGATAGATAGATAGATAGGAGCAAGAGGGACACAGGCAGGCAGACAGACAGACAGACAGATGGTTGTTGATTGTGGCTTTTGTGCACGAGGTCAGTCAGCTGTCACCAGATAAATAGCGGCCGTGCATTTAAGTGTGAGTAAGTGTGAATTAAGCTGCTCAATAGTGACTGTTGACAGCTATTGTTGATGCCTCAAAACATCAGCTTTATTTATTTACTTTCTAAAAAAAAATTGATTACGTCGCTGTGCGCTGTTCCCGTCAGAGCTCTTGGCGACAAATGCGCTGCAGTTTGTCACGTCAAGCACGCGACGTTAAAAGCTCAGCTAGTTTTTATTCGGAGGGCTGGGAGCCCGGTTGCTTCTTTACCATAATATTGGGGGTCAAATCTGATGGCTTCATGTTTTAATAGTGACCAACAGTCTGGTTTTGGCGACACGTGCAGGCAGATGTGGGCGGAGTCTGCCGTGGCGCCCCTCGTTAGTGATCCTCTCCAGTGTGTCTGGTTGGATGTTCTGTCCAGAGAAAGAACAGCTGAGCAGGCGGACGGCTGCGGCGCATTCTGTCAGTCGATGGACTAATCAATCGGCATTCCGGCTCAGCCCATCAATCCCAGAGAATAATCTGGGAGACATCATAAAAGTGCCATTCTGTCACTCCAGAGGCCAAAGAGCATTGCTCTTTTTGACTCCACTCTGTCTCTGCTGCAACTCCCATCATGGAACTCTGGAAGCCACACAAACGTTCTCATTGTGGCATTGGTTGGAGATGTTTGTTTGTTTGTTTTTATCCCTGTCCCGCAACACAGACTTGTATTTTCACCCCCATTCAGAGTGACTCAGCGACTCACAGAGTCCTTCCAACCCCACCACTGTCTCTGTTTCCTCACTGACATTCTGAAATTTAGTTAAGAGTGCTGACCTGGATACAGAACGTGTCATTACTCACCGCTCGCCTCGCATCATCCACCTTAGCAGTTGTGGCAACGGCGTCTTTTAGACTTAGTGTTCACACACCCTCTTTGCGGCTCACATCTCTTCACTTGACACATCTGAACAGAGATTAAGAATTGTATTCTGGACCACCTCTCTGCTGCACCTTGTTCGGAAATGCTAATGAGGCCCATTAATATCTGCTGCTAAATTAAAAGGCTAGTTAAGATGGGATTTATATTCTGCCTGCTTCCTGGATGTCCCTTATAATGAAAGGAATGAGGGAGCAAAATATGATAAGTGACAGGTAAAAAAAGAGCAGCTGTGTGCATCATCCATTTTGTCTTCCTCAAACTTTTGTTGTTGAAATAAACGGAATATACTTGGTAATTTAACGCTCAATTGTAAAAAAAAGAAATCAAATCCACCGGAGAGACATTTTGATTGTTGCGTTTTTAGCGGTCGCATAGCAACAAAGACGAGTGTGTTGCCAGTCAGTTTGAAAGCTCTCCTAAACCTCAGGTGGGAGTGGACCTTTGGTGACAGAAGGAAAAGGTAATTTATGTGCAACATTTTATTCTGTTGGAAATATTGATCGTCATCTAGGTTAATGAGAAGGAATCCTCTCCGCGCTCAGCCTCTACTCCGATGACCATGGCTTCTCTCATTTTTCCCTGGTGAGCTCGCAACAATAAAGACATAGTTGAGCTGGAAATGGAAATTGAACAAAAACTGTTATTGTGATGTGAATAATAAATCAAACGGTAAAAAATGTAAATATCAATGTTTTTAAAAAATGAATCAAACATTTTAAAAAAATCCAGGAAACTTATCTCTGAGAAGGACTCACAGCTTTGATATCAAAACAAGGCCGCCGTCAGATTTGGAGTCAAATAGGCTTCGCCAGCAGCAGAAAAGGCTAACTTTTCTCGCTGTGACAACTGAACAAGCAGTTTCTCAGCCACCGCTGAAAGAAAAGAAATGAATCCTTTGCTTCTCTTTAGGTCCATGTCATTTAAAGATGAGACCAGGTTCTGATTTGTGGAGAAAGACACAAATGAAGGAGACCGCTTTTCATACTCGGGCAAGCATCCTAATTAAATCCCGTTCCCATCAACCATATCTTGAACAATTCTAAAGAAATAATTTGGCCTTTTTATTAAATAAGGGCTTCGACATTGTGTAAAGAGCCAGAAACACAGCAACAGAAGCTCGAAATACCATCTGTGCATGTTTGCATGGTGTGTGGGGCTAAATGAGTGTTAAGGAAGTGGAGTATTTCATCAAGCTCTCTAGTCTGTCGTTATATCCTGCATTCAGTGTGACCGACGATCTTTGTGATAGCTATGTAGGCTGCTATCAGACCAGTCCCACCGTGCAGCATGCTGTTACATTTTCCACCATTCTGGAGGAAAGAGAAAAAGAAAATTGCTCTGCTAAACAAAGCCGCATTCACACAACAGCGACCTGCTAGAAATGGTATTCTTTCCCGCCTTGTAGTTTCCCTGCTGGGCCACTAGTTGTTAATGTGCGAGTGTGCAGGTACTTCCTGTTTCAGAAAACATTTATTTTTAAATAGTATTGCTTTCAGAGACCTGAAACTGCATTTTTCCTATAAAAGTTTGCCATTTACACCTGAAAGCACTCATTCAAACACCTAAGAGGTAACTGAATTCAAGCTAATTCAGACCACAAGCCTTCTTTTATTCCTGCTCATCTTGCTCATCAAGTGTCTGTATCTCCTTGTTTTTGTGGCTGTCTGCTCAGCCTCATTACTCCCTGACCTTCTTGTGTCACTCATCCTGGCACCTGCATGTCGGAGAACCTGCCCTACTCTGAGAGTTTTGATCTGACAAGGATAGACTCACACTTGATTTAATCCGAGTTGTCTCTGGGGAATTTGAGGAGATACCCGTCCGTTTCGCCACTCGGGTCAGGACCCTGTGACAGGCGCTGTCAGTCTGCTCGCACCGAGCGTGCGTGTCGGAGAGAAGACAAGTTCTGAAAATGCGTAAGGACCTGGATGGAAGGAGGGTGCTCACACATGCTTGGCTAATGGCTAATCTCGCTCATACACAGATTAATCCTGAGCAGATGCCATCTCATATATTCAGAAACATGCGCTCGTTTCCAAGCAGCCACAACGACAATCTCAAAAAGAGTGTGCGTATGTGTGTGTGGGCCTCCTGTAGAACCGCGCCAGACTCCTCAGCATTTGGCTGCAGTCCTTCTGTCACTGAAGAGAGAGAAGTGTCACACAACATTCAAGGTCTTGTCATGTTTCATTTGTTTGTAGTAAATCAGTGGAACATCAGAGGAGATACAGTCCCTCTGTGGTTGTTCTGGTTCCAGCATGTCCCTTTAAAGGTCTGTGTATAAAAAAACGCTCAAAGGCGCGAGCTATTTGTCCTCTTCTCTCCATACTGTCTCCCATTCTGTTGTTAAAAGTCAGCCACAATGCTCTCGCTCCTTTAAAACAAGGCTGTCCTTTATTGAGATCCTAAAACTGCATTCTGTAACATCCAGGAACAAGATAAGATTAAATCAGACAGTCATTAATAGATTTATTTTTTTTGCCTTTCACTTATTTTTCACGAGGCAGGCCTCCACACCAGCGCAGTCGCTCACTCTGGAATCGTTTGGTGTTTCGGTGGGAGTCGTGAGACATCAAGCTGGTGGAACCCGTGTCGGCATGACAGAGGAGAGGGTTTAATTCCCAGCGGGGATTCTTCCAGCTTGCCTGGGAATAGATTTTCCCGCTGCGAGAGATCATGTGAGTTTTAGCCGCCTTAGTGGCTTCTCGACCACGATTAGGGGGCGGAGTCTGATCCTGTGGGGCTGACCTTTTAAAGCACAGATCATTGTTGGAGTGTTTCTTTTGAAGCAGCTTCGTATGCTCGACTCAAGGTTTTTCCTCAGAGTGGATCACGTAGGCGTCGGCCTGAGTCTCGATCGTGTGTTGCCACCGCCCCCCCGGGTGATCACGCAAACAAGACATAAGAGACATCCAGTCTGCTTATATGTGAAGGTTTCAAGTCAACAAATTAGGGAACTATTTCTTTAACCTTGTTGGGTAAATCCAGCAGCTGTGACCTCCTCGTTCGGCAGAGCGATCTATAAAGGAGTCCTTGATATGGGCGGCTGTGCGACTGTGTGGTTTGATGTGTCTCCACTCTGGAGTCTGTCCCAGTGATACAGTGATTATGTTTAGTAGCAGGGGAACATTCTAAGCTTTATGTTGACTGCTAATTGGGCTCAAGTGTAATGAATGTGTCATATTAATGACCCAGATTCGGCTCATTGTAGTATTCATGAGCTGTGGGTATTGCGTTCTCTCTATAGGACTGCTGAAGATTGTGTGTGTGTGTGTGTGTGTGTGTGGTGTGGGGAGAGAGACAGAGAGAGAGATAGTACGTGTGGGTGTTGCAACAAAGGTCGACCACTGTTTTCAGCTCCTCTTCAGTCATTTTTTTTGGATTCCCGGAGAGCGGTTGGAGCTTTCGCTCGCTCCCGTCTCGAGGAGGGTTCCCTCCTTCCTCAATGCCGCCGACGTGGACAGGTGTTCATTTTAAATCTGCGTCTGATCCGACCGCGTGAGGCGACTGTCTGGCTTTTAGGCTACATGTCGGAGAAAACGAGGCCAACGGAAAACCGGCTGGCTCAGGTTAGAACCAGGCAAATGCAAATATGCGAGATGAAGACCTGTCTTTTATAGAGCCGATGCTGTCCTTAGGTGTGTTTCTTTTTATGGAAGCAAGGACAGGTCAAAGGGGTCACTGGTGCCTCACGAAGCAGGTGGGACCCCTGCAGTCACTGGCACCCGATCCTTCCTCTCCCTTACATCGGCAGTATGCTTCCGATGTATAATAAGCCTAATAGACGCAGGAAAATACACAGATTTCCCCTGCATTCATTAGCTTCAGCTGCAGCTCCTTCAAAGGTCCCGGATATCATATCCTACAGATCTGCGCTATAAGGCACAATTATGCCGTGCCAGTTCGTTTAAAAAAAAAAAAAAATCTTGCAAGGCTGTAGTGAAGAGTGTGTGTTAGTTAAAAGAGGTCACAGGAATGTGAGGCTAAAAGGGCTAACCCGATGGAATACCGTAGCACCACAGAAACAAGCTCAACTGCATTTTTGCACACAAACATAATAAATAAACAAACATCACCATCTTTTTAAGGACTAAATGAGCATCACGTCATCAATGAGGAATCTATAAATCAAGAGCCGCCGCCTCCTTCTGCGTCTTTCTTTTTGGACGTCTGGCGTCACTTTTGCTAATCAGGATTCTTTTGGCTTCATGTCGGATTAACCTTAATGGGAAATTGTGTTTCCTTGTTCCAAGTAAAATTATGCATAAAACAAAACAACAGCTTCCATCTTCCAGAGGCAAATCTGATTTAAATGAAGAACCATTCGGGCTCGGCGTCAGATCCAACACAGCAACACTGCTGCGGCCATCGAGTGTTCATTACAGCCGGTTAAGAATGGCACCTATCAATCTACGCACGAGCCGTATAAGTCCTATAAATTATACTGCAAGTGTGAAACGCACACCTATAAATGTCAAAAACGGAAATAGATTTAAACGGATGGTCGGGCTGGTAGAAAGTGTAGAGGGAGGGTTTATTCTTCTTTCCTTTTCACTCGGCGAAGCGACGATTCCTCCATTTGCTCATAACCTGACAATGGAGGATTTCATCTGCGAGAGGAGAGAGATTCCCGGACTTAGGGGGAGATCCGGTTCCCTCCGCTGACAAATCTTCATAAGAGCTTCCTGCCATTTTTGTTCTCATTTGTTTCAACATCAAAGGATCAACTGCATTGTGATCGGAGCCGCTGTAACGTGGACCCTAATCCGAATTAATTGATGAAGCAGTAGAGGACATGATAACACGAGCTGCTGCATAATGCTCTGTGGGTTTTGATGAAGAAGCACTTTACCCCTTTTCTCTCCATTTTCCACCTTCTACATGCCGCTAAACAAGATTTTTCTCATTCTTTTCAGGCTTTTTAATAATTAAGTGCTCAGAGAACAACGTAACTAATCTAAAGTCTCTTTTCTGGATTTCTAAATGCCGGTTGGTGAAACTTAAACAAAGGTACGTAAGAGGCTTCATATCCGTTGTTCTGCTAATCCAGATGAGCTTTCTTGCTTTAATGTGTCATAAAAACAAGTTCTTCTAACTGGTGGGCCCACGGGGTGGTTTAGGGTTCTTTAATAGCTCTTAATAGAGGTGTGATCGTCATCATCATGCAGATGCTCGTGAACATCAACAGTGAATCCACAACTGTATCATCCTTGCCTGATAGGATCTTAACAAGCCTCATTAGTTTTAAAGTAGAGACCGAGAACTGCTTGTTTTCTATTCAGAAAAAAATAAAATACATACATATATATTTTTTTATCAATTGTCTTGACACTGCAGGTTCCTGAAAAGCTAGTTAAGAAAGTGACACTGGTCATGACATCATTCAAGCCGACTTCTGGATACAAATAAAATTTCATTTTAAGACCCCCCCAAGTGATGTGAAATTAATTATACAGTTTAAATACCAGCCAATGTGAAAAAGGATTTCTAGGTTAGCGGTTGGAATGTTCTACTCGCGGCGGCCCACCTAACCTTACACCACAAATGAACAACAGGAATGTAAATAAATAAGATTCAGCGCACTTTAAATCCATAACTACAATCAAATCTGCAACAATGGACCTCGCGTCAAGGCTCCACATCAATTGCTCACGTCACTATTCTCCGCTTTGTTCCGACAAATCGACAAACTCAAAACAAATTTGCGACTAGACGGTTGAAGGTGTCGCACCAACTAAAAATTCATCCCAAACTTCTTTTTTTGGCTGTTGTCTCGCTCAGAGCACTGACATACATTACAAAAGGCATTTAGTTCAGGGGCATTTGGGTTGGGTTGCCAGGTAGCCAGGAAGCACTACACATAAAAGACCCTGTTGACTCATATCGTGCTGATATCAGATGTATCATGGGAGTAATAAAAAAATCAAAAGGAGGGCGGGGAAAGGGTCAGAAATCAGGAGACTCACACCTCAATGGAGAGTGTCGTCAGGTATAACACATTTATAACAGGAAGCGTCTTTTACCCCGGGCAGCGGTGAGCACAAACTGGAGGAAATGTGGCTTGGAGATTAAAGATTTAAAGAATCGTAGGTGTTGTTCACCCCCGTGGAGCTGGGCGAGCAGGCTGTAGTTTGCCTCTCAACAGATATGTGACTGTCACACTGGCTACATCAATATCTGTTTTATTTGATTGTGAAATGCAGCAACCACCTAGCTTAGCGTTGTCTTAACCTTGAAAATGGTTAAAAGGCTGAAAAGGCTGCTGTGTGCGCGACACCTTGTTGCTTGGGAACCGGCGTGTTAGCACCCGCCACCACGTCAAATCTAACCTGCTGTAGTGTGTGACATTGCGGTCTCACTTTCTGTAACTGTGTCCTCATCTGTCAATCATCTAAGGGGGAGAGAAGTCTTCATGCTCCACGCAGACTAATCGAGGAAGCGTCCACCATAACGAGGATGCTGTTTCCCCCCTTTGGGTTTTCTGGGATCTGCTTTGAACCAGCGTTTAGATCGACTTTCAATTTAAGACTTTTGCAGAAGACACAACCAGCCTGTCACGTCTGCTAATAACCTTAAGATGAAGGTTTCGAGAAGGAGAAATGCAAAGGGACAAGTTAGAATCCGAGTGTAGGAGTATGTTGAAATGCAGGATTACCGTTTGACATGCCGTGGGGGCAGCCCTCCTCTTTTGAGTGCAGCTGAGGTCCAACGTACTTTTTTTAGCCCAGTGCCGCTGGGCTGAAATGTGCCAGAGCAGAGTTACTATAGATAAACACTGAAGTAAATATAGTTCTTGTTAGATAAAGATCCCATCCTTACATGTACAGATAAGCATACAGTCATTAACTTAATTACACACAAAAATGTTAGAATAATGAAAGTTAATACATGTTATAATAAAACATGTACAGTGGTTTTTTGTTTCAAATTAAGTAACAATCAAAAGAAAATCTTGTAGGTTTCCATTTTATTTGCTAGCAGTTGCCGGCCATTTGGATCGCTTTGTTAAAACTGAAACCACAACGGCTTTTGGTTTCTTTTAAGAATCATGTAGATCCCTGCGGTGGAGCGCCAGTGACAAACATTAAAAGAGAGCTGCCATCACCAGGAGAAACTAGCTTAGCCTAATGTCAGTGGAGAAGCAAAATCCGGTAATACTGTCAGTGAAAGTAATTGCTTTGAAAGGAACTATCTCCAAATTCATCAGCGTCATTATTTCTGCTGACTTCTGCAACTCTAATGGTGTAAAAGGCTAATTTGTTTAGCTCCTCCGGTTTAATCACTGTCTTTTCAGTCACTCTTCTGTATACCCCCAACTTTGTCTCCACCACCCTGTTTCATTTGATTCTTCTTCTTTTTTTGTCCTAATCTTGGTGATTTATGCAAAGTAATTGGTTTAGGCAACTGTTTATCCACATCCTACACATTTCCCCGCGAATGCAAAGGCTGAATCTGCTAACCTGAGCGCCTTCAATTACTCAGCTATTCCAGGGGACTGTCAATGGCTGATTTCAGCTGCAGTGTTCCCTTGGTAATGGGGAAGCTAAAGATGGATGGCTGCTGGTGCATGGCACAAACAAGGCCTGCTTTGGGGAGAAGGCGAGCACATCAGCGCTATTGTTAACACATAGCGGGAGATTAGCACTGATGGTTGGATGTGAGCTAGCAGGCTTGGCTGGTATTCCGCGCTAACCAAGCCCACCCCTGCTGCTTCCGCCACCGTGCTACAATTATCCAGAATGGCTGCAGACATGATCACTCACCTCGGGGGCCCTGCAGTCAATTTATCACCAATCACTGGAATATTACCGCTTTGGAGGCAATGCGACGACGGGCTTAAGGCACCCATATAAATGATATACCGTACCGCTCCAGAATTAGCTGTCGCCATTCGTTGCGGGAGCGCTCTGAGTTCTGACACCGACACCTTCTCAAAAGGCAGATCGAGGAGTGAGTCATTGACACACAATAAGAGAGGTGCTGACATAAACACGCTCGCTAAAGCTACCTGAAAGGAACTTCACACTACTATCAGGAGGGAAGTGATGATATGAAATGGCTTCACTAAAGGGGCATTGCACTTATGAGGACAGAAACACACACACACAATTTTCTGCCTGATTAATGTCACTATTAATTAAGAGACAAAGAGCCAAATGGTGGTGAACACGGCTTGATGTGCAGACATATAAAAGAGACTCAACGGAATACATTTTTTTCCCATTTCCTCTTTCCATGTCATCAGTCTCCCATCTATTTCTTCTTCTCCTTCTATATTAAGCTCTTCTGGGTTAATCATTCCTAGAGGACAACAGCACCTAAAAAAAAAAGGTGCCACACAATCGTGTGGAGTCAACCTCTTCACAGCTCTCAGAGCGACACACTTTAAAAGAAGTGATGTGCGTTAACTCCGCTCTGGCTCCGCACGGAACGGATCCACTTGACCTTATTTCTCATCCGTCCCGTCCTTTCACTCCGACACGGCGAGAGGTTTGACTCATCATCATCGCACGAGGCATTCCATCATATAGCTCTGCCGTGGCAAGAAAGTGTGCTAATTTATTTGTTTGCATATGGAGAACGTGTTCGCTCTGACGGATGGCTTCAGCTCCCCCTGCAGGCTCAGGGGTTACAATGGAATTTGCTTTGTGACTCTCAGAGGACCGCATCCATAAATAGACCGAGATACACCTCCACACGTGTAAAGTACAGGAAACGTACAGTACCGAACACACTTCCTCCACAGTGAAGTATACACACACAGGGCTGATTATGCAGCCCATGTCTGCATATAAATAATACATATGCATACAGAATACTGGGTCTCTCTTGTGGATAGAAGAAAGAAAAAAGAGAAATGCCTTTGTGAAGCTCCAAAGCGCATTGACAGTACGATTAGATCCGATAAGCATTAAAGTCTTCTAACGTCGTCAAAAGAAACCGGCAGTTGACAGTAATTGTTCAGCCTCAAATTAGTCTGCTTAGTGGCTTTCTTAATCAATTTGGTTGTGAACTGAGATGTGATGTGACTGCAAACATGGAGTCAGTCTTTCTCTGAACCACACACACATGCACACACACACGCACACACACGCACACACACACACACACATGCTCCCAGGGTCTCTGGCAAAGTTAAATGTCTGCCAGCTGAGCATGTCCCTCACTCAGTCTTTTGTAAATCTCCAGCTGAAGCTGTGTAATTTATCTGCCACGAATGCACTGGGAACAAAGGTTTCACAGGCAAAGTCCCTGCATCTTTGTTACAAAGAGAATGTAAAATGTTTCCGCTTCCCTCAGTCTGGGTTGGTATGTCATATGCATATTGTATAAGAATCGACTGCTGGTTTGTAGTTTTCTAGAGCCTTGAGTGCTGTAAACAGCCCTCAACCCCAGGTCCTCCGCTGTGTTCTGTAATGGAGTATATATTTAAGTTCAAACTGGAGAGGCTTCTGGTTTTGGTTCTGTAACAGATCTGTACGCGCCACTCTTTGGATCAGTGCTTTAAGACGCGAAATAAAAGGTTTGAGACTTCTCTCTCAAACAGCGGAGGCCATTACGCCCGTGGGTGAGTTGGGTGCATGGCAGGAGGAAACATACGTCTTTGATTCATTTCTTCTTCCTGCGAGTGTCTCATAACCTGATTCATCCCCAAAATGGATTAACTGGAGTAAGATTTCTTTGGTCAGGAAGCACCAGTATTTTGTGAGATCATTCACAGAGTCTATTATTAAAACCTGGTTACGTAAAGCACCAGGAGACGACACCAACGGGTAGTGATTCACCAGAATTCAATTGTATAACAGGCCCACTTCTACATGGAAGGTAGAGGAGTGTGTGAGTGACTGTGTGTGTTCAGCAGTGTTTTACTCAAGATTTCAGTAACCAAAGCTGAGATTTGAATGTGTAGGAGACGCTACTGAGTCCGTTTCTGACTCCACTGCTGCCCTCACCATGCTGGTGTGCTCATTATCACCGGTTTACTGAACCACAACTGTGTATTTTTATTTTCTAATTGTTAGTGTGACCATATCAGAAATGATGCTTTTTTGCAGAGCTGTATTTAGTGATTTTGTTGTCTGCCTCCATGGCTACAGGGCTGGTGTTTATAGTGAGGAGCAGCATTGTTGAGGGCTGTCACTGTCTTCAGCTTCAGGTTTATATGGCTTCACCAAAGGCTGCTCCAGCTCCTGCCGACATACAGGCTCGTCTCCATCCTTGATTGTGTCATTGACGGTTGGGTCACCAGCAAAGTTGCACGTCAGGGTGTTTGGAGATGCAGTCGTTTGTGTAGAGTGTGAAGAGCAGTGGGGGCAGGACACACCCCTGGGGAGCGCCAGTGCTGAGGGCCTGGGCTGTGGAGGTGAACTATCCCAGCCTCAGCAACTCCTCCAGTCTGCAAGGGTGCTGGTAATCCTCGGAGAGTTGGCTGGGCTCAGCAAAGTGGAACAGATAGGATAGGATCCAAATGATGCAGGATGTAGTTTAGGCTCAGAGGCAAATGGCAGGGGGTCCAGCAGGGGGGGTAACCATGTTTTTCAGATGGATCACCAGTCTGTTGACCGATTTTATGACCACAGACACCAGAGTCACTGGGTAGCAGGGGCAGGTTGCAAAGCCAACAACTCCTCAGGAGGAATCCCAGGCCAGCCTAGAGACACAGTCTCTCTTGGTTTGTCCTCGGGTCCACTCCTGGATGGACATGCCCAAAACACCTCCATTCTGGAGGCACCCTAATCGCTTCAATCTCACCTCCTCTCAATGCTCTGGCCTCCTCCAGGAGCACAGCCAACCCACTGAGGATTATGATGTCGCTTGTACTTGATCTTGTCCTGTCTGTCATTACCCAAAGCTCATGACCACGGGTGAGAGTCACAACATGTACTGACTGATATACTTGGAGCCTCACCTACCGGCTTTGCTCTGTCTTCACCCCAGTGGACCAGTTCACCCTCAGAAGCAAAAGACTGTATTCATTCAGCTGGTGATGGAAGCTTTCTTCCATTAACTTGCTTTTTGGAAGAAACTGGATGTTTCACCTCTCATCTGAGAGGTTTATTCAGTTCTGACCAGCTTTGTGGGTGCTGAGATGTAAGTTTTTGAAACTCTTGTAAAGAGTTTTCAACCCCAGTCCAGCTGACTCTTCACCATATCTGGAAGAATTACTCTGATTTGGATGAATGAGAACCTTCAGAGAGATGGATGTTCCTCAAGTTTCTCAAGGAGCACAGACTTAATAGCTCCTTTGAGTCACTTACTTCCATAGAGACAAGTATGTGATGTTTGGGATTTATCCGGACTCGTTTTTACTTTTGGAATATTGTGTCAAAGTCCATCGATGTTAACGTAACACACTCAGCGGGTGCTGGTTTCCTTTTGTGCAATCAGGGATGCTGACCTTATCTAAGGCGAGAGAGGCCCGCAAGTTCTTCAGATGACCTATTCTGTGGATGAGTCATCAGAGTGCTTTTGGAGGAATTGTGAGAACTCTCGGAAGAGTTCAGCCCCGTCCCAGTGCTCTTGCTTTTGCTCTTTGTAGGAGGTATTCACTACTAGCTTGCTCCAGTGTTTTTTAACTCTCATCAGCACGGTTGATTTTTTGTGACCTTTGACATCGTGGTGTACAACATCTCGAAATCCACCCATCTGTTCATCTACACAATCATAGTAGCGTGCACACGTCCTGTAACAGCATTACAGCCAGAGTGTCTGTTTGGGAGATGCTCACTTTCATTCGCAAGTCCTTTGAACGCGGCAAATTAAGCATTCTACAGTCGGCTTATCTGCTGACCCTTCAACAGTCTGATGACCTTCTTTATCCTTTCATCTCACTCCCTCTTTAATTCTTTGCTTCCCATTTTGCTTGATGTCCTTGATATCCTCGACGGGCCCAAAGAGGCGCGGCCAAAAAAAAAAAAGCCTAATCGGGTAGCATCTAGATTAAACTGCACACAATCGGCTGCGCTTCCATAATCTTGTGATCGCAGGAGCAACAAAATAAATTCAGACAAAAAAATAAAAAAAGAATAAACAGGCAATATTTCTTAAGGAAGAAAAGGGCCCACTTGAACAGAAGCTTTCAGCTGAAGTTCTCTGCTCTCAACAGCAGCCAGGAGGATGAGTGACTTTAAATAAAAGCTTTCTGTTGGTATTCCATCCAGACCTTCCACATATTCTTCGGCGCAGGTCAGAATTTACACCGTCCATTTAATACAGAAAGATAAAACACCGACGAACGGCAGTAACATTTTACACAGGTCATGGCGAGCCGAGCCATCTGACCTGGCAGCCGTCCCGGAAAAAGAAATTGTGGGAAATCACAGCTGCTGTATCGCCCTCTCTCCTTGCTGTGCGCGTGACTCGCACTCAGACATACGTTAGCCTGTCCCTCTGAGCCACCAGAGGGGGTGGGGGGGCAGGCTTATTTATCATGTTTAATTTGTTTTCCAGAGTGTCTCTTGTGTTCTTAGCTAGTTATCAAAGGGGCTTGATCCCTCCTCCCTCATACAGTACAGCATGCATTAACCAAGAGAGAAATCCCATAATAATAACAGGAAAAAACACATTTAGTTAGTAAATCATTTTGAGCTTATGTGTGCACATGTGTAAAGCATCATGTGAATTAGAGTGACTTTTCTTGACTTTCTAAACGCCCTCGCTCTGCAATGGTGTTGTACTGCATGTTGAACGCATAATCACGACACAGGGAGCGAACGGAATTAATCAGAGCAGATGAAGACAGTTAGCCTCCCACCCGAGCGCTGTTAGAGCCCACAGTGCTCCAGCAGTGGAAGGGGCAGTGACCCGTGCCGAGGGTTCTGCTTCAGTAATTAAAGTTCACTGCTTTTCTGCGGCATCCCATTTATGGACTCATTTCTTTCAGCGTGAGGTTCGGCTAAAATAGAGTGCGATTTAGAGTCCAAATGATGTGGGTTTCCATACGATCCCGCCTCCTCAGTCGTCCCCCAGAGCAAGAGAAGACAGGTGAGGTGGAGGGAAGGTGAATGAAAGGACACGGGAAGGGAAGAGGAACAAAATAAGAAGGTTATTGCATTGGTGCGCTCAAATTTGATTTATGCTTCGTCCATTGTTAGCGTCCGCCTTTGAAGCTCCGCAAAAGCAAGAGTCCATTTTCTTGTTACTGTTGTGGGGGAGATTAGCAGAGAGCAGGCTTGTTTCTATTCAGGAAATAATGAAGAGTGTGTCCTCACATAAACCCCGCTCCCCTCTCGCAGTCGGCCTGAGCAGGTTCGTCGGCGTACGTCATTTATCTCCCCAGCTTTAGAATTGCTACGAAATGTTCAAGCTTTGTCATTCTAGGCCAATCCGCTCTCATTTGTCAAATAATAACATATTATTCAGATGCCAACGACACCTGAGGATGACACAGGGTAACACTTTTTCAGCAATCATCAACACCTCATTCTCACCGGTTTGTACTATCCTGCACAGCTGGAAGCATGAAAACAAGCCTAAAAGGTTCCATTGACATAAGTATTCAGAGTCTTTACTTGGTGCTTAGTTGAAGCAACTTTGGAAGCAATTACATCCTCCAGTCTCCTTCAGTATCAGGCTACAAGATTTCCACACCAGGATTTGGGGATATTCTGACATTCTGCCACAAAGAGTTCAAGCATGCTTTCATCAGACCTGAGAATCTTGTTTCCCACAGTCAGGGAATCGTGTAGACGCCAGGTGAGCTTTCAGGTGTTTTTATTGAGCAGCAGTCCGCCTGGACACTCATCCAGACAGGTCGAGTGTCGCAATGACAATGACACTTTAGGAACCTTGTTCTGTCTCCACACAGGCTCTTTGGAGCTCCGCCAGAGTTCCTGGTTGCTCACTTTGGTCAGCTGGCTTGTTTCTTTGTCCATTTCAGAATGATGGAGGCCTCTGTGCTCTTGGGAAAACTTCAGCGGAGCAAAAAAAAGTGTATCTCTACCCACATCTGTACTTTTATACATAAAACCGACAACAACTCACGTCCATTCAATTAAATGACCCATAGATGGACCCGGTCAAGGTGTGGAAGTGTCTCAGAGACGATCAACGGAAGGTATTTGGGTTTTTCCTAAAAACAAACAAAACTCTCTTTCCAGTTTGTCATTCTAGGAGCTGGAGGACAAATTAATTAGAGCATATATGCTTTTATTAAATAGCAAAATACGACAGTTTGATCAGTGCATCATTATTTCATTACCTGAGGTCGGATCGTCCTTCTGACACACTCATGAATCATCAGGTGTGGTTCAAAAAGCTGGTGCGAGAGGGACACCCTTTCTAGTCATTATTTGAAGTTTGGGCCCATCAATTATTATCATTTGACACTTTCACGTCCACGGCCTCTCATAGGGAAGCAGGGTGAGACGTTTTCCTCCGGTTTTCCTTGTTAGAGCGCTTCTTCAAACCTCTCCAGTTTAATTGTGCAGCTTTCTGAAAGCATAGCGATGGAACAAGGTCCTGGGTCCCTCTCCAGATGGGCGAGAGGGGAAGGGATTACCTTACATCCGGCTGAAAATCGTAAGCTCCATTGCATAGTTTCCACAGAGTTCGTATTTTTAGCATCGTGACTTTTTTGCGGCAGCGGAGACCCTCCCAAACGGCCCGAATGTAAGGATGCATTTGACACTTTTATTCATTAAGAGAAACAAGGAGCAGAGAGGCAGTCTTTCATGAGCTCCCATGATAACAGAGGCGTGCCTGCACCAGGCCATGGAGAGCAGCCTCACGAAGCTGATGCAGCTCAACTTCTCTGCCTCCTCAATAATTCAACGTGGTCCTAGCGGAGTAAAGGTGTCAGCCAAGACGCTCCTGCCGCTGGTTCCTCAGAAAACAGAGGTGGAACGATGACAAGGAAACACCGGAGGGGACGGGGGGGGCGCTCTTTTTAATGACTCTGGAGTGTGATGGGAATGCCGTTAATGAGGAAGGATGGGATAAGACGCTGCGCTTCCCACATACAGGCAGACAAATCTGGGAGGAGCCCGGCGAGATCCTCGGCTCGGCTGTGCTTGATGCAGCTGCAGCTGAGCGAGGCGCCGCAGAGCTCTGCAGACCACAGTGTGGGATGAATCGAGTCTGACTGTGAGGCGGGCGAAGACAGCACGGAGAATGAGCGGCTCCGCTCCGTTTCTTCCTCTCTGCCTTCTCCCAGAGAGACCGTGGCAGCACTCTGGTGAAGATCAGAAAGGTAGGAGATGGAAAGCGAATGGGAGCGGGGAGGAGAGAGGGGGGAGTGGGGTTGTGGTGGTGGTGGAGGGGGACAAGACAGTAGCCCCAGGAGCCCCATCTCTAGTCAGTTATACCACTGGGACCCTCCCCAACATTCTTCAGTTTCCATCTGCAGATGAAAAATAAATAACCTCTTCAGACGGCCCTCCTTCTCCTCCGAGGAAACCAGCTTTCCCAGGAGCAGTGCTCACTTTCCGCGCAGTTATCACTCTGTCTTTTCCCTTTAACATGCCGCCTTTACTCCACACACTGTCACGTCCATATGATGTATCTCCAATGCAGATGTGCCGGCCATTACCAGGCCCGGATGAAAGTCGGGGCAGAGCAGAGAGAGACCGTGTCACCCTTCAAATACTCCCCCAGCAAATTGACGTGCCATCACATCTTCTGTCCATCATCTCATCGCTGTCTTTGTCCCCCCACCATTCCAATTCTGAGCCGAATCCCTTTGTCATGGTCGCAGACAGCACCAAAAGTAGCGTTACCTGTCTCCTCTCAACATTTCCTGTGTAAACATGGCTGACGGAACAGGGCAGCGGGATCGTCCGGGCACAGGAGCCACTCCGTAGCGCTCTAATGCTGAAAGCCTTGTCAAAGGAAGACGTGATAGTTGATTGCGCAGGACAATTTCTCCCTCCTATCTGCTGCGATCCAGGGGCTTTCATGCGAAAAGATGAGTGTTGGAAATATCATTTGCCGTGCGCAAATCTGGGTTTGAAAGTCCACTTTGTACCTGTCAAAGCGGATCCTTCATCCAATTCAAATCCATCCGATGCGGCTTTTATATGACAGCAGTGTCACGAGGCGTTTGTGAATGCTAGCAGCATTCGTTGTTTTCTTCGACGACGCGTTAATCGCACAGCCACAAATATTCTCTCCTCAGCTCGTCTCTATCCTCAGAAATCAGAAACGTTCAACGTTATAATTAACCTACCATTATTTGTTATTCGGTATTCTCTTCAGGGATGCCCGTAGCTTTAGCTTCTGACACCTTTATTATGTTTATCTTTTGTAGTATCCAAAAAGAAATCAGGCTAACGTCCCTGCAGCACTTAGCAGGGACTTGGAAACGCTCAGGCCTGGTCCGCCAACGTGGCCCCGTGTAGATAAAGCTTCTGTGTGGCTCGGCGCCTCACGATGAAAGACGTCCACCTGGGCTTTCGGAACAACGCGGAAGAGTTGTCTGCGTTAGAAGAAACATTTTGTTTTAAATGCTTTGTTGTTTTGCCATTGGAAAGTGGTTAAATGTTTTCTGTTGTTTTCTTTCTCAAAGATTTCTTTTTTCCTTGTGGGAAAACATGAACGAGGATACTGCATTCATTTATTGATCAAGACTGCAATCGCGTGCAGGGTAAACAAAGCTCAAGTATGTCCCTGGCACTATCAGGCTAGCTTGGTCAGCTAAACTGGACTCAATCAGGATGTTGTGATTAGAAAATACAAAATGTACAAATGAGGGTTCAGCCTCAAGCAACCACAAACATTCCAGGAGAAAGACAACGCCTCAATATACTCCCCATTTTTTTAAAAATAAAGAAAGAAGTAATCAATGGTTGTGTCAGTTCTTGGATGGCACAAGTGACACTTCAGCCTCATTCCGAATGATACACGGATCAGAAGACTTCCTATGGATTTTCTTCCCCTCGATATTGTTGAATATTCACATCTATGTTTGATTTATCAGCGTTCCGCAAAAGGCAATTAAAGGTCACCAAAATCAAATGCACCATTCTCTGGAGAGCATTATGGTCTACAATATATGTCAAAACAATCTAATCAGGAGTTTTCAGTATTATAAGGTCGGGCTAAATAAGGAATCCGTCTTTGATTAACAACACCAAAAATCCTCAATCAGAGGACCCAAAAATGTCACCATTGTCAGCGAGCGTGGCTTCTCCTGACTCCAACAGCAGGGATTCCGGCATGAAACGGGCCGGAAAGCCACAAATTTTGAGTAAGATGTGCATCACAGCAGAAAGATTTTGAAATCATCCTCTTTGCCGCTCTCACCATTGGGGTGACTCTTTTTTAACCCATCCTGGTCACTCCCACCTACCTCAGTCATATAAACGTTCTTTTTTTGCACCCAGAAGTCCTTGGCATTCCTCCCTAATTGGTATTTAACTGTGCTTTTTTGGGTTTCTTTCGCCTCTCTCATGTTTCCTTTATTCTCTGTTGCTGTATCTCATGTTTCCTGCTCATTAATTAGCAGGAATTATCTTCTTTAGACCACACAGCGTTGGCCCATTCTACAATGACGCACTCTACATGATGGATTCACGCGTGCCTTCTGTTAGCATGCGCTCCTTTCATAGCCCTTTTCCTGGCTTTTCATTAGGCAAGCTGGCATTTTCCCCACTAACTATCACAGGTCGGCCATTTACTTCTCCATCGTTCATGTTCCCTCACTTTTAAAGGCACTTTTTGCCGGATTCTTCCTTCTGCCGTTGGAGTGTTGTGTCATCTCTCACAAAGACTAGGCCTCCTGTTTGCCATCCGTCTGGAAGGCCTGATTGGCTCTCCTGTCAAAAACAACTGATTTTGAATCTTGAAAAGATAAATAAATAAAACGAGAGGCGGAGAGCGAGAGGCGGAGAGACGTAAAAGAGCGTTTCATTGTCAAAATTCATTAATAAAAGAGACAAAGAGTCAAATGAATGTTTCATGCTCGCTAAAGTGCTTCTGTTCACAGTCAATCTACCTTTTCTCCTCCTCTTCACATCTTTTACCTTGGGTTTCTTCTCTGCCATTTTTACTCCCTCCTTTGCAGGGCCTGTTTCATCTCTCCTCTACGGCTTGAACTCTCTTTGGACTCCAAATGCTAATTCAGTCAGGCACTTAATCAGACATATTAATTCCATATCTCCCCTGATTGCAGTAATTCCACTCTGCAGAGAGTTTGTCCGCGGCGTCCTTTCAGGGCGGCAGCATTTTTTCTCTGTTTTTTTTTAACGCTTCGCTGTTGTGAGACCAGTAAAAAGGATTTATTCGAAAAGAGATCCGCCACGCAATGACAGCAAATACACAGGGAGGATAATGCACAGCAGCAGTGGTCTGTGTTGACTCATGCTTTGATGTGATCCTCCGACCCTCCAGCCATTTTCGACTTGTAGATAGCAGTGTTTAATGTCGGGCCGACAAGCCTTCTGTGCTAAACTAATTTGACCTCATTTTGCAGCATTTTTTACCAATTACACATAAGTGAGGGAGCGACAATGGCCGCCGCTTTGCTGAAACAAACGACTCTGCCTCTCACAAGGGCCGAGTTGCCGTGTGCAGTAAGTATTGACTGCTAAGTCATTACGCTGTCACAAAAAAAAGGTGCGCCACACATTCTAGCACATAGCGATGGACTTAACGATGAACACCGGCATGCGTTAATGAATTCAAAGTAAAGATTTAGGCCCCTTCTAAATGAATTAAGTCTCAGATTGTGTGATTGGGAGGCTCCCAAAACGGCATTCTTTAGACTTCAGCGTCCGCTAATGGGCTTTTATCTCATTGGCACCATCTTTTCCCTGGATTTTTTTTTTTTTTGTCTTGACGCTGAAAACTTTGTTTGTAAAGATCGTTGTTTGCATTTGCAGCGTGCCAGAGAAATGCCTGGAGGGATCAGTGCATGCCTTCAAACCTCGCATGATCTGTCTGCTCGAACGGAAACTTAGCTGGAGCCGAAGCCACGCTGCATTCTTGCAACAACAAAATCTATCTCTATCTGCCGCCAGGCAGGCGGGCCTGTTGAGGAGCCTCCACCAGACACGAATGGATTTACCATTAGGTAATGACAAACGGCGAGCGCGGCTGAGCTGACTTCAGCACTTACGGCTCCTTTGGGACCCCCGTACTCTCCACGCTGCAGACCACACTGACCACCCCCCACACACACCAGAGAAATTAATTGAAGGAGTAGCTGTGCAGCAAATTGATTCTTCCTGACGTGCACTTCTGGTGGTTTCCAGCGGGCGATGTCGGGTGACCTCTGGGTCAAAATCTGCCACAGCGAGGAGCAGAAGGCAGCGATATTATTCTGGATTTGTCCTGCTGCCTTTGCTTTTGCTGAGGGATTTTATCTCTAGGAGTTCAAGTGAGGTAAAAGGAGACGCCAATAGTGATTGTGTTGTTTTTTTTGTACAGAACACACCGGAGGATATCTGTTAAAGGACAAGGCTTCATTATGTGAAAGATAAATTGGGAAAACAACTGCTGCATCCATGCCAATGAGGTTAAAAAGTTTATTTTAAATACTGCTCAACCCTAAAAAGAGCTATTCACCATAGTTTAAACATTAAAACTTTGGAATATAAATGGGTAGTTTAGGGTTTATGAAGCCAATGGCGCTGACAATAAAAGCCAACTGCAACTTTTGTTAACGGGCCCTTTTAGTTTCATTTTAATGTTAGCTAGCACCAAGTTGTTATAAAAGTTTAAGCCTTGAACCTTCAATTAAAGCTTGAGAGTTTTCAAGGTTTTAACAAGCCTTTTTTTGTTGTATTGTTCTTTTGTTTTAAGATTGTTACCTTAAAGTAAATGTTCCTGTTCTAGAGGTCGCAATTTCTTCCTCTCTTTTGTGATCTCAGCCTCTGATGTTTTTTGTCCTTGGCACTGAGCGGTAAGGTCGCGCGACAATGGATTTCCTTTGTGTTTTCCTTGCTTGGACATCAGAAACCTTGAAGGCACTGCCTCGTTATTCCCTTCATCTGGGGCCGTGGAAGCGCTCCTGAGCAGCGTGGTTTGAAAAATAGAACTTTTGTTGAAGTAAATAATAAAACAAAGAACCTCAAACCACAGACTTCAAAGTGTCCTTTAAAGTGTCGTGGAAATTCAACAAGCATTGTTTTGTAGTAGCCAAAGAATAAGTAGCTTTAAACACTTATGTCCAAACTGTATATCTCATAAGCTACACTGAAGCTAATGCTAAAGGAGAGATGGGTGGAAAAGGGTTCCAGACAATCAGCTGCATTAACAAATATGCAGTTTTATCTAAAATGCCTTTACCATGACCTTTACTACATGTGTGTCACCAACGCGGTTAGCTTCAGCAAACCTGACGACACGATACCAAGATCTGCTTTTGAACCTCAGGAGTGTCTCGGACTCAGTGAAAACATACGTCCTGCTGCAATGACGCTGTCGCAAGACTCTGTGTGGTCATCAGAGCACAATATGGTGTGTACTGATTGCACAGTAATTACTTTTGGCACGTAGCACAGCTTTAATTAAAGTCGGTGCTAACTGAGAGCCAAAAAGGCGGCAAAGCCCTTATCTTAAAGTAACGTCCGGGGTCACGGCAGATGAATGCGCCTGTGCATCGGCGAGGCGCTCGTTTGTACCCACGCTTGTGTCACCACACGGTTGGACAGGAAGAGAGACGCCGAGCTTTGTCGTGCTCCCCTTTTGTCCTTCATGACTTATTCAGGAGCGTCTTGTCCTTTATCTCGGCTGCGTGTTTTTGATTTTTCGTGACTTTGACTGCCCCCCCCCCCCCCCCCCCACCCCCCGGGGAGCCACTTCTTTTGACATACAGTAGCAGGTGCTAACGCTTGCTCGACAGAGCTCCTCAGAAGCCCGGGAACGCCGACGCCGGCACAGATTGCTGGGGAAAGTGGTTGAAGGGAAAGCTAACAAGACCACTTAATGATTATTTAGGCGCAGTAAAGAGAATTTGGAATGCGACGGGACAGGAAAGTCCCATCCTGGGGGTGTAAAAAACTGCATTTTCTCAGCTTGAGATACATCTCAAACATTGCATTATTTATTGGCTGTGTTCCGTTCCAGACAGCTCATGAAACTATGAGCAGCTACTAAGTGTATGGTTATAAATATCTCATCGTTTTTACAGTTATTTTATGTTGCACTTCCTTTTTTTCCCCCAGTGACATCGTTCTCCGGATCGGACTGACGTGAGGATGACCGTGGCTCGACGGAACCGTTTCAACCTGGACTGAAGTTGGCAGGTGGGAGAGAAAAACCCCACAGAAGCCGACGTTTGAAACAGTTTTAGGATCTGTCTCTGTCCTCATGCGGGAGTTTCCTTCAAACTGGCATGAACTTTTCCCCTTTTTATGGTTTGATCACTCTCAGAATGTGATTTTACACCAAAATAAAACCCTCATTAGTGTCCAGCGCTTGGAGATGGGAGGATATTCATTACGTTCTTTTCCACCTCTGCATGGCTCATGTATGCCTCCTCCGGCCTCTAATGATCATAAAATGATCTCAGTGGGTCAAAAAAAGGTCTTAAATTATGAAGTGGACTGAATTTCTATAAATTTGATCACTTATTTTAGCTGTTTAAATGGTTTAACCACTAAGGACTTGTTCAGACACCTCATGGCAGTTACTTTTATTGGGAAAGGAAGACTGGAGTTACTTTATGGAGAGGTGTTTGCTCCAGATGGAATCTGCTGAGTCATCAGAAAGTTTGGGGTTTTTTTTCCCATCACGTCAGTGAAAAGATAAAGAGGTTCTTCAGATGAGCAGATTGAAAGGCTGGAGCAGGATGCGCCGCCGTGCAATGACCTGTGAAAGGTCTGCATCCAAAAACCGTAAAGCATTTGGTTCTTTAACGGGCCGCTTTAACGATAATCCGGTGGGCGGCGCGGCGGTGGGACGTTTCAGGGGTAAAACCAACATCTCCTGTGACACGGACATAATTAAGGTGACATCCCCGTCGTCACGTGTGCGAGTCGAGCGATTTAAGTATCTTCAGGATGAAGCAGTGAAGGACCCCAGCTCTAAAAACTCTTCTTTTATCTTGTTCTTTGCTTTGATAAGTCGTCATTGAACTTTAAAAGCCAAAGGGAAACCACGCAGCTTCATAAACGCTGTGTTATTGTTATAATGGTGAGCGAAGTTGGTCTTGAAAGCAAAGCTGCGGATTCACAGGCGACGCGGTTGAAGTTAGCTCTTAGTTCAGGATGCGATCCAGAAGAAACGCGATTCTTTTTTTCTTTTCTTTTATTTTTGGGTTAAGAAATCGATGCAGACGCACCTTTAGTGAATATTTTCTGAACGTTCTGAATTGCAGCTGAGTTCCTCGTGCGCTTGAATAGCCAGTGAAAGAGCTCTGGATGTTGATTAAGGTGGCACAATAACGCAGCCTCACATGTTCTCAGGGATACTTTGTCCGTCTCTCTGCCCGGTTCCCTCACTTGCGCTCGGCTGGTCCGTTATCCTTTGTGCTCGGAGCTCGTGCAGATGACACAGTTGCCGTGAAAAGAAAGGAAAGCGGCCGCCGAGAACTTCCCCGCCTCCTGTCGGGGTTCGTCCTTTCTTTCCTTTTCAGCAACTCTGTCTTTCAAGCTCAATGGTGGCATGTTTTGAAGGCATGGATGCCGTCTGCACCTGCGGTTGCTGTTCAACATCTGCAGCCTTTTCTGACATCTAGCAAAATATCCTCTTTTGTTTCGAAAACCTGAAGAGAAAGCTGACCTTCACTACACATGTCGACTTGACCTTGGCCGCGTGTTGAGGGATGTTTTCTCCTCAGAGCGTCTTTGTTGCTCTAATGCACCACAGCCGAGTCAAATCCAAATAGCTGTGGATTTCAATAATCGTTGCTTTGGCCTCTGCTGGATTGCAGCGCTCAATAATTGAACCGTCTCCGAAGTCCAGATGAATTCACCTTCATTGCATTTGCTCCTCGGCTTCATCCAACAGCACCGTCGTGCTGAAATCGAGTCCATACTGAATCGCCGGGGCGGCCCTGGTGCCCGAGCACCCGGGGTCGCGACCCCTTCACAGTCGAGCGAGACTCAAAGTGATTTACGCTAACCGTGACCTCGCGCAGACACCGGAGTGACAGAACCATTACGGACGGGCTCTGTCGTGCTGCATCCTTGAAGAGCTGCTAACAGCCATCTCTTTTCCGCGCGTCCCGCTCTGAAATGTTCACAGCCCGGAGAGCGTCGGCCCAGGAGCCTCCGCGCAGCGTGAAAAAGCAGGCTGTCACGTACGTGGCCTGTGAGCATTTTGCACATGCCGGAAGCGCTCGCCGGAGAGACAGTGTCGCAGATTACGTGCCTTCTGTCGGAAATTGGCTAGCCCAAACAGCGTGCTGGGGGTTGAGGGTGATGGGTGTGTGTGTGTGTGTGTGGGGGGGGGGGGATTCAATATTTCAATACATTTTCCATGACAATTCATAGCATTTAGGTTGCTAACATGCAGCTAGTTCAGGGGACATCTCGTCTATTGTTGCTAGTGGGGAGAAATTGTGTCACATTTGACTTGCAAATGTGCACTTTGTGCGCAGGTGTGTGTGTGTGCACCAGATATACATCTCTGTGTACATCAATATGTACTCGCGGAAGGCCATATGTGTGTGTGTGTGTGTGTGTGTGTGTGTGTGTGTGGGAAGGGGGGGGGGGGGGCAAGCTCCTGGTTGTCTGAAGAAGCTAATTGAATCTACTGTGGCTCATTTATCAAGAAAATGTGTCCCTAAAGGGGGAACTCCTTAAACCAGGCACATGGAAGTGTGTGTGTGTGGGGGGGGAAGGGGTGCGCCGTGTGTGTGCAGGCACCTACAGTAAATGGCAGTTGTGAGATCCCGCTTGGTAAACACAGAGCTAATCAGGTTCTGGTAATAATAGTGTTGATAATAGTGTTGATTACCTAAAATCAACCCTCGTCCACGACCTCTGAACTTACTGCTTTTCTATCGCAGGCTTGTGTTAGTTTCAGCTCTTCTGCATTGTTGGGTCTGGCACCTCCCTGTAGGTTCCCTGTTTGCTGCACAGGGACACCGTGGTCCTTGAACCAGCTATTGGTGCTGTGGGGGCAGGTGGAACGTCAAGTAAAACCTGCATTTCTGTAAAGTCCTCCAAAAGGTTAGACTGTTAGACGTCTAAGCTGACCTTTGACCTGAAAAAACACAACACATCCACACCAGCAGATGACTCCATGAGCAATCAGACTGTGGAAACTTTGCAGTGGAGCTAAGCAGGCCCGTTAACTGTTTGTCTTCGACTGGATTTCCAAATGAATGTCAAACACATGGACCACTGAGCAGCCGCCCAGTCCTCTGTGTCCTCGGTCCAGATGAGACAGTGGCCAGACTGAGAGACAATTGAGAGGCTCAGGAACCCTTAGAGGTGTTCTGACACCATGGGTTTCCAGTGCTGAACATTTATACAGTACTCCGATGTTCTGACTGACTGAATTTTGTTTTTTCATTAACTTTAAGCCGTAATCATCCAAATTTAAAAAAAAAAAAAACCTTAAAATATCAGAATCTTTTTAACCGGATTGCTAAAATAAACCAGCAGTGTGAATATATCAGCATTTAATGTGTGCAGTCGGTAAAAAGCAAGATCTAAAGGTTCTTTGGGGAGTTTTCTAAAGTCAGATTCCTTCCTACATCAAAGCAACAAAGATTTTACTTCAGTCTCATCAGAGCAACTGAGCTGACATCTGATGTACGTGATGAGAAAAGCCTCCTGGTGTATGACAGAAGGCCACTGTCTGATGGATGTGGTTGGTATCCCTCCCACACTGCACTCTTTATAATTCTATCACGCCGCCGCTGGCATTATCAAGAAGTGGCCTGATTTGATTTGTATCTCATTATATACGCCTCTTTCCCTCCGTCACCCTCAGCACACGCCGGCCTCCCTCTTTCGCCCACGTCTCATTCCCAACTATCTCTGCCTGGAAAAGTTCATAATCGGCAGGCAGTCGGGCATTTAGTGGCTGAGGCGCGCCCCCACTTACCGTCCTAACCTTTCAAGGTGCAACAGGTGATCTTGCATTTCTCAGATCATCCCCCCCGAATACACTGTGCACACTGTGCATGGGGGTTGTAAGGTCAAGGAAAATACTAGATGGACAAGTGGTGCACCAAAACATTAAAAAAAACCACGTTCCAGCCATTCACGGACAAGATGGTGGGGGAGGGGCGGGGGTGGATACGTTCTTTTATTTACTTGGACCACCAACAGATGCGACGTCCTGCGAGATTGCACAGTGCACCTTTGAACCACGGCCACGGTATTGTCCATGAACACCAAATGGAGGAAGATGAGAACCGCAAAAATACGACACAGACTCCAGAATTACTGTGCCGGTGAAAGATCAGAAGGAGTGCAGGGCTCGGACGGCTGAAACCAGCTTCTGCGGTGAATTCAGCTTTGTTGGAAATGAGCTAAGCTATCAGGAATGCTGCTTTAGGTGATTAGCTTAAATCGTCCTAATGCAGCATTGTGGCTTTATCCCATTTATGAGACGTCCTTCTGTAGATTTGAAGAAAACCATTCTTGTAAGAAGAGAGACGTATTAGTTGATTAATTTATAAGCAGCGGGGCAAGAATAAAAACACATTTACGGACATAATGCATCAAAGTGTGAGTACCGAATGTAAGAAATCATCATTCGGTCCAAAAACAGAGAAATGCACTCCCATCTTCTCACAAAGGCTGCGTTTGTCGATGTAATACCCGCACAGGGACGGCAGCAATAATAATATCTTGAAGGCCAATTTGCTTTCTGTAGAGGGATTGATTTTCATCAGGCTCCGCTGTTACCGCATTAAAAACACTGTCAACAGAGATGAGACCCGAAATGATTCATGGTAAGTCAGTACAGCGATTCGACTCCTCTGCGAGGCATCACACCGATGGAGGGATTTACTTTTATCCATTTCCTACTTAGGTACAAGTAGCTGTCTGCAGTCTCAGCCTGTTCTTCAGTTTAAGAAGATCAAACATTGATTGTGTGTTCAGAGGAGGCAAGAAAGTACTTTAGAGTCTAAACTGAACAGCTGAAGCTAACCGTTAGCTTGGCTAACTGCTAACACAGGTGTGCAGGGTCCCACAACACATGATCAGATCAACACTCCATTTATGAAGGCCCTGCATCACGTGGCAGCGCTACATTAACTCGGAAGTGTTCGGAATTACACAAATGTTCTCACTAACACGGGCAGAAAACAACAATTTCTTCTTGTTGTAGATGTGGGAATTTAAAATACAAAACTGCCACAAGAGGAATGAAGGTAGCATCACCGACGCACATCTGATGCTGGGTTGAATCCACCTGGGCTGTCCCTGACCCGAGTCACAGGGGAATGAAGACATTTTAAAGAAATAAATACATATATTTCTGGAATTTCTGGGCGTTGGTATTGCTGCCATATTGTTCTGCCATGTCACTGCTAGCATTTGCTAACTAGTTAGCAGTGATCATGCTGGACAGATGTTTTGAAGTTACCACAACTGTATTATTAATATTTATTGGAGTGGACAGATATTGAGCATTTTACCAGTTATTTACTCATCAGTGTGTACATTTTGAAACATCATATACAGAATATTTACCTTACCTTACCTTTACTATTAGCTTATTAACACAAGGATATTCCAGAGAATTGCACGACTTGACTTACGGAGATTGGAGGGATAAAGAGAAGTGAAGGAAAGAAATAAATGGAGCTGTGAGGTTGAGAATACAGATTCAATAACAGAGACAAAGGCAGGGGGAGATAAGGTGGCAGCTGATGATGACGGGGGGGGCGGCAGGTCCTCCAGCAATTTTGACTGAATCGCAGGGTGTGTTTTTATTCCAGCAATATGAACATTTCACTGCAGGAAAATAACACGTCGCTCCAGGAGTAACCGAAAGGCAAGCAGTCATTTAAAGCAAACACCATAATAAATGCTTTTACTGGGGTTTTAAAAGACCATATTCCACTGTAATCATAATAACTTTTTCTGCACCACTTGCGCGGCAAAAGAGGCCAACTTACTGTACTGTAGCCGTTGTTTATCTGTACCGGGCTTTTACAATGGATTGTTCCGATGGTTTTCATAATTCCATTTCCTTAATATTGATTCCCTCCTCTCCGGTTTCAACCGCAGCAGCTCACTGTCTCTTTGGTGTTGTACTTCCCATTTATCTCGCCTCTCTTTTAAAACTGTCCCGAGAGCCTCATACCCTTGTGTTATCAGTGGCTCTGTCAACTCGGGCTTTACCATTTTATCACACCTGAATCCCCAAACAAGCCGTAAAAAAGGTTACCAGGGATTATGGGCTGCTTCCATTTTGTTCTTCCATATCTTGTCTCTCTAGTTTCTCTCTGAACGTTAGCAAAAACCTACGAATGTCTTATTTGTCTCACTTCAAACATCATAACTGTGCGTTATTTGTCCGCTGATGCTCCTTCATGGCTGAAATTTAAGGTTAAACACCAATGAAGGGTCTCCAACGTTAATCAAAATTCCCTGGTTGGATCCCGTTCCTTCCTGTGAAGGCGGGAACGTCACGCAATTGTCAGATTTAAGCCCTCGGTGTCAAAGTTGCTGTCACTGATTACCATCGAGCTCGAATTTCTGCAGCTGCCTTTTGTGTGACAGCGCACGCAAGTCGAAAATGACTTTGTTGGGGAAGAAAGAGGGAAAACAAACAAAAGAAAAGCAGGAGAATAAAACCCAATGAATCAATTATCCAAACACAGTTGCACCGCAGACCCGCGGTGGCGTCGTCTCTGCTGCACGCGGTAAATCTTAATCAAAGCATGCACCGTTTGTGTTACCACGGTTTCCCCTGGCAGGGCGCAGAAACACGTCCCCATGCTCCCGTTTCAGGCGGCTCGTTTGACATCCCAGTCACATTCGAGCTTTGAAGAACTTGGGGTTGTAATCAGACATTTGCACATACTCGACTGCGTTGGGGGGCTGGTGGGTGGGCCTCCTTATTATTTATGTTCCCTCAATCTCAAATATCAATCACCAAGCACAGCGGAGGAATGTCAATGTTCTCTCCGCTGTTCCTCCTGCAAAGTTACCTGGAGGTTGTGTCTGCAGCGCTCCTGACTTCTCTTTTGTTGACGATCGTAAACAGGGGTGGCACCTTTGCCCTCCATTACCTAATCCTTCTCTTCTCTCTCCCGTTTCGTTCCAGCGTGCCCCAACCTTGTTCCCCATGAGTGGAAGACCAGCCAATGAATTATGAATGTTAAACAAGATGACCTCCTTTCAGCAGCAACAGATGATGCGAGGTCCTAGGTGGAACCGGGCCTTGTCCGACCCTTTGTTTGTGCTGCTCTTGGCCCTCCAGCTGCTGGTGGTGGCAGGGCTGGTCCGTGCGCAGACGTGCCCCTCCGTCTGCTCCTGCAGCAACCAGTTCAGTAAGGTGATCTGCACCCGGCGGGGCCTGCGGGATGTCCCTGACGGGATCTCCACCAACACGCGCTACCTGAATCTGCAGGAGAACCTCATTCAGGTCATAAAGGTGGACAGCTTCAAGCACCTCAGACATTTGGAGATCCTGCAGTTGAGCAAAAACCACATCCGCAAAATCGAGCACGGGGCTTTCAACGGGCTGGCCAGCCTCAATACCTTGGAGCTTTTTGATAACCGGCTCACCACCATCCCAAATGGGGCGTTCGAGTACCTGTCCAAACTAAAGGAGCTTTGGCTGAGGAACAACCCCATAGAGAGCATTCCGTCTTATGCTTTCAACAGAGTGACCTCGTTACGGCGGCTGGACCTTGGGGAGCTCAAGCGTCTCTCCTACATTTCTGAGGGAGCTTTTGAAGGGCTGAGCAATCTGCGCTACCTAAACCTGGGGATGTGCAACCTGAAGGAAATTCCCAACCTTACTCCCCTAGTGAAGCTAGATGAACTAGAGATGTCAGGGAACCAGCTGTCTATCATCAAACCAGGCTCTTTTAAAGGCCTCATCCATTTACAGAAGCTGTGGATGATGCATGCCCAGATCCAAATCATAGAGAGGAACTCTTTTGACGACCTGCAGTCCTTAGTGGAGCTCAACCTAGCCCACAACAACCTCACCCTTTTGCCCCATGACCTCTTCACCCCTCTGCACCACCTGGAGAGGGTGCATTTGCACCACAACCCATGGAATTGTAACTGTGACATTCTGTGGCTCAGTTGGTGGCTGAAGGAGATGGTCCCGGCGAACACCACCTGCTGTGCCCGCTGCAGCTCTCCAACGCACTATAAGGGACGGTACATTGGCGAGCTGGACCAGAACTACTTTCACTGTTATGCTCCTGTTATTGTGGAGCCCCCAGCAGACCTAAATGTTACGGAGGGAAGCGCCGCCGAGCTGAAGTGCCGAGCCAGCTCCTTGACCTCCGTCAGCTGGATTACGCCCAATGGTTCCATCATGACACACGGCGCGTATAAGGTCAGAATCTCCGTGCTGAATGACGGCACGCTGAACTTCACCAACGTCACCATGCAGGACACGGGCACGTATACGTGTATGGTTAGCAACTCTGCGGGTAACACGACAGCATCAGCAACACTCAACGTGTCCTCCACAGAGAACAGCAGCTTCAGCTACTTCACCACGGTCACGGTGGAGACCATAGAAACGCCACACAACGACGGCTTTACCACCACGGTGCAACAGAAGGCGGGTCCCACCCCTTCCACTGCGGCGTGGGAGTCCGTTTCTATCACCTCCACAACCACGACGACGGCCCGAATGCCCCTTTTCACCCGCGCCACGGAGAAGGCCTACACCGTCCCTGTGACGGAGCTGGTGGGGGACGGCTCGCTCAACGGCTTGGACGAGGTCATGAAGACGACCAAGATCATCATCGGCTGCTTCGTGGCCATCACGCTCATGGCGGCCGTGATGCTGATCATTTTCTACAAGATGCGGAAGCAGCACCACCAGCAGAACCACCACGCGCCCACACGCACCATCGAGATCATCAACGTGGATGAGGACTGCGTGACAGGGGGGCCCGGCATGGAGGGCCACCTGACTCTGCCCCCTCTGGAACACGAGCACCTCAACCACTACAACACGTATAAGAACGCGTACAACCACGCCACCATCAACTCCATACACAGCTCTGCACACGAACCTTTGCTAATCCGGGCCAGCTCAAAAGACAACGTACAAGAGACCCAAATCTAAAACACTTACTTTTCTTTGCCCCCCCACCCCTCCCCCCCAAGAAATAGACATTATGAAATGAATGGAACTTCATGAAAGACGGCGATACCTGTAAGGTCTTTATCTCAAAAGCGGACGTTCGTGACGGAATCTGGCTAATCCGGGACTGGCGGTGTTTCTGCAGTGACTTTGGGAATTAGGGTAACGTCAACTGTTTCAAAAAGTGTCTTTACAAAAACAGAAGTTATTTATTTAAGAAAAGAAGTATTGTAGTTAAACTAAGAAAAAAAAGGTATTCTGCATTTATTTTTTCAGCACCTCAGTCATGTACCTTTTCCACTCATTTCATGTGACGGGTTTCTTGCTTTCAAACTCCCCTTCCCGTGTTCCTCTTTGGCCACCTGATAGATGAGAACGCGACCTCATCTCACACACGTATGGAAGGATGTCGGAGCACGCGGGGGATTTTCTGCAGCTGTGGAACCAGTGACGGATCTCTGTGATACGGAGCTGAAATAAACGCATTGATTACTCAGTCTGTCACCTCTGTATTTGGCAGTGCTCGGTCCCGTTCACACTAAAGGGGCTTTAAATGAGGGGAATGTGTCCTGAGCTCAGCTGTTGTTAAAGTTGCAGTCGGCTATTTTTAATTTTATCGTTCATTTTGAAAGAAATTTGTCTTTCTGGTTGTGATGGAAATGCAAAACGTCATTTTCAACCTTTTTTTTCTTGATAAGGAGATCCTAATATTATAGCAGCTCAATCTCTTCACTGTTGTGTCAAAGATTGCTCAGTTTTGCTGTACAAGGTCCGATTTCATTCGTTTAGCTTCGGGTTAAAACTCATCACTGGCTCTTTGGAGATGTTTAGGGGCAGAAAATCACTAAACATTCCCTGCACTCTCTCTCTTTTTTTGTTTCCCACACAGAAACCACTGAACTGTCACTCACAGTTAATGGCTTTAACTTTCAGGGGCTTTAAACTCAATGAAATACAAGTTTGCTGGGCTCATTATGCAAAGTGACCAGGAATTAGAAGAAAAAAAGGTGATCTTGACCTAAATCCCCGAATGTTAAAAGTCTGGTTTCACGGCCTTCTTCCCTCAGCTGTGAATGGTTCAGACCCCCACCCCCCAAGTTGCTGACCGGTGGGTTAAAGAACGAGTAGAAATGATTTGTGCTAGCGTCTGAGTGCATTCCTCATCACATTCATGCCACATTTTTAGCCACTCTCCTCAGAAAGGCTTTTCAGCGGCCCCTGAGTGAGTTCACCTGCCAGATGTTTGACGTGCACCTGCTTCCTTCCATCTCTCAAAGCACTGCTGTAACGTCCATTTTAATTGATGCTCCCGTGGGCTTTTCTTGGACTTGGCTCAGCAGGGTGCCCACGCCCATGAGTCCATTTCAAAGAAACCTTGCTGTGAGGAATGCACTGCAACCCACAAAAGCTTCGAAATATCTTTTTTTTTTCCATTAGCTTCTATAACAGCAAACACATATGAGTCTGATGATCAGCTTTGTTCTGTGTTTTCACAACATGCAGGTTTCAAGTTATAACCACAGGGAAAGAGAGGGCCAAAATCTGTATTAAATAATCTGTGACAGCAGTTTTAAACTCCTGTATTTGCTTCACAAGCAAATCTGCTTTATTTTTATTTTTAACCTAGATGGACTTGGATGGATTTGAGTTTATTGTGGCTACAGTGAAATCTCAGTGGATTATAGCTACTGTAATAGAAACACATGTTTGGTGTTTTCCTCTCCAAAATTTCAGTTTGATCAAATTTCTCCTCAATCTGCAGCTCAGATTTCAGCTACAACTGAGGCAAATTTACAAAAATCCACTTGCCGTTGACTGGATTTAAAAAGTTTGCTTTTAATTGCAGTAGATTTGGGGGGAAAGGAAGAAAACTCATGTCTTTTGACTAGAAAATTGAAAAGAAGAAGTTAAAATCCTTGTCTTAAAGTACAAATATCACCGCGGATCCTCGTGTAAGGCGTACTATGAGGTTTCCATAGATTATCCATCATTACCGGCCCTGATCTGTGAAGCAAAAGTAGGAACAGCATCATTTTATCTCGCATTCATGTTCATTTCTGACTTCGCAGCAGAAGAGGTGACGAGTGCGGGCGGTTGTTTGACACAGTTTAATGATCATTTAACAATTATTTAAATTGATGAATGTGGATTACTGAATGCAGCTCAGATGATGCATTACTAAAAGCGATGTTGTCAGTTCGAAGATTATCATTTCTCATGCCTCCAGGCTTCAGTTCGTCTTGGCCCAAATTATTTATTCAACTTCAATCCTGGGACTTTGGCACATTTGTAAACCATAGATTGGCCTTTGCTGTGTCTCATTTAATCTCTGTTTTGAGTTCTTAATGGTTGGATGTCAAGATTCTATGGAAGAAAGTGTAACCAGATCATTCATTTTTGTTTTTTTTAAAAGAGTAAACTGTCTGAAAAACTACAACTTTAATTCGATGCATTTCAGTCTCAAGTGTGTAAGATACTGTATTTAAATATTGTTTTGTTTTTTCCACCTTTTCTTTTCTTTGTACTGAGATTGAATGCTGTTCTAGTGTAGATTTCTATAAAAGACATTTTGAAAATCAAACAAATATAGAGAAACCTTTTTAACGTTTGATTTTACATGTGCAAACAACCTGTTGTGAAAAGAGAATCATGATGTAAACAAATAAGAGATGGATTTTCATGTAAGCATTCTTTCATTACCTTTAAAAAGATATGGAGCTCGATTATAGAGATCAGAATTTGTAGTTCATACACAAAATATGGTTAAAATAAACTATTGTTGTTTTTCTGTAACGTCTGGTTCTTGCTTTCGCACCTCTTCATCATTAACGTGCGCCAGCTTTTGTTCCAGTCCAGTTATTTAACAAAGACAACAGGATAAAAATTACAATGTTGGACTGGACGTGTCACAGATGTTTTAATGTTTTGATAAAGCCATTTTTTTTATCGTCGATAATCATCTTAATAGTTTGTGACAAATCCATCAAAGATGTCACTTTTCACCTACCTAATCACCAGTTTTACAACTAAAGTGTAAACTATTCAAGTCAATCCTTCTCAGGATAATGTTTTTAATAACAGCTATCACTGCTTTCCTTGATTTTTGAGAGACTGTTTACTTAATAAATTGCAGTTTTATTCTGCCATGTTTCTGTAGTTGCATAAAATTGACGGATAAGCCGTAAACATTACTTCAAGGATCAATCCAAGTTTTTCTTACACTTTCTGAATGCCTCTAAGCAATGAACTTCCTTGAAAATTCAATTTATTCCTCAGCAGCCCTGTTCAGTTTGGCATGACTCTTGACAAAAGAAGGAGTGGTGGACAGGTATTCAATGCATCTTATTTTATGAGCCTCTTGTCAATAAAAATGTAAAAAAAACAAAAAAAAAACCAACTGAACATAATAATTGCTCCAAAATTCAGCACTTTTTATTTGCTGTTTCAGCAGTTGTGTTGGCGTCTCCTCCTGGAATCGACCAATACTGTTGTTTTTGAGTAAATCCATCATTACTGTACATTTAGCTAGCGAGCAAACTGCCCTGCGCCTCCTTGAGAGGCGTCTCGTTTCCCTGTGTAAAGGCAGTCGATGAGCTCTTTTAAGTATGTGTCCGGTTTTGTCTTTTAACTGCCTGCTCGTAACATTGTATGGGACCTGTTTCCCTGACTCCTCGTTAATGCAACATTAGACTCTTCATTTACTTGTTTGTTCTGCTCCTCAGGGCAGGATAAATGAATGGGTGCTGAATACCTCTTCCCCATTTCCTGTGCCAGTATTTTTCTCTTTGTCTGCTAATAAAAAGAGAAGCTCTGGTGTGTAGCGGACAATTCTTTGGTCACCTCTGTCCTCATCTTTGGTCCTGTTGGGGACACGGACAGCATAAATAGATAATATGTACAGTTAGGTCTTTGATCTTCTTTAAAGGCATACAACTGTTGGAACATGGTAAACCCTGCTGGATGGAGCAGCATTGTCATGCTAATGAGGATAATTACTTCCACACGGCTCTAGATTTGGTTCCCCAGTTGTGATAATCCCATTCTGGCTAAGATGACGTCATAGGCTAGAGTCTCCGGATGGGCCTGGTCTCTGGAGACGTCACAGGAGGAATTTGCCCCTGACCAGAGTCCACAGCATGACGACACACAGAAACAGTCGAGCTAAGAGGCACATATTTAATTCAACACAGTTGTTATCGGACATACAGTATATACTGCACTTTCATATTCTCTTGAAAATAAACGAACATAACCGCTGTCTTTTGATGAGGAGCATACTCGTGCAGATGCTCCTCCAGCATCGACGTCCACTCACCAGCTCTCTATGTCATCCATGAGCGGAGGCAGCTTTGAGGAATATCGAGCAGCTCTGTCGAAACGGGCAAAACAGCCTTAACTGGATGTTACACTCGCAGGCAGCCGAGCAGATGATTTCTTGCTCACTGACCATCCAGATTACTGCAATTAAAGTTGAGCGGTGAGGCCTTCTCAGGCCATCATGGAGGCAGAGTGGGAAGATGTCTTTGCAAGACTCAGGACTCTGGGGGGATCTGACCAGGCAGGGAGTTAAAGTCATGGCTGTGAGGCGTCCTCTGTCTGTTGACCTGCAGGACTGCCATGTTCAACTGCAACAGGAGAAGGAAAGTATTACAGAAAAGCTCCAGCCAAAATACATTCTCACCTCGCCCAAGGAGGTTATGTGACAGCCAGCGTTTATCTGTTGGTGGAAAAACCTCACGAGGAAAAGTAAAAGTTTTAAATGGATTTTAATTAAATGTGTGGGCCAAGGTAAAGATGATTTATTTTTCTTTATGTTCTGGAATCTAGAGGGACTTGGACCTTATGTCTTTAAAAGGTCAAAGGCCCATGGCTTTGATCATAGAGGAAGTACCTATGTTATGTAACCTTTTATTATACTAGTATACAATATAAGGAGTGTAGGTCACAGTATGTGGGAAAATGAGCTGCTTGATGGAGGTGCAAGCTCTACACGTGCTTTTCTAGATGCTGTTGTGGTCATAATTCACAGAACATACAGCAGAATTACAGCTGGCCTTTATAGTTTGACAATGTTTCCTTAATACTAATGTATTGAATAAACTATGTTGTTAGACACAATCACAAACCAATTTGTAAAAAAGAGATGTGTAGGTTTGGTGTAGTTAGTAGTCCTTTTCAATCGGATAGATAGATTCTGTAGTTTATCTTTCCACAAAGATTCATTTGTTTTGTTTTTTAACTGATTTTAGGGTCACTGGTATGTGTGGAACTGTAGACTGATATTTAATAGGAGCTACCTGAGACCTGTGCTGTGAAACAGCAAATAAACGGTTTCAATCGGAAAAAAAAATGTTCGTGAAACCCAGTGAGTGTCATGAAAGCTGCAGATCTAAATTGCTCAACCGTTTTTATTACGGCGGCAGCTAACACGATTGGTAGGCCAGTTTCCACGCTCACACCAACAAACAAGTTTAGATAATGTAAACAGGTCTAAATAATTGAACTTTATAGCTAACAAGCCCGCCGTTTTATGTCGAGAGCGCTGTCCGTGGTGCTGAAAGCCTTTTTACCGTCTGTTCCGATCCCTCCCTCCAGTTTCATTCGGAAGCGAAGGGAGCATTCTACAGCTGGTCGGCAGCTCCACGGACAACGTGACAAGAAGTGCAGTCGCAGCACAGCGAGGATGTCAGAGAGACACTCCACCGCCAGTGTTGTTCTGAACATCTAATATCTATGTCAGCAAACATTCGGGTTTGACTCGAGTTAGGGCAAATCCGTGGCTTCTTCAAACCCACTGCAATAATGGATGACTTCCTGACTGTTTGTGTGGGTGATAATTGGTGGCTGCTGTCTGTGTTCCTGTGGAAACTATAAAAGTGGGATGCACTGAGTGGCTGACTCCATTTGGCATAACAAAACCACTCAAACAGCTAAAGTCTTGCTATGAAAAGTGTGTGTCTTGAAATAATTAACTCATTTCTACCTTTGCATTTAATGCAAACAAACACAACCTTTGTAATTCAAGAATCTATCCAAAAAATTCTATAAATAACATGTATTAAATGAAAAAAAAGATAGGTATAAATAGTTCTGACGTGTTCATTAGACTCTCCATTGTGCCTTTATTGATGGATATCTTCACCTGGTGAACCCTGGGACGACACCCAGTCATTTGTGGTTCATTTCTGATCAGCTGACCGGACCGCTGTGACATTTACCGGCTGATTGAATCAATAAAGCGATCTGCTTGTGAGCTGACAGCTTTCCATGGTGTGGACGTCCTCAGCTGCCCGTCATCTGTGTTTAAAAAGAAAAAAGGAAATCAATGCTATGGTCCTTGTGAGGGAGCTTAAACACACCCGTGTCACTAATTAAGTGAAGAAGTTGGCAGGAGGGAGCTCCTCTGACGTTTCAGTGTCGCGTCCATGAGTGATGCATTAGGAGAGGTGACTCCTAACTTCGTCGGTGCACTTCTTCTCTACAGCGTAATCACTGTCCATTTCAGATCTTAACACCCCGTCCTCTCCATCCAAATGGGCCATTAATGGAATGAAATGATCAATACACTGAAATAGAAGCGGGGAGATTTGGTAAGGCGGCGATTAATAATGAAGAGCTGCACGGACAGATGAGTGTACTTTTGGGAAACTGCATGTGCACTTTGACCGTTAGCATCACAAGTCAGTTGTAGTGCATGAACTGAATCTACGGCACGGCGGAGCATCGATCAACTCCATTACATGAAGGGGGAGTCGGTAATTAACTGGCAATAACCTTTCACTTTACTGGGAAATCAGCATTTTAGACGCAACCTTGTGGAGCTAAATACAATAATATAACATCATTTTAAAAGAACGAGTTAATGCCAAGCAGAGGAAAATAAAGGCTTCATGTTTTCTTATCCATACGTGTCATTTGGTAAGGTAATACATAAACAACCACAAATAATAAAACAAAGACAATAAACATGCTGTTTGTGTATTAGAGGTAAAAACAGATAAACCTGAGCTATAACATTATTGAGTCGCTGTAAATGACAAATGCTGAATATTTTCTAGAAATGAAGGTTCACCCTTCAAATTCTGCAAATCTATATGATAATAATCACAATATTATTGACAATTAAAAGAAAATGCTGCAGAATCTTACATATAGCATAACAAAAAACAAAACAAAATAATTAATTCACTACCAATAAAGGTGCAACTGTCCTAAACATTTAAAGCGAACACTCGATTGCGTTGATCACCTGTGTCTGTCTGAGGTCAGAGGACGTCGTAGATGTTAAATCACGCCTGAGTTCAGAGGAGTTCATAAAGTCCTCGCTGCCCTTGTCGTGCACCTGCTGCTTGTTGCTTTAGAGCAGATACATTACACAGATTTGCCCCTTAAAAAAAAGCTCGTCTGAGTCAGCGCCCCTTTTGTATGGTGGCGACCCCACTACATTTGGCAAGCGCAGCCTTGAAGGTCAGGTCTTAGGAGGTAAAATCCCTCTAACTGTGCCAGTTCATTAATCTAAGGCTTATTGCAAGAACAAAATGTATCTGGATGATGAATGTCCAGATCAAATACTTAAGTATCCCCAAAGGCTTGTGGGAAACCAACGTCTCAGGCTCATATACTGTGAAATACTATCCTGTGCCTCAGTAACGCTGTGCTGTTGAACTGGGTTGAGCTATTTCCTGTTTTAATTTAAATGTTTTATCATCTTGTTTTGTCGTCTTGTTTGTCCAAATTTCCATTCATCAGTTTGGCTGCCAGTTCAAGTATTTCTCTTTGTTTTTTCTGTCAAGGTTCTGAATCTGTGTAGCGTTACGGGTGCGACTTCTGTTTGACAAACATGTTTTTCTCCTCTGTTTTTTGGGGATTTCTTGGTTCTGTTTGCAGAATTTTGTGAAAGTGAAGAATTCATCCAGAGGCATCAAATCAATTTGAACCACAAGAGGTAAATAAACTCTGCAGTTTTTTTTTCTAATGTCACAAAAACAAGCCATTGTTATTGGTATATAGTCGCTATTTACTTATCTCTACCACGGCAAACCCTGGTTGGTGACAATGGTTTCTTTCTCAAGGTCAAATTTGAAAAATATTGCATATTTAACTCTGCTGACGCAGTATTCTGACTCAGCATTGCGCAGACCGATTTAAGGGTTTCCAAACCAACAAAAGCAGCATCCTGCTGTTTTCTGGAAGAGGAGCGTGGGAGACAAAACCACGTTCTTGTCATTTGAAGGAACAGAGCAATGGTAGTTACTTTTCCATCTACAAATGAGCTACTTCTGGTAAATTGACTGTTTTTCTGGTCCATTTGACCACTCAAAGCATTATGGTTACAGGTTGGGTGTCCCTGGCTCAGCGAAGGAGAAGTAAACAGCCACAAACATTCATACACTAAGGGCACATTACCGTGCCGACCACAGCATCAGGTGCATCAACAGAGCATCCATTCCGGAGCCACATCTGTCCCAGTACAAACCGACCACTCTTACCAGTTTACACAATATTGATTTATATTAAAAATATATATTTTGTCCAGTGAGAGATTCATTCTAGTGCCACTATCAGACATCCCATTGGCCCAACGAGCAACGCTGCATGAATCACCAGGGCAACAGCTGTGAGCAGACTGTGACGACCACACAATTTGCCTGTACTCAGCCTTTCAGTCGTCATCAACACATAAAAGACCTCTAAAAGAAACTAAAAGTAAGGATTCATGCCAGTAATTAAAGGGGGTGGGAGCAGCCTGCTGGAGGTCTTCTAGCTGTTTAGACTCCAACAATGCTAATCCTGCTCTAAGAACAACAGGACGTGACAAAAAGTCACATGGAATATATATTTTTTAGAACTCTTTACAACTGTAATAGCTTCTTTATCCAGAGAAATGTGGAAATGTTCCTCTCGTGATCAACATTAAACTCTGGAAAACAGAAAAAGCACGATAAACGACAAACGGCGGCATTTGTCGAGTTTGCATTTCTGCTGATTTGCTGCATTCGGGCTGGATATGATGCAAACTGCTGGAAAATATGAATAATTTAAATCCCAAAGCAGTGATTTCTGTTACATAATGGAAACTGGATCATTTAATCAATACCTCCCCCCACACTAATTACAGATCCATTAGGCGAAGCGGATGCAGTAAACTGATTATCTTTGTAAACATTGGACATCAGAGCTGAGTAAGTGGATTATTTTCTTTTGATTTATTTAATTTTTTACATATTTAAATACAAAGTCTTCATATCGGCGGTTTCTTTTTATTGGGGTTTTATGTTTTTTGCTGTATTGAAGCTTCTGCAGTTTGATTCTATGTGATATGAGACAACCGTCTGTTTTAGCAGTGCAGAGCTGCAAAACCTTCAAGTTTTAGATTATTCGCAGTGCTTTACTACAATGATTGTGACTATTATGAAGGGTCAAGTATAATCAAAGTCAGCTCGCAGCCTATTTTATACTGAATGTGACAGATTTACAGACCACAAACTCACATCTGTTCTTCGTTATGGTGGGTTTTTTTTGTCTAAAATCTAAAACCTGGTGGCTGTAGTAGAGTGAGACTATCCAAGGAAAACCAATTACCTGATGCATTCCATTTCATCAGGGTCTGGGGAACCATCCATCACTCTCCAGGGACAAACAAAATACACTACTCATATAAATTGAAGTTCTGGAAAACGTAAAGCCTTGGACAGAGTGTTTTCATTAACTAATTTTCCCCAGACCTTACCAGACCTCTTTTCATTCACTTAGTCATTTCCTTCTTTTAATATTATTATCAGTGCCAACAGCTCAACCAGAAGCCCAGAAGGAAACCAGAGACGGTTTTTGGCACATTTCGCATCAAAATCGCACCAGTCTCTGGGGACGAAGGATTCTGTCATTAATGAGCATCACGAAGGACACTTTGACCCCCGCTGTGCTGGAGCTGAACTGTAAACAGAAAAAGCAAGACGGCGTGGATCTTTTTTCTCTGCTCATGTTTTACAGAGCAGACGTGAAAAATGTGGCACATGAAGGCCATTAGTGCAGAGGCACCTCACATGTGACACGGCTTCATCGTCCCTCTGTTGCTACGAGATGGCAAGGGCAGAATGGCTGGAGGTGATTAGCAGCAGAACCTCAACATTCGCTCCTGCAAAACAGCTGTTGGCCTCCTGTGAACCTGACTAGTGAACATAATTGGTCATTTTCACAGAAATGTGATGAAATCTAGACGTCATGCAGTAGGTATTGCTGACTGTAATGATACTAATGATTAAAAAAACACACTTTTGTGGTGAAATATGTCCTCCAGCATCATGAAAACTACTGTCAAAATTCCTTCAATCTGGCAGGAAGAGGCTGGGCTGGTGCATGTGGGACGTTCTGTGACATTTCCTGTTTGATTTGGTTCCATTTTAGGTGTGAATCTCGATGGAAAACTTCACAGCCGAAGTGTCGCTGAAGCGATTGTGAGGTTGAAGGGAAAATGGTGGTGAGAGGTCACCATGACTCCCCTTTATTTCTTCAGCTATTTGGAAGCTTGACATCCTCACTCGTGATGCAGCTCACTCTGTGCTCCCTCCCTCCTGACTGTGGGACCATGCAGTAAATGGCATTTTCACACAATCACTTCATGCCTCTTTATTATAAATGTGTTTTTGCAGGTATCTCGTAATAATAAAGCCAGTTTGTGACTGACTGTAATTATAGCTTACACATGATTACAGCACAGCTCTGACAAAATATGGCCCGCATCTATTCATCCTCTTTGCCTCCACTTTTCCCTTGTTTCCTCCGGTTGTAATAGGGTCCAACTTGCATTAATGCAACATTAAAGCCACTTCGGGAATCAGTCTATTCAAGAAAAAAGCAACTGAAAAAAGAGAGGGAAAAAAACACTCAATAGGTCCTTGTGACCAGAAGGAAGGTTTCAATCCAGTCAGACAGTTGACAGAAAAGTTGTTTTAAAGTCTGGCTCATCAGTCAGAGCCAAGTTCAGTGTTAGTCGCTGTCTAAAAGACAAGGAAAGAGACAATTACACCAACTGCCTGTAACAGGCTGCGTGCTGCAGACTGCAACCAGGCCTTCCTTGGAATATATATGGTCAAATTTCTGCACTAGCACGAGCGGAGAAGGGATTTTTTTGTTGTTTTTGTTGTTGTCTCCAGGTAACTGTGGAACTGGGACCCATTATAGCAGAATAAAGTGCTGATGGACGTATTCCCACTGCGAGAGAAGGCAAAGAAAAGATAAAACATCAGCAGACTGGCCAGCATTTGTCTCAAAATACACCCGTGATCTTGCAAAAGTGGTCAATACCTGTTCCCCTTATACCCCGCGGAGGTTTCAGGAACATATTCAGCATAGCACATCAGTGCATAACAGGGCAGGAATGGGGTCTGGCACAGTGTGTGTGTGTGTGTGTGTGTGTGTGTGTGTGTGTGTGTGTGTGTGTGTGTGTGTGTGTGTGTGTGTGTGTGTGTGTGTGTGTGTGTGTGTGTAAATATAAAGCCATGTGTTTGTATCCATCACTGCCACATCAGTGCTGATAAACTGGACCCCAGAGTCGGCGTTAAATCCAAAGATCTCTTAGCATCACCTCATTGTTGGCTATTTACTCCAACTTTTAATCAAAGGTGAGCCATATGCTTGAAATTTTAGTTACTTTGATGCACCAACACGAGGACTGATGCGTCGTCGTGCGTGCGTCTGTGTTGCCAAGTGTAGTAAAACATCACGCGGGATTTTTATCATCTTCAAACAGCAAATAAGACGAGGAACCCTTCTTCTCTAATATCATTAGTGCGGTCTCGACTTTGTAAGTTCATAAAAGACATTGGCACAACAGATTAAAAAATCAGATTAAATTAAAGTTATAATAAAAAAGCACTCAGTGGGTGCTGAGTCATCCCGGTCCTGTATTGAGGTAAAATTTTCCATCAATCATGCAAGAAATTTCATTGATTAGTCCTTCAAATCTACGCTGATGACTACGTTAAAGCTGTGAAATGACCTGCAGGTAAATATGGGGGAAGATGCGTGTTGGATCGGTCTCGGGTTTGTAGAGTAGAGTAGCTTTCACAGGCCGTTGTTTAGCATTCAAGACAACCTCAAATTTCCAGTACGACCGCTGCCGAACACGGTTTTAATCGGCCAGCCAGTGACTTTCCAACATCTGCATGTTTGCTATCTCTTACACTTCATGTGTCACATCCAGTATCTACAAACATGTTTTGGAAAATGGAACACATGTAAAACTTTTAGACTTTTTAACTGGAACATAACTTCCCCCAGGCATGACACATGTTGGCGTAAGGTGTTCTACACCAGTCTAGCCTTATTTCCTTTAATCAAAATACTAAACAAAGATGAGCAGCTCAGCTGGCTAATCACTGAGTCTTTTTATAGCCTCTGGCTAAAGAGGAAGGCGGCATTTACCTCATTTCATCTTCTTTAAAATCATTAACCAAACTTGTGACTGGCAGATCTGTAGCTCTGAATCACTGCTGCCCAGAGAAATACACTGAAAAAGAAATACACTTCCTGGATGGAAGATGCTCAGGACCACCCTCAGCTTTTCGGTTACGCATCCACTTGTCCACGTGGACTCGGCTCATTTTAGTTGTTACTTTGATTTAAGTCGGTCTTACCACATGCTGTTTACTTCCTATTCAATGTTTCATGGTGTCATATGTACTAATTATTGCTCATTGTTTGTGAGACGTGGAGCTCCAATCAATACTGGAAGTCACAGGGCTCATTATGGGTCCCATGCGGACTTCCACACAAATGTCAGCTCACAAACTATATAGATAGCATATAGCAGAGATGAGGAAAGACCTAGGATTGTACCTGTCGCCACAGATTTGTTATGCAAACCTACATTTGGACATAATTTCTTTAATATTGCATTAGCAATAGTGCTAATAGTTTTTAAGTCTTATAGTAATTAAGTCCTATATTTTTAACATTTCACTATCCACAATATAGTTAAATTGTTGATTTATTAGACTATTGATTGCACAAGATTTGCAAAAATGAATGTACATACAATGCAAAGCGTGGCTGGGATTACATCAGACTTGGTCATGAGATTCCTCCTCAGTGCCCTTTAAATCAGTGTCTTGTCCTCAGAAGCCACAGCAGCATTACCGATTGTTCCAAAGCTGCACGGCACTTCTGCTGAGTTTGAGTAGGTGGTCAAGCGACGCTGTGGAAAAAGTGAAGGTTGGGCACAAAAGTTTGTGTGACCTCCAGGAGAACAGTGAGAACATTTTGTGCGGTTTTCAGACATTGCTTTTTGTATCCTTTTGAGTCCTTTTGTGCTTAACGGGCCAACGCGAGCCAGAGAAAAGGCCCATTTCGCTTTAAATCAGCCAAGCGTTTTGTGTCATTTCAAAAGCCTTTTTTCTCCAGTCGTGTTTTTGTCGCCGGTCGACCAATTTAGCCAAAAATAATTTCCCGTTCCCTTTTGTTTGGCCTTGCTATTGATAAGATGCGTGACGGTGTTTTGATCGGAGGTGTACGTGTCAACAGAAGGGCGAGATATCAATGATTTTGTTTGCAGCTGATCCTTCACACCAGCCAAACAGTTCAACCTTGGCAGCTTTTATCTGTAAATGGGAAGATTATTTATAAAGCACCCTCTCCCACTGCTGTCAGTCCTATGATGGTATGATGGATTTAACGCGTGGAAGAGGGGGGCTAAAGACTTTTAGGGCGGGTTTCCGGAGGCGGGCGCCTCAAATGTGTGTGGGCCCTGCTTGTTTGCACGTTGTTACTTTGTGCCGCTTTTCCATTCTAACGGGAATGGATGGTTGACAAGCCAGTGAATTAGTACCTGTCACCGGTTTCTTCCTGTTTCTCTCATCACTGTCTTATTTTTTGCAAAGGCCCTCCCATGTCATTACCCCCTAAGCTGAAATGTGCCACTGCAGATCACCCTGTGTGAAACCACTTTTCCATCCTATTCATGTGTAGACAACAAGAGCTGCAGTAAGACACAGAACCTTCTGGCTGGTTTGATGATTACAGAGCAAGCAGTGAAAGTGATTGGTTGATTTATCTCCCAGAACTACTTGGATTATTGCCTCAAGGCAAGTTTTGGGGGTGAAGAACGAGCTGTTGGCCAGCTGAGCGACTCAGTGTGGGGCAATCTGCTCCAGTCCGCCGTGAAAACCCCCCTCGGGTTGTGCTTAGGTTTGCCTCTTTCCTTCCTTCCTATTCAACCTGATCAAGTTGTGCCTCCACCAGTTCAATGAACGAAGCAATGCAGAGGGGCTCCATTTCCTTCAGGTTGTTAAAGAATAAAACGCGGCTGGAAAATTGCTGCTTCTCACTTCTCCGTGTGGGGGCTTCCACTTGAAGAAATCTATAAATGCTTCATGAGCTAACAATATTCTGCAGCTAATCTGTGCTGCATTGAGCGATGGTAGTCTTAAACTACAATGGTTTGAACTGCTTTGCATGATTAAACATGACGAATATGCATGATTTATGTGCCTGCAAAGCCCAAACATGGGGTCTTTGGAGACCATATGTTGTTGTGCTGGAATCAGTTTTGTAAACATTACACTCTTTAACATTTCAAATACTGTATTTAACATATCTGGTGAGTTTCATGCCCCAAAATGTGTTACTACAGTCAGCACACAGGAGCTTTTCCATCAGGCATCTGAGGTCTGTGATTTATGATCT